>NC_051054.1:8559786-8885342 GCF_904848185.1 Acanthopagrus latus | reverse complement strand
GGGGAGGAATGTAAACTGTAACCAGGCAGCCCAGCATGTTAGAAGCTGGACCCGATCCACACGATGCCAGCCGGGCATGAAGGCAGCTCTAACGATTCCCTCCTGGGCATCTGGAAGTGGGAGAGACAGAATGAGTGAGGCCCAGGCCCGCAATGCCACCCATCTCGGAGCTCAGCTAAGGAAAACAAACGCCAGCGGTCACAGAGAGGGGATTTCCGGTTAGAGTCACCTAATACCTCCCTGGAATCTCAGAGGTTTGGAATCCAGAGTTGTGGAAGAGCCCGGGCCGCCATAAGCCACACAGCAGCGATGTAATTCCACTTTTAAGTTTCACCTCTTCGCACTAAACTCTGTCGGCTTAGCATCGGGCTCCATATCCCTCTCTCTGCCGGCTTAGCTCAGATGAAGGAAATAACAGTGGATTTCACTGACAAGAATAGAAAGATCAAGTGAGCTATCCAGTTTTACAAATCGGCAAAATCCCTAAGCATATGACTTCCCCAGTACTCTTTTTTTTAAGTTTTCCCATGATTGATCCTCATTTGTAACAAGTTCAGGCATTCTTTTTGTAAACTCTAGGCCGGGACACAGGAATTTAATGGCAAGCACTTGTTGGCACGGCCTGGCCTCCTGAGACTGGGACATGGCGTGAAGGGGGTCAGGTGCATGATCTCAACCCTTAAGCCAAGCAACAGGATGTGTCTGATGGCCGTGAGACCAGAGGTGACCAGGTCCAAATCGGTCAGTAACCCTTGTAGAGATTTTTGCATCTGGTGAGGTAAGCCCACCATAGTGTTGCCTACTGGTTTTGAAGGCTCGTGTTTGTCGGTATCGTTTTTTTTTTTTTTGAGCCAGCAGTAATCAAATGACTACATGTCTGTATGACCTCCCTAGCTCTCATTAAAAGTTCTCCCATGATTGATCGTCATTTTTAATACGTTCGACTATTCTTTGTGTAAACCCCCGGCCAGGATACAGGAATTTTCAAAAGCAAAGCCAGCCCTCCAGCTGCTGGGACACGGTGTGAAGGGAGTCAGGTGCACGAGCTCCGTTTGATGTTTTGCAAGACCTGAGGTGACCAGGTGGTGTAGTTGCCGCTTACAAACACAGAATCGGTCAGTAACCCTGGTAGCGAGGCCCCTTATCCACGGCCTTGCCTTAATTCTTTCACCAACTCCTTTTTCACAACAGATGTTGTTAGGGAGACAAAACCCAGACTCCTAATAGAAATAGTTTCAAGAACTCCCTGTTGGCTTTTTAGGGAGAGAACCGATTGCGAGGCATGTGTAAGGTCGTGTGTGCTACGGGTTTGGGTCCAACTGGTTTTATGGCCTCTTTTGTGTCTTGTGATGAAACATCTGTGCGCATTTGTGGACAGACTACAGTTGAGAGCACCGGGTGCATACATGTCTTGTGTGTATTAGGTGCGGCCCAAGCTGTTTACATCTTGGCCCGAGTCTGTGCTGTGTTTTCACCGGAGTGGTACATGTCCTGCGAGCACTCCAGCCTCTCTGGTTTCTCTAAGCACTTTAGTCAGGGGACCCTGTGATGAGACAGCTGTGCAAGAGCGTGCGTGTGTGCACACTGAGAAACGTGTGCGAGCCGGCCGCCTTGGTGCTGCTCGTAGGCCATGTGACCCATCGCCCCGGTGCTGCTGGACGGCGCGAACGAGCGAGGTCACCATGCGCTGTGGCCTGATGGGAGTTGAGGCATCTGTCTCGGCCGTGATGAATAGCGAGCACCTGCACTACTCACGGAAAGCGGTGAGATTGAGACGTGAAGAGAGGAGGCAGAGGGGAAGAGAGCGAGTGTCCAGCTCCGAAATTGGCAACGAGAGACCTCACCTGCTACAAGGCGTGGAGCAATAAAAAACAACACCTCCCTGCCTCCCTGACAGCTCCAGCAACACTTACCACCACTACCATAGACATGCAAGGCCTCACACACACACACACCCCAGCTTTATTTGAGATGTTTGTCTTGCTAATGTGCGGTACCTCTGGGAGAATCAGACTTAATGCAAGGAGACCGCAAACTCTGCACTCTGTGGTCTTAATAAGGACTAACCACTCGCCGAGCTTGGCCAGAGCCGGGCCGAGTGAGGGGGAGAGAGGATGAGTGATGATGAAGAAAGAGAGAGTGTAGGACGGAGGAAGAGCGAGTATGGGGATGGCAAGAGAAGGAGAGAGAGGTCGGGGATTGTTTTACAAACAGAATTCCTTTAATTAATCACCCTGTTTGAACAGCTGGCCTCCTCAAGACAGGTCGTAACGGGATCCCTACATGGAAGTGCGGATTACAGACGCGGATTCGGCAGAAAAATATTAGCTGTCAAACGCTGCAGCCGAGAGGTGCAGGAGAAGGCCCCTGTTTCCTGGTGGTGAGAGAGCCACAGACAAGGGGGGCCGGCTTGCTTAACATGGCTCCCCGAGGATTGAGGCTGCACAAGGCAACACAGGGGCCTGCGAGGTGGGGGGGGGGGGGGTGGACCTCGGGCCAGGGGGCAGACCTCAAGGCCAGCAGTCGTCCCCTGAGGGCCGAGTTTGGTGCAGCAGTCTGGGAAGGGGGTTCAGATTTAGGGTCAGGCTCTGATATGGGACTGGAAACTTTGAGACCCCCATGTCAGCATTTATGTACAGGCCGCACATAAACAACCGAGAGCAGCTGTCAGGAGAGAATGCAGCGTCCTAGTGGTACATGTTTATTATCGATGTCCCTGCAGAGGGATTGACATCATGGCTAAGAATGCGGTGGTGAAATAGTTGGCTACCTACTCTTTGTAAATAAATACATCCTGTATGTAGGTCAGTCTGCGGACAGGTCATTGGCTTTCTGAAGGGAAGGCTGGAGATTACATTTATTCATCACTGAAAGTTTTACATGATGTGGGTTTTTCTGTGGGATCCCGTCTTTGTTTCTTTGCCTCAGCACTTAGTTCCGCTCCTTGTTTACGACTGCAACGTTCCAGATAAAAGCCAGTTCTTTTTAATGGCATTGTCTAAACCGGCGGTTTCTCTCACAGTGGAAATATACAGCATGCATGGCGCTTTTTGTATAAAGTTAAAATGTGGTGACATGCACATGTATTTCCTGCTCATTACTTCCCAAAGAACAAAAAAGTGTAACTGTAACTGTAACCTCAGGACAATTATAAGCATCTAAACAGATGCATTCTCAGTTGTTTGTCTTGCTATTTGCCCCCTGCCAAGACTCCTGCCAAGACCGCACGTCAACGCCGTGTTGAAGCCGCGACGCAGCCACCGATAGCTGATAGTGCCCATTGTTTCCACCATTTCAGAGGCATCCCTGTAGCCGAGAATATGCACCTTGTCTATTTTTGACGGAGGCCGCAGACAGATTACGTTAGAAGATAACCAGGGCCGAAATTCAGTAAAGACCACAAACTCTTGTGGTGTGATCCTGGCCTTAGTGGGATGTTTTGGTATAAATACATGTTGCCAAAGCATCTAAATAAAAGAAAAAACAAGAAACGTGAACATGCTCTACTTGGAGGCACGTTATCCTGCCAGCTGTGCTACCACCAAGGAGAATTTGAAAAAAGCTCTTTTCTTGGAATATTCTCATCTTGCTTTTAGGCATACTGTAAGAAACTGGACCTCTGTCTCGACTTCCTCTGTATCTGTTTTCACTTTCTTTTCTTTCTCTTTTTTTCTTCTCTTTGTCTCAATGTCTCATTCTGTCCAGTCAGTGCAGGAGGAGAAAAAGGGAGTAATGTTGGCTCAGGTGCTCGCTTACACTGTATTTACATGTAGGTTAGGGAGGAAACAAATGTCCACCGACCACACACACACACACCACAGTATACACACATAACCGAGATGTATCACTCTAATTGTGTAAACAGCAATATTGCTCTCAGACCTTCCACCCCGCCTCCACTCGCCTTTCTCTCATGGCCATGATGTAATTACCAAGGCACTTAATAAGTCATTGAGAGACTTGGAGCGTACACACTTCATGAGGCTGAACCAGAATCTCCTGCGCTCTCGTTTTAATGAATTCCAATCACAACCACAATAATTTTAAGAAGCCGAAGCCAAGGCTGCTTCAGTAACATGATACTCAACTGTGAGGTCACATACACCAAAGGAAGGAGAGACCTGCCTGGACAACGGCGTTAAAAAAAAAAAAAAGAAGCTTTTTCAAAACATCTGTTGGGCTTTCCTTTGAGAGCCCCATAAAGTTTCACCGCACAGTTTTGTGGTGATTTTCAGGGTCTCTCTATGTATCCCAATAGGGAGGCCGCAGCTTGCTCAGTGAACCGTGCTCAGTTCAAAGCGCGGAGAGGAGCTGGAGGAGTGTTGAGGACGATGATGTACAGCAGACTGGACCACCAGGGTCATGGCTTCAGTGTGTGTGTGTGTGTGTGTGTGTGTGTGTGAAAAGACACCTCCTCCCAGATCACACGCACAGACCCAAAACAATAATTAATAGCGTTGTGTGGTGAATGAATTGACTTTTTGTATCAACCTTGTCATTACTTTAATGCTGCTATTATGCTGCTTTAATGCTGGTAAGACTAATACACACATGAATGTGATCTATTGAACATTGTTATTAGACAACAAGCGAGGGTTAGCGGCAACAGAAGTTGACCACATTGTCCCACGGTAACACTGAACATGATCAGGGGCTTGTTTCCCCAAAGCAGGATTACGAGATAACAGAATAAAATGTTGTCACCAAAGCAGTTTTTTTCTCAGCTGTGTGCGACCGTTGCATTTTGGACAGTTGTGTAAGACGTGTTTTTATATGGAGGAAGAAATTGTTGCACTCCAGCCATTTAGCTGTTGATGGATTAAAATGTTTAAAATGCCCCAAATATCAGGGTTTTAGTTTAAGTCCCTAGTATTGGTCCAGCTCTAGAAACGTTGCATATTCTTATCCCATAATGCATCTGAAGAGTGTCTTTTGTGAAACTATATGCAACCTTAAGGGTCAGAATAGTTAATTTCAGCTATACCCTAGCTTTAACCCTCTTCTTTCAAACATCACATCTGCAGTTTGTGACCTAGGTTTTCTGGTAAAAAAAAAAAAAAAATTAATCCAGGCTGAGATACAATGGTTTATTCTTTCAGACTTTGGAAAGCCCCGTTCATGGCCATGTAATACGTTGTACACCTTTGTTTCTCCTGATGAATAATAAACTGTATGTCATCTATAAAATGTTTGGAGAGTCCCTTTTCAAGAGGCTGCACATCAACCTGACCAAAACAGAAACCTGTGTGTCAGGCGAAACTTTGAGAACACTCACTGTGGCTTTGTTTTGTGAATATATACACCAAGGGATTAAAGAGGTTATAGTAATGCCGTGGAAATCACCAAAACTCAGAGCGGAGCGACAACAGTGAGAGGGAGATGATTAAATTCATCAGGTCTGACTGTACCGAAATCCAACCAGGACATAAGCCTGAGAACACATCACAACAGGTCGCCGATGTGATTCGTGTTTTTCTCCAAAAACGTGCCCGAGAAACAAATTTCAGGGAGCGTCAACCTCGAGGTAACCAATCGATGCAACATCACACCCAATTCCCAGGATGCTTTCCTGAGACGTGGTACTTTAAACGTCTCCTCCTCGGTACGTGGAGTCTTGTGTCTGCATGCTCTGCTGTTTTGTGACAGTGCATGTAAGTGGCTTATTTACATGCCGTTGCAGGCAGCATGGGGCCTGTTTTCCCATAAGAGAAAGGAGAGAGGCGGGCCATGCGTCCACATATGTGGGTGTCCAGTATGCGCTCACCATGGAGGCACTTGGACGCCACCGTATTTTTTTGTGTGTGCAATGTTTGGATTACGTTAGCCGGATTAGCGCAGTTTCGTGGGTGTGTTTGCATCCGTCACTCTGACGATATGTGTGTGTTGAATGCGTTTGTGTGTGTCTGTAAACTCCCCACCCTTTCTGTCGTCCTTTCTTTCTTTCTTTCGTTCTTATTCCTCCTTAAGCGGCTGTTTGTGTGCGTCTGCCCTTAATGAACACAGCCACGGGATAAACAGCCGCACGATAAAACAATTACAATTAAGCACATGTGTGGAGCACAGGATGGGGAGGGGGGGGGTGGAGAACAGAAAAAAAAGAGACTGAGAGTGGATACAGGAAAAAAAGGGGGGGAACCAAGAGAGGGCAGAAGAGAGGATGAGAGAGTAAAAAGGTGTGAGAAAAAGTGGAGAATGTGGGGGAGATGTGTATCACTTCAGTGGCTCGTCTGGGAGGCTGGAGGCGCTCCCACGTCCCTCTTCTCTCTCCCTTGGACGACCCTGCTCCCCTCTGTCTGCATTGGGAGAAAGGAAACGGACGAAGGATTTACTGTTGGGTCCTGACTTGTACACATTCCTGGTGTTGTTTTTCTCCCCTCGGCCCCTCGGCCATACCAAAGGCCTCTAAAACAACAGGCTGTCAGGTTGTGACAGCTGGCTTCAAACAGCTCCTACAGCAGCCCTGCACCCAGGTTCCCAGCCTCTCCGTGGAGCTGTGTGTGTTTGTATCCGTGTGTGTGTGTATGCGCGCATGGATGGTTATACTGTATATATGTGTGTGTGTGTGTGTGTGGGCGGTTAAGTGTTTGTTTGGTCTGTGCGTGTGGATGTATAGCAGCTTGCGTCGGTATCTGTGTATCTATCACTTTGAGATAAGTAGGACTTCAGTTGCTGAGATTTAACATTTAAACCCCTTTGGTGTGTGTGTGTCCTCACTCACACACACACACACACACACACACACCCCTTTATTCCCAGCGATGAGCCCAGGTGGCAGAGCGGCTTTGAAGCGCTCCAAGCCTTCTTATGATTCCCCTGGCCATCCAGGTGTGTGTGGGCTGGCCCGTCTGTCTCAGCCAGAGAAGGCCCTTTTTGTCTGAGCTTTGTCAACCAGGAGAGCGCCACTGATCCCCATGACGTCCCCACCTCTTCCCCCCCCCTTTCAGAGCACTGCCACACCTCCAGAGGTACTCTCCCCAGATCCAAACGAAGGGGCTGGGAGAAAAAAACAGAGGTGTCCGGAGCGGCGGTGCGGGAGGTGTGGGCGGGGATAAGGTGAGCAGGAGCAGCCCCTCTTAGCGCTAATGGGATAATTGTTTGCATTTCACAGGTGCTCAGCATCCAAATGGGGTCACAGCTCAAGTGTGGCTCTTCAGAGGAGGAGGACGGCCGGGATTTTCTTGGGCCGAGAACTGGCGGGTGGGAAACAAACACGCTCATGCACGTCAATGACACGGATTGTAAACAAAGGATGCATGTAACATATCAAATATACGGTGAAACTTACTGGAAAAATGACATTGTGTTGGTATCTAAATTTTCTAATCTCATATTAGGCTTGGTGGTATAACCTATTTATTCATTTATTGTAGTTTGCACTAGTCGAAACTTCAGCATCATAAACACAGAAACATGGTGGACGAACTTAATCATAACAATGTCATGTGTTGAAAACTTGAAGTATCTTGAATTAAAAGTGTATGTAAAACTGTGATCCAACCCTCTCACTGCAGTTAAATAGTGCAGAACCAAGTGATAGAGGGGAGCGGAGTGGCTGAGACAGACACGGGGTCGTCAAAATGATTTTGAAGCTGTTATTCTTAGGTAATAAAGTTACACAATGTTGTTTTAAGCAACCTCCTCTGCTGTCTCTGGTAGGCTGATTTCTTTAGCATCATGTGAGCCTGGAGTTGTTGATACGAGCGAGGGAGTTAGAGACACCTCCATGGTCGTTTTTTCTTTTTCTTTTTTCTGCAGCAGCAGCTAATTGGGTTTCTAAAGGCGATTTTTACATGTGAACAGATGCGTGACAAGAACAAGGAAAGTATCAGCGGGGATGTGTCACAGCAGGTCCCTGCATACAAAACAAACAAGGGCAAAGTCCAGCGATGACAAACGCAAATCAAATAAATCCACTTAAATCCATTAAATTCCTCGACATTAGTTTTGTTTGTAGGCCCATAAGCCATCTTAAAAATTCTTGTTTCCTTTTGTTGACATATCAGAATAGAGGGTTTTTATAGAAGCAACTTTGGGATACCTCTTTTTTTAGCGCTCCATAAATCAGCCAAACACAAATCATTTTTCGGGAATAAATTGCTACATAAATCCAGGTTACAAATGACAGATGAGCAAAACCTCTTTATAAATCTTCAGACTGTATATGGGAATAAAACTGGGAAGTTTGGTGTAAGTGCTATTCATAAATATTAAAAAAAAAAAAAAACAGCCTTCAAAGATCTAGTGCTTGTTTTTTTTTTAGTTAAGTGCAATAACAATGTTGTTTGTCTCTGAATGTACTAGCTCATCCTCACTTCAAATAATCAAGGGATTTAGATTGAACTTTGACCTCCGCTGTCATCTGCACATGGGGGTGCATTACTATGTATTGTCATTGGCAGTAAACTGTATAAGGCGCACACACACACACATATGCTCTCACTGAAACATGAGTCATATATAAGCCCCCCCCCACTGCCCCCCACACCAGTGTCATTGTTCAGCATCTTTGATGGCCTCATGCAGGTATTTACCTTATGATATTGCCTGTGCTTTTGAATCGCCCTTTGTGTCCACTGAGTCTTCAAGAAAGCCCCTCAGTGTCTTACCATTTCTTATCCACAGGCATTCACAGTCACATCTTGTCATCTCTGCTCAACAACAAGCTACTATGATTCAAAAGAGGGACGGGGGGGCGGGGGCATTTTATCCACAGTAATTCCCAGAAAATTTCACAGCTGCTTGACCAAAATTACTAGAAAAACATACTTGGTAGAAAGTAGTTCCAACAAAATGTATTGAGTCACGGTGAGGTCTGCGGATTAAACGCAGCTTGACAGGAACATTAGTTTTGGGACGAGGTGTTGCTGCAAATTCTTTTGTGTAGTTTCTTGACTTTACGGCAACCACAAGTGAAACTGAACCCACGCTGCATTGAGGTGCTTTGGCAGAAATCCTTTGCTGGGTTCACACCGCAAGATATCATTTCGATAATAGCCCAACCCAACAGATGTAGGCTGTCGGGAGCAAAGATGGGCTTCAGGCATGGATGACAACTGACACCGCATCTGAGGCTCCTCGCAAAGTCCCAAAAGATGTCATACTTTTTTGTGTCTTCTATAACAAATTCCAGCGTGTGTTCCCCCCGGGGGCTCCTGGACTCCAGCCACACCAGGAGCCTGTTCGTCTCCCGGCATTGACCGCTTTACATCCCCTCAATCATCCATCGAACGGGACCCTCTTTCTCCACATAAAACTAGTTCTATACTACGCGTGGCATGATCCTTGTTTGTGAAGATAAATTAAAAAATTAATTAAATGACCTACGTTATTAGTCTCTTTTGCAACGTTATCTCAACCATTTCTGAGCTTGAGCCCACACTCACTCACTAAGCTACTCGTTCTCACCGGAGATGAACACTCCTGCCACAGCTGAGGCATGTACATGTGCACGCAGGTTTGTCTCTTATTGGCCATTAAGTCGTGAGTGATTTTACGGCCGTTCCGCCGCACTTTGTTTTCACAGAGGAAAAAAATCATATATTAACTCTCCCCTCCTGTTCATGGGGAGGTCACAGTTCCCAGGTCAGCTGCGATCTTGCTCTTCCTCATCGACACTTGAGCGGGGCATTCGCAGTTCAGATGGGGAAAAAGTCGTGCTCCTAAGTGTTTTCCACGGCGATTGTGCATTAAAGCCTGTTTAGATCAGTGGAGTGCACTTTGGAAGCTATAACGTGGAATTTAAAAACAACCCTTCAGGCTCCGTCTCTGGTCTGAACGGTGCTTTAGGCCCGATGCCACAGCGCAGACTGAAGTCACAATGGGAGACATCACAGAGTCACGGCCTGTAAATGTTAGCTTTAGTTTCTTTTACATCAACAGTTTACCCATCTCTAATTGGAACACGGCCCCCCTCCCTCCTCTTTCTATCTAAACACGTAGACGCGCATGCGCAGACACACACACACACACGCATACACTCGCGCGTTCGGATGTACTCACGCGGTCCGGCACGTACATACACATGCAGGGGAGTTATGGGAACATCTGGAGGAGCTCATCCAATGCACAGACAAACGTTTCCTGGAGAGCACCAAAAGAACCATCAGAGGGGCTTCAAACGGGCCGCCACCGCTAACCCAAACACACACACTGACACACACACACACACCTCTTGGCTGCCGAGGTAAAAGGCCAGATCAGATGAGTGGAGGGAACAAAGAGCACCTCTTTGCGCTTGAAGGTATTGCAGCACTTATGGTTAACTCTCCGAGCACAAGGGCTGGCTTTCTTCCCAGCCGGTGTGTCTCATCTACACATCCTCATATATATACATACACTCTATGCCACCCTGCCAGGATCACGGGCCCGCCAGGACACAGAGACAGCCAAGTTGTACGGGGAGCTTTTTTTTTCTTTCACAAAACAATTTCAGTATGTCAGGGTCAGGCTGTCTGGCCTCGGACAAGCCCCCACAACACCCAGAGTGAAGCAGGGAGGGAAGATCAATACACCGCATGTGTGTGTGTGTGGTAATGCTGTAGTGCTCAGGAGCGGGCTTGAGCTCAAGAAGAGTTTTTGAAGGTCTCAGAGAAAAAGTGGAGAAACTTATTTCAATTGATATATCGGAAGACGAGTCTCTCCAAAAACTCGATGCTTGCACAAAAAATACAAAAAATCCAACAACACTTTAACCGCCATTAAACTAGTCACTTCAGGTCAGTTGCATCCATATTAGCCCTAAATTACCATTCACTCTCAGGGCTAATATTTCAACAACACTGGAACACGCTGTTTGTGTGATAAAGTGACTTCTAACAGTTACCTCACCTCGCCCCTCTGTCCTTCTCTCCCTGCCCTTCATCGCTCTCCCTCTCTGTCAGACGCGACAGAAAAACACAGTTTATCATTATCACCCCCTCTCACCTGAGACCTCACCTCTTGCCTTCCCCTCTCGGTCCACTTCCTGACACCCCCCTCTCTCGGCCCTTTCACCCTTCCTCTCCCCTGCCACTACCCATCCCTTCACACGTTCTCTCCCACCCCACACCCTCCCTCTCTCCCTCTCTCCCCCTCCTCACATCCCTACCACCTAGTGAGCACATTTCCTTACTCCCTCCCTGCCAACAAAGGGGAGAAAAAAAAAGCTTTTACTCATTAGCGGATGACCCTTGCCCCTAGGCCACATTTTAAGAGGCTCTACTTGACTCCTGACATGGCCGTCAGCAATCAAAACATGTGCGTTCAGTTCATATAGGCCTGGAAATTGGGGGTGGGTTGGAGGGGGGGGAGGGGCCGGTGTGTATTGATGCTTGGCTCGATGTGTGTGTGACAGCAGTCTGACAGGAGACAGACAGGTTCACTAACTGCTGCGCAACCTCCGCGGTGGTTCCTCTGTCCCCCGGCCAGACGATGGCCCTCGATGGAGATGGATCACTCTCCTCACGTGGCCCTCATTCTCGGTCCTGGAGCTCCATTAGCTTTATCACCCGTCGTGTGTGTGTGTGTGTGTGTGTGTGTGTGTGTGTGTGTGTGTGTGTTTACTCACAGCTGAAAAAAAAAAAGGTGAAGGGTTTGAGGCGTAGCGTGTCAGAGTCGCTGCGTAATGGTGTCGATGCCTCTTTTTGTAATTGCTCGCAGGAGTTGGATGTGGTGAGCTTGTTTAAGATCTGATGTGTTTGTGTTTCTAATTTCGCAGACAGGATGCAAACACGCACACACACACACACACACACACAAGCACACACACGCACACACACATGCTGTTTATCTCGCTCTTGGCCTCGCTCCCTCTCCCACACACACACACGCACACACACACAGACAAACACATTCGGCTTCAATAAATCTCACATTAAAATATTTTCTCACCATTATAATCGCTTGATTTTCCTTTTTCGAATACGGGAAAAACTGCGCAAGCGTCGAGCTGAAAAAAAAAACCTAACGTGAACTAACCCGGGGCTCTCTCCTACCCAGGTCAGCCTTTTAATGAGGAAGCTGACAGCATATTCCCCGAGGCAGGGTGCTGCTACTGTAGTAATAGCCCTTCATTGCTGACAGATTCATGCACGCTCCCCGTTTGATGTGGCTCTCTCCTTCTGCTTCGACCTCGGCTCGTCTGCTTTTAGGAACATTTTCTCCGGAGGAGAAAAAAAAACAGAGCTTTTCAAAGGACAGCAACCGAGCAATTAAGGTCCTCTTTAACCTGTTTTACTGTGTGGTAATGTGACATACCTCTGGGTGTCTCTGACACTAATATAGACATGTCTGCTCCCAATATGGCAACAAGCGAGGCTGGTGGATGATTCAGATATAGCACAATCAATACCGATGTTGATGGGAATCCTTTATATTTGAAACAGAAAAGAAACAAGAGGAGAGACGGAACAATTCCACAGCGTCAGGGGCTGTACAAAAAGTTATTAGTAGAGGAGACGGGATAGAGAAAGAGGCGCGTTAGGTTTTTATTTCTTTTTGCTGAAGGGAAGGTAGAAGGTAGCAGGTCTTTCAGCTTCTTCTCATCCCGGATTAATTGCACACTTGATGCCCTGTGCAGTTTCTGATTGCAGTTCCACACTGTCTTTAATACAATTTGTCAGACATAATGTAGGTGCTAACTACAAACAAAATTAATTGTTGTTACAATGCTGTTGTACTTGCACATTGAAACAAACATGCATGAAATGCGGTGATCCTACCCTCACACAGAAGTTACATAGTGCAGAAACAAGTGACGGGGGGCAGAGTGGCTGAGACAGACACGGCAATACACTGTGACATCAAAATGATTTTGAAGCTGTTATTTCAAGGTGAAAAAGTTGTGTAACGTTCCTTCAAGGTGAATAAAACAAATCAATAGATGCAGCACAAAGATGGAAGAACACTTCTGGCCTTGCAACTCAGGCATAATTTAACTTACTGAATTAATCTGAAGGTAACCTGGTCTGATAAATATCAGGCCCTAGAATTATCTCATATAATTAATATATAGTTGAAATATAAAAGAGGAATATGGGATTCAACCCCCCTCCCCACCCTAAACATTTGTGGACAGTCCCTTAGCTGTTTGGAGTTGGAAGCTGGGAGTCTGGGCAGGAGGTCAGGGACGAAGTTTGGCCCTGGAGGGACTAAAAACCTGGACGGGTATGTGAAAGGAGGAGGTTGCTGGTGAGAGTCTCGTCTGGGGTCCATCCTCACCAGTCCACCACCCAGCCCCTGTATTTGGACAGGGTTTATTTTCAGCCTCTGTGTCGATGTTTAGCACGAAAAGCCTGCGATATCCGAGCGCTGAGCAGCAACGGCGACATGTGGCCACCAGACTCCAGAGCTTTTACTTCTCCCTCCCTCCCTCTCTCCTTCCTTCCACTCCCCCTCCACTGCTCCCGCTGTTCACTCTGAAAACATTGCGTCCCATGGCATGAGCAAACATGCTTGGCCATCTTTCCTGTGAACCTGTAGAACGGCAGGACACCCCCACCCCAACCCCACCTCTTCGCTAAAGGCCCATAAGACATCCCGACTGCCTCTCGGCATAACTCAGAACTGGTGGGACAACAAACCTTGAAGTTGGCTTTCTGTGACCTTTAAAAGGTATTTTAATGGCCCTATCTCCCCACTATTGGAATATTTGGTGGGGCAGGGTAATTTTATCTCTGTGAAGTGGAAATCAGCTAATCCTGCTTGAAAAGGCTACCCTCTAGTGTTTAAAGCCATTATGGCTCACGGGAAGGCTTTGAAAGTCTCCTTTACACACTAACTGGGATTAATCACAGCTCAATTAGTGCCATGTTTTCACACCAAAGCTGCATCTTGGAAATGACTCTCAGATCATTACAACCTGCTGCTGGTTGATGGAAACCGCAAGTGATTGAAAGAATCTAAATAATCCAGTGACTGTACCCTTACTGCCATTCATTATCCACGCATTTACAGAGAGGCAGGTTCCACGACCTTATTCCTTATTTCTCGTTAGCGTTTCCTCTCTTTCATCCTCCAACCAGGTCTAAAAGTGTTTGCCAGATGATTGCTTTTCAAACAAAACTATTTACCCTCATCCAAAATAGACAGCTTGCAGAGACTGAGGCGCTTTTGTGACATTTTTTTTTTTTTTTTTCGCTGTTGTTGTTGTTTTTAAGAGATGGCCTCTTTCTCCTCCACCACAGCGTCAGCTCAGAGCGAGGGCTGTCTGATGCAGTTGATAACTTGTGAGAGTAAAGGTCAAACATCACATGCACACACACTCTCTGACAGTAAGTTAAGCATCAGATCTCTCTGTTGGGCACTGATGGACAAGCAAATGAGAGAGAAGATCTATTTGTGAGAACAGAAACTGAAGAAAAGGAGGAAATGAGAGAGACTGCATACTGTGTACATACAAAAATAAAATAATGAAGTTGGAATTAAAGGGTCTGTTATATAAGTTACCTCAAGTTAACACATGAATTAATGAATTATCATCATCCTGAAAGATCCCATCACACGTGGACAGCTTTAAATCCATCACACCTGGTAACAAAATGCCCTGAGTGACCCCTTCTGATCAGATCTCATGATACTGGGAATAGACACAAGTTTGTTTGTTTTTTTCTGCACAAAGAAAGAGAGAATGTACAGCATTTGCCAAAATGACCAAAAAATTAAGAATTTGTCACAGAAACCATTTCACAATGTTTATAAAATGTCTCCTCAAGCAAAACCTCACGAAATTGAGCAATTTCTCCAGGAGCAAATTAGGTGCACTTCAGGCACTGAAGTAGAAAGGCTGGTGCAACAGAATGACTCTTTTTACAAGGAAATAAACAACCTAGTGTTTCGCATTTTGTGATGAATTTCCAAGAAGGCACGAATGATTTAGAATTTGCCGCAGCTGTTTTCACAAAGTTTTTTTTTTGCTTTCTCAAGCTTCTCCTCATTCAACAACTCTCAGAACGGCCTGATTTGAAAGGGAGTCTGGGGATGTTGCGGTAACAAGATCAGTGGTTTTATTGGTTGAAACAGAGAGCCTGTCCACACACATCTGCTGTTTACCTTGGTTTTAGAGGGGCAGGTTAAGAGAGCCCAAACATGTAATTTGCACATAGTGAACCAAATGGAAATCAGACAGAATGTAATCCATTCTGCCTGTTGTTGTGGCTTCCTGTTGTTTTGCAGAGGACGTCAGTTGATTAGGCGGTCTGTCAGTGCGGCCCGGGACACATGTGTGGACACACTGCTAAAAGAATGTAGTCTTCGCCACTTCTGAATGTGGTCTGAGTGATCGGACCTCTAACGCACCCTCAGTGCATCTTGGGGTTGTTCACACCTCTACTCTGAATACCCAAAGAAGAGAGCAGCTTTAAATATAATTTCTCAGTGCTACATGAAGCACCCTTTCTAGTCGCAATTTACTGACCGTTTAAAGTTGTATCCTTGGTTCATTTTGAATAAAAAAAGAGCTCATATGTTTTAAATGTGATTTGTGTTCTGGGATCAAAACAGTCCAATTGAATTTCACCTCAGATATATGTGTGTGAACTATCAGAGAGAAAACTCTGTTTGCGTTGGTCAGTCTCCCATGGATGCTGTATCACACCACCGAGCCTCAACTCCCAAACCAGGTGATGACAGCATTATTGTAGTTAGGTCCCCAAAGGGTTCTGGTCAGTGTGTTAAAACATTATGTAGGCCCTGACGGTCCAGGAAGTGAGTTACTGCTCTTTTTCACCTGCTCTGCTAGGCCACAGTCTCTGGGACCAACAGACTCCCATGGTTGTGTGAGGTCTTTTGTGCAGCTCTTCATTTGTCTCCCTCACCGCTGATAGTGGAGTACAGTAAATATTTGAGAGAGTTATTGCCGGGATCGGATTAATTACATGCAGTCTTGAGTTTCTGCAATGCATCCTTTGTTCCCGGAGAAGTCACACAACATTAACAAGCTGTCAAGCTGTGAACTGACATGGTTTGTCTCAGTGACTTGTTGTTGGTTTGCCTAACATTTCTGCGTGTATGTGTGCGAACGAGAGTGAGTTTCTGTGCCTCTGTGTAAGCACACAACATTTAAAAACTACACACACTTAGAATTTGTCAGCTCTTCGCATCCGGGAAGGTGAGTGAATGTGTGTGTGAGACAGAAAAGAGCCTGAAAGAGGTAGATAGTGACAGTGAAACAGCATGAAGTAAGAAAAGCGGGTTAATGGAGCTTGACTAAACCAAGCGCTTGTACATAAATTGACATGTGCAATTAGGGAGATGTACACAGTCCCCCTGGTCTGTTTAAGATCTGGAATAGTTTCCTAACAGCTTCAAGATGCCCTGTTTTGGCTTTGGTTTCAAACCTAAATCGGGTTTGACCTTGCTGAATAATGGCGCTGGTGAAGTTCCCTCTGTTCACTTTGGCTGAAGTCCAACTCTACGACATACATGACGGCAAACACAGAACGAGGTTTGGCTTCGGTGGAATTTGATGAATGGTGGGTGAAACCCTGACCTGAACCTGAAATCCTAACATTGGATTTTGCGAGGTGGTCAGAAACACTTTTGGTTTTGGTTTCCTGTTTATACGGTGTATAAAGATGGTGGGGGCATTAAGAACTGGAGGAGATGAGGGTTTTAGCTCGCAGACTTGGCCTGGAACCTCTCACAGTGAAACGCTTTGGGCAGCTGAATTCTCTGCTTTCTTTTTGTCCAGATTGTTCTTTCTGCTTTTGTGTCTGCCTTTTCGTCAACGCGACCTCTTCTGTGATTACTGGAGCAATTTTAAGATATGGCCTGAATTCTAGTTTAAAAACATTAAAAAAAAGATTAACCAACATTATTCAACAGGGAATTAAGAGACAAGAGTGTTGATGTTAAGGTATGACATCTATTTATTGTGTTGAAGAAATGTCTAATGAAGTTAGCATGCTAACCAGTTAGCCCCAGCCTGCCTGTCCTTTGTAGCATGCCATCAGAGGTGATAGTTCAGGTTAGGGTTAGGGTTAGAGAGTATTGAATTAACAAAATAAATTCACAAAGTGTCACGAAAAGAAATAGTGTTATGTAGTCTTATGCTGTAAATCGCCTCTGTACTGTGTCTTTTGTTGTCACTGACAACAGTTGACCTTGGAGGCTGTGTTCAGCCCCAGTCCAGGGTCCAGGGTTGCACCTCCACTGATGCGGAGAGTCCCTGTGATCCAAAGTTGTGGTCCAGAACCTACTAGCTACAGTCAGCTAATAAGGCCAATGTCTCACCAGCTAACTGAATTTACTAACAATAGCTAACTACAGCCAAGAAAAGCTAGTAAAGAGCAGCAATGTTGGTTACTCTATGCTTCACCCTATAGTTTACTATCGAATGCTGGCCATATTTTACAAATGACAACTTTAAGCCGATACAAGTACTTGAACAACTTTTAGTAAATAACCAACCTTAATCAGTTACTTTACACAGAGGTGGAACTCCAGAGTGGCACCTTATGGGTTAAAGACAGCTGCCAACATCTGTAGCTGTGGTTTAGCTTTTAATTGTGAGGCCCAGCAAGTGAGCGAGCAGCATGGTGGAGAGGGGGCTGGCAGGCCGCATATTTCAGCCGAGTGTTCACAGAGCAGCTTTCCGTCCGGCCATGTGGACTCAATGATGGCGTCCAGGGGTGTGCTGTGCTCCTATGAAATATTAAATCTGCTCGGCCCCCAAGTGTGGACAGACCACCTGCAAGCGAGCGTGGCGTGCGGCGAGCCCGGAGATCAGATGTCCCTCAGCAACACACATGTACGCATGAAAATGTACTCGCCAATGTCCCCGCACGGGATAAACCTGTGGACCTGCACATGCTTACACTAATGGATATAAACACATACAACAGAAAAACGGTGAGAACATGGAAACACTCAGCACTGATGTGGGAGGAGAGATCTTTACAAAAATGTATTTCCTGCTCGTAATATGGAGCATTTCTGCAGTTTGCAAAGAGTGAGAGTTTCATTGCATACTGCTGCAAAAGTTAAAAGTGCCTACAGTATGTAGCTTCAGTGGATAAAGAATTTGTCCTTTTCTCTCTCATGAACCAATAAGCAACGGCAGTGAAAGATGATAAGGAACAAGAACAAGAAAACAAAAAAAAAGAAACTTGGAACTTTCAGAGTCCAAAAAGAAACTTAAGCCTGCCTCGGAAAAGCAGCCAAGAGGACAACGGGTGCTTGTCGACTGCCGTCCCCTTCAGGGCCTCGTTCATTTACACGTCGTGCAATCGGTCCTCAGCCTCCCCTCTGCTCCCCCGAGGCATCTCTGCCTGCCCAGATGTGCAGCTGTTTGTGTGGAGCAGCGATAAAACCAGCTGGGTCGCCTTCCACATCCTCAGGACGAACAGAGGGGGTCGCCATTCTTCGAGCACAGTGACTGCTCACATAATCCAGCCTCACTCACAGCAGTCTCAGGGACAGTTTGTTTGCTTAATGCTCAGTAAGTCATAAAGAGGGACAACGTGACTAAAGGTCATCGTACACATAGAACTTTTATACACAAATCAGTTAACTTCACCTATTCAATTCACAAGTGTTTATTTTAATTGATACACTGACATTTCACATTGACATTGAGAAAAATAAGCATTTAACTTAGATTATTTTACTGTTCTTCACCTATAAAATATACAATACGTGTACACAAAAATGATCAAAACATTAAGGCAGCAAATGTGTTCTTTTTTTTTTTTTAACCGATTCCAGGTTGCAGTATTTTCTCATACAGCCCACAACTATATTTCTTTACTATTATTGAGAATACTGTAAAACATATGAACGCCAATATAAACCTTCACAGCAGCTCATGCAGGGCCTTGTGTGCCCAGAGCAGCAGTTTTCCTCCTGGTCTGACTATTCCATAGACAATAGTGACATCCTGTGGACATTTTGTGTCAACAACTCTTTTTTTTAATTTTTTTGTCCATTTCTCGCTCAGGGGCTGCCAAACTCTGCCGCTGCACACGAGGCGTCCACATGAGGCACTGCAAGGTTACAGTGAAAAATAACTTCTTGAGAAAATGAAAATCTTTACAGGCGTCTCTTATTTCATTACGAGCTTGCATGCAGTACGCTGTAGCGGAGGGCTCGTGCTGAGTGGTCAGAATTCACCAAAACAGCAGCTGCTCATTACATCAGCCCACCATTATGTGATGACATCACGAGCTGAGTCACAATCAAGGCTGTTGCTAACATGCTGCAGTGACACATAACAAAAACATGGACAATATCAGCGCTCCAACAAAAACAGTTACTGCTGATACAAAGTATGCTGCGTCTACACCATCGCCACAAACTCTCATTACATCTCCATCATACATTTCATTTGGAACAGAATAACAATGTGTAACCTGAAATGTACACTTTATGTGTTCTTGTCTTTCTTTGTTACTTATCTGACTCCTTTTACAATGATATCTTTGGTTTAACTAACTCCTGTTTATGGTGTCTCATCTTCATTGATTTCGATGTGTCTTATACTGTTCATATGGGTAAATACTTCGAATGCCTAGTCCTGTCTTCAGCTTGTGTATATAGTTTACTGCAAAGCTGCAAAACTACTCACAGTTAGGGTAAGAGAATATGTGAACATACAAATTTACATGGTCAAAGGGTTAGGCTTTAAGCTGTAGTTCGACATTTTCCCACGTTTTATTCAGACTAATCTATCTTCGATCCAGAGAGCTAAATATAGACTAAGTATTTCATGCTGACTGTATCTATGACTGTTGTCAGGTTTATCTCCAACAGACTGACAGCTGAGGTCCAAAGAAATGGTCATTAAGGCTAAAGGAGGGCTCAGTGCTGAAGTATTTCAAAAATGTCTGCACTTCTGGCTTCAGATGCCTCGGTTAATAGCCAAGTCAGACAGGGGACATGATGCAAATACAACATTACATTGGCCCTGTTGACATGCTTTATATCACAGTGGTTAAAGGTACGGCAGCACAATGCAGAAACACTGTTACCATCCCAGCAAGTGTAAACATTCTCAGTGTCTCGTTCAGTCATAGCTATTTGGTGACTTTGGTGATTTTTTTTTCCAAGCCTTGTGGGATTAAACAATACAGAAAAACGTGAGCTTTTTAATGAAAACAGTAGTCCATTGCTTTGTAGGGGTTAAAGAAAACTCCTCGCAGGGCGTTTTTTTAAAAACCAGACTCACAAAGTGCTTATTTCTGCAGGGCCATCTGCTGCCGCCCCAGAGGTTTTTATAAAGGGCACTTGCAAAGTGCCAGATTCGCTGACGCTGTGCGCTGCATTTTAATGTAGAGTTTATGCCAGCATCAAGACAATGAGGGACTATTTAAAGATTTACCCTCATCCAAGATGGGTCTTAATAACATGACGTAACATTTTGATATACAAAAAGCACTTTATGATGGTATCATGTGAGAAAGTTTGAGAAAATAGCACAGCTGCAGCACTGTTTTGTTGCAAGGCTCCAGAAATGTTAAGTGGACTAATCTGACTTTATCGTAATGATTGGATTCTCAGTTTTGGATGAACTTGTCTTTTAAGGATCCCCCAAAAATGCTGAGGTTAGAAGGTTAGAAAAGGTTAGAAACACACTACACACCATACTACACTAGATAGAAAATAATGCTATGTTATTTTGGAGAACACTCAAAAACATATGTGATGTTTTTAATTTGTCCGAGGTGTAAATATTGGGTACCATGTTCATTTATATGTTCCTTAGCTATTAAAGATTTACACCATTTCAACATGATATTACTTTTTAAGCACTAACTGTCACTAACTTTATCCCATATGACATATTGGCTGCTGTCATCATATGTTCAGCAATAAACATATTTAAATACATTGTTTGAAAATAAGACTTATATATGTAATGAATACATACCATAGTCATGGAGGCAAAACTACTCAGATGTGCATAATATATACATAATGTATATATGCACACAATAATGCTGATTCTTTACATTAAAGTTAATGGCCATTAGTATAAGAACACATGATGTTATCATGCTGGATTTAGCATCTGTGTCCCTTTGCAGGTAACAGAAGCAGTAACATTATCAAATAACAATATACAGACAGACAGTACAACATGAACAAAATAAACAACATGCACATAAACTTTATGTCTCTCATCCTTGGACGGTCACAAGATGGCAGCAGAGGCTCGCCTGCATTTCACCATCCTGACCCCCCTTAAACCTGGAGATGGTCCTGCGCACCTGCTTCATCTGAGCCAACCGTGCAGGACACTGCGTGCAGGGGAAAAAGACAACTGGGCATTTTGCAAGGTGTGAAGGTCAACTTTGCCCCCTGGAGGTCCTAACCGCAACATAAACACGGTCAGGTCCTGGAAAGAAGAAAAAAAAAATCAGGCTTATTATACTTTGGGGAGTCTGGTTTGGTGTGGACACATGTGTCCTCCTGCGTGCTTTTAAAAAGAAAAAAAAACCCTGCAGAGAGACAATTCATTGTGACTGAGACATGCAGACATTGAGTTGCCCTTGGAATATATTTGTGAATGAGCCCAGGAAGATGAGCTCCCTCCCCTCCCCTCACCTCCCCTCCCCTCCCCACCCTGTGTCTCTCTCCTCATTTGGATAAATGTCACGGATCACCTCACGGACGAATCAGTGTGTTTTTTATTTCTGTTTCTCATTCAAAAAAAAAAAGAAAGAAAAAAATAGAGGATAAGACTTGTCACTTTGTTGCCTTGGAGACTACAAATCAATAGCATCATGCAGTATCTTTCTTGTCCGTTTCCCAATGAGAGGGTTCAGCGGCTGCTGTCGTCATCAGGGGGCCGAGGGAGGGGAGGGGAGGAGGGTGCGCAAGAGTCACCCTGCGCTCTGATTGGCTGCTGCCGGTAATGAGCTGCCATTGAGGTTTTTCTGGCCCCCGTGCAGGGAGGGGGCGTGTCTCCGGCTGGGGGGAAGAAAGGCACACGCCTCCCGGATAAATACTCAACACAAAGCGTGTGGATGATCAGACGCGACCAATTTCAAAAAGAGCAGAGTTCTCGTCAACCCCCCCGCCCCCCCCGAGCCGTCGCACAGTAGCTCATAGCTTTTTTTTCCCTTTTTTTTTTTTTTGCTTGTTTGCGAGCCGAGAGAAGAAAAAGTAAGAGGCTGTTAAAAGACGAAAAGTAAGAGAAGAAGTCAGCGGCTGGTCATTTACATTCGCTCATCAGCAGGATTGACAGCAGGTGTGAATTCATGTCTGTATATTCCCCGCAGATCTACTGGTGAGTCCTCGTCTTTCTCCCCTCTCACCTGTTCGCACGCTTTGCTTTTTTGTCAATTGCTCGATAGAAGGAAGAAAAAAAAAAGTCTAAATCAATAATCTGTATTTGTCGGCTTTGCATCTGACAGGTAAGAAACTGATGTTTTGATGATTTTTTTTTTTTTTTTTTGAGGTTGGTGTTTTCCCTCAGAATGAGCCACCTTTTGTTGCTACACCCACTGTTTCCTCTTAAGATTTTTTTTTTCTTTTTCTGTGGGGTATTGCCCCTGAAATATGCAGATCTGTCAAACAGGTTGGAAAAAAGAAGACAGTTCTGTGTGTCAGTCAGCCCTCAGGTTGATAATCTTGCTGTGTGTGCCATGTCAGAAAGGTCATTCATTCTCAGCTATTACATCCAGGGATAAAATTCACCTTTTTGTTTTTATTTTTTTTTTTTTATTTAAAGGCATCTTTTTGTGTATCCTTGAACACATCGGTAGCTTTCATCCTTTGGTCTTTGCTGCTGCAGGTGCAGTGCAACTAGAGAAGGATGCACTCTGCTCCTATCTATTACTTCTGTCTATTATCGGTGTCTTTTTCCACAATCTGCACCCTGCCTCCTTGAGTTACTTCTTGACGCAAAGGGCTACTGAGTGCATCTTTGTTTATCCGAGCCCTTTCTCTTCTCTTATCTGTTGAGTGTTTTTCCTGTCTGTAGAGAGGATATGCGAGACGCTTTGAAACATTTTTTTTTTTTTGGTTCAAACCTCAGCAGGCTTCTGGGCTGTCTCTACCAGGAAGTTCAGAATCGACCTGTTTTAACTGTAACCACACGTTTGCCTTATCGCCCATGTGCCTGACTGCTGTAGCCTCTCTGTGCTGTAATGTTGTGAGAAAACATCCACAAGCAGGGTTTCACTTTTACTGCATTGTTGGTTTTTTTTTTTATTTCAGAAGTATGACCAGAAATCCTTTGACCATTATTTTCGATATGCATGCTGCGAGTTCCCCTAAAACCCTCTTGTGGCTCTCAGTGTGAACAGGAAGACGTGTTTTTTTTTTTTTTTTTTCTTTTCTGCACAACAGCATATAGAGGAAAAAAAACTTGGTTGCAAGTTTCTTAGACTCATTTTCCACTCCCACACACACACACATTGCTAAGATTACATTTAAGGCACCGGAGCGGTAACTGATCCATGATGTGCTTTCGGTGGCAGACTCAACCCACAGGAATCTGGATGCAACCCATTCATTCCAGCAGCACGCTCCTGGGGGTCTTACTCAGTCCGCCGCGCCGCCCACATACCTGCGAGAGCCGTGGCAGCAGTTGGCACCGAACGCCAGAAGCTTTACACAGGCCCGAGATTTATGATCGTAGTAGTAAGAAGTGTGGGGTGGCAGAGGGGAAACAATGTTGATAATGCAACCCCCCCCCCCCCCCCCCCCCCCCCCACCAGCCACCCCGGACTGCTGCAGGGACCACTCGGGGCTCCTGTCAGTGCCTCTGCAGTGTGCAGACGTATATATGTGTGGCTAGCACGGCCTTGGCCTTGTATAGTGTAGAGGAGACAGGTGGATGAACCTGGTGTCATGATTAGGTAAGCCGTCTCATGAAATATGGTCGCCGTATAATGAGGTTAGGTAGATGTTCTACAAAGCAGAACTCGAGGAGGCAGCTGTGGCAGTGAGCAGCAGGATTAGTTAGGCTTGGTTGTGTTTTTTTTTTTTCACTCGAAAAAATTAATAAAATCAGTACGATGTCACATTTGTTGGGATTTTTGTCGTCTTAGATCTGGAGAGCAAGTTTTGCGAAGTGTCTGCAGCATCTCAGTGCTTTTATCAAATGTTGTTTTTGTGTCAGCCCTTGTCAATAAACTGGTAATTTATGTCAGATTTATTCACTGCACGATTATCGTGGTCAAGTGAATTCGAAATAACCGATATTATCGCAAAAAATGCTAGCAATCAAATCTTTCCTTCTTGTACTCTAATCTCTGTATGTGCGTGCTGACTGACTGCTTGTCTTGTACCTGCTGTCCATCTGTGCCCTGACTGGATGTGGCATTAGGAGTCTGGCCAGGTCAGGTATGCATTATCTCGACTGGGTCAGGAGGTAAAGAGCCATCTGCTGCACCAGCCTCGCTCATTATTCTATCAAGGCTCCGTTAAATATATAAGTCTTCATCACCTGCCTCCTTATGGTGCAGCTGCAGCGTCATCATTCAGACATGGCTGCTAGGTTTATGTGCTCTTGGGCCCTCTGGTTAACTAGCCGAGCGCCATTGCTGATCTCACTCATAGATCACTTAACTTCTCCCCTCCAGGAATCAAGTATGTCACTCAGTGAGGCCGCGATAGATGTGACTCCATGTTTGTTTCCTCACAGGTTGACTTGTTACCCGCGCGCCCCCCACTTCCTCCTCATTGTGCCCCCTTTATGTTTTATTAGGCCGATGTTCTGTTATTCTTAGCCGAGCAGGATGTTTATACGATCCCCGAACAGAAATATGACTGGCAAGACCCGAGTGTTTATCTTTCTTTCCCTTCCCTCCCTCTTCTTCCCCTCTTCTCCCCCTCCTCGGCTCAGGTCTTCACTGTCGCCGCTCATCCCTCTGTCCCCTCCTCCTCCTCCTCCTCCGCCTCCACTGCTTCTTTTTGCATGCCTACCTCACCCTCTCTGCACCCCACTCAAGGATGAAATGACTTCCAGTGCAGCCCCGCTTGACATAATTTTTTCCATGTTAAACATTGCATATCCTTCGAGCCTCCTTCTTTTATTTTTGGATATCCTGGTATTGTATTCGGCCAAGTATGCCGTGTCGTCTGACTGGTGCAGTAAAGGTTACCTCACTTGAATTCAGCCAGAAGCTTTTCTGATTCCCTCACACTTTTTAAAGGCACAATGCACACCCCGCTGTGATGTCAGTGTTTCCTCATGGAGACAAGGGGACATGTTAATGTAGGCAGTAGTGGAAAAAGGGATAAATGCTGCAGGGGTTAATGATCTCGTTTCACGCCATTCTCCTGAATTTGTGTTAAATAAGTGTCTTTATTGAGTGTGCTACATGAAGACTGTAATGTTTGTGGTGTGTGTGTGTGTGTGTGTGTGTGTGTGTGTGTGTGTGTGTGTGTGTGTTTCTGTGCCTGCACTGATTGACTGTTGTAGATGTGAAAGTTTGGAAATCCTGCAGGGCCCTATCAGAAATCATTGGCTGAGCCATAATCTCCATAGATTAGGAAGGACTCATGATGTTCTTGTTGTTGAATTCAAAGTGAGATGACATGTTGACTATAAATAATGGTCCTTCCAAATATCAATTATTATCCTTTATAAACTATATAATAGTTTGTTCTATTAAAGGTGCAATATGTAAGAATTGGCCAGCTGTTGTCATCATGCTCACGACAAATGGGAGGCAGAGAAACGGCTACCTGCTGCTTCCTGAAGTTGCCATTAGCTAGTTAGCTTGGTTAGCTATGCATCTAGAGCACCAGACAGAGAGCCTGGCAGGGTAGCGTGTTGGTGTTTACACTGAAAGCAAAGGAGCTGTGGAGCAGGACTGTGAAAGTGTTGCTGATTTGCATGCTAATTAGATTAAAAGGTTGGTCACCCCAGTGTAAAAAGATAGTCTGCAGCCCTGGTTACATAAAACGAAAGCCTAATTTGTGCAGGTTTCAGTTGTTCTGGAATATAAACTGCACTTCCATGAACGGTTTGACAGCATATTTTCGATTTGAGGAAATTCATGTGCCAGTAAACATGCAAATCTATAGATAGCCTCTTGAGGAGTATTCTCAGTATGAGTCATAAATGGAGACAGAAAGATGGCACTGCACTTAGAAATTCCAGAAAATGTGCTTCAATACTGCCAGTTGTGACACTGTTTATTTTTGAAGGGGATTTCTTGTTTGCGCAACTCATCCTATCCAGACATGATTCAGTATTTTCAGATTTTTCAGAAGTGTTATCTAATCACATTTTTGAAGCCAGGGTGCTTTTGATAGATGATTAAGACTGCGATGAGTGGTAGAATGAATTCCATGGAACATGTTTACATAATCAAACCCTGTTTTTGAATCACTACCTCAGTATTTCTTTGCCATTCTGCTGTCTCCAAAAATAAACATTTTTTTTTCTTTTTTTTTTTACATTCAAAGTAGGTCAAGCGAAGCAAACACATCTCTTCCCAAAAAAACAAAACAAAAACAAATCCATTGACTCAGATAATGTGAGGATGTGAGTGTCCTGTTCTATTTTCTTTGTTCTATTTAGCTGGTGACCACAGAAACCGCAAGCCTGTGGCCACTCACCACAAGGCACTGGGCTTTAAATAGAGAGCGTGAGAAGGCTGCTCAGCATCTTGTCTCAAGACGGCATTCCATGTCAGTCCTGGGACCTGCTTTTGAGTCATTTGTTTAAAGCTTTACTACCGACAATGCCGAATGGCGACTGCACTGAACGTGGATAAACAAACTCTTGCTACTTTAATCGAAAATGGAAAGTTTGGCTGGGCTTTGATGGAACTGAGTGCATTGAGTTCCACCCCAGTCAAATACCACAGCACGCCCCCAGCACACTCTCACAATGACTGTTCTCCAGTTGCTAGAGCAAGAGCACATCATCCTGTATATAGAGACGGCCGCCTTATGCAAGCTGCAGCCTGAGCCGTGCAGCTTTGCAGTGCATTAGCAGTGTTGTGGTCAAGATGTGCAGAGTGTAAACAAAACTGTTGAACATGTGCAGGTAAAACAACAATGACCCTCAGATTTTGACAGTGTGTGTACATGAGGAAGGTTTGACAAAGTCCATGTTTGTTGGTTTTTCTCTTTTTGGTACATGCAGTTTTGACAGGATTTAATTACCATGACTTCCAGTATCCGTTTGTCCTCACCGTATGCAACCGGACTGTCCCGTGATATCAGGATATTCGCTAATTAGATCATGAATCCCTTTTCTTTCAGTGCTAAGAGGTTATGTGTGTGTAGTATACAGTTTCTCTGATGACCTAACTTCTTTTCTTATCAACCCTGCAGCCCAGTGTTTGTGCCCGGCCGAGATATGACTGAGGTGATGATCAACAGCACCCCCATGGAGGACATGAGGCTCAGCCCCAGCAAGGACAGACTCTCCTTCCAGGTAGGACACACAGATGCACACAGTGACGCACCGCAGCCATCCCAATTCCCTGCCCGTACATTTTTATGTGGCATGGGCATTTTACACCGGTCCTCATCTGTTTTATTACTGTCAATTGGACTGACGTCAGCGTGAACAGGAGGCACCCAGTCACTGCATGTTGTGATTAGGGAACAGCGGCTGCATCTGCTACAAGGTGGTGGGAATGTCAAAGAGGAATTTAAGTTTGATAATGGATTTTTTTTAAGATATCTGTATTCTTTTTACTTTTTGTTGAAGCTGCAAGAACCCTGGCTTAGTTATTTCAGATGGAGAACAGGTTGATCGTGTTTACCATCATGAGGCCAACAAATATATTTTCTCATGAAAGTATAATGGCAGAAATGTCTAGATCTGATTTATTTATTCATTTATTTAGATATCATGCTTTCCTGTTTTCCTTTTTCTGTTCTTGCTCATGTAAAAGATCTTGAAAGGTCAAAGTGCCGACTACCAACAGAAGCTCCTCTCTCCCACAGAAAACACCTTGTAACACCTCGTCAGTAGTCCCGCCTTTTAATTCTGTGACATTGTGACATCACTCAAAGTCACTGTCACTCACTCACTCATTTGTGTAATTTATACTAGTTTGACACACTGATTTTGCACAGCTGCTTTATTTTTGTTGGATGTGCTTGGTCAGGCATATGTGAGCAAAATACAAAAATGAGGCTGAAAATAAGCATGTCTCATTTTATTTTATTTTTTAAAGCTAGATAATTCACAGTGCTGAGAATATATTGCATAAAAACTCACCATCCTTTGCTGCTTTTTAGATGACATTTGAGGTTGCAGTAAATGTATATCTGGGGAAATAGTCAATCGTTCACTGCAGCCTGTGACAAAAATAAACTGCAGATTGAGAGAGATGAGAGAAGCAGCCATCAGGTGGTCCTGACAAGGTGTTGCTAGAGGCTTTGTTTTACTGTCAGCTCAACAGGGCCGTGGTGGAAACAAAACTACTCAAACACACAGCTGCTTGCTTATATTAGCATCACATCTGAATCGAGGGTGAGAAAGGAATGAAAGGACCCTAATTTAGAAGCAACAGCTTTTTTTTATAGTAAAAAATCCCATTTCATACAGGAAGTTTAGTAATTAGCGAAGCTGCATCTCAACTGGTTGGTCAGAATTAACCATGTGATAAAGTCATGGGCATCAAAATATCCTGGCAACTTCCACCTGCTGAGGCTTTTACAACTCATGGGGCTGAAAGGCTGCTTCCTGTTGAGATTTCAAGCAAGATTTATTCCCCCCTGTCTGTTTATGCCATGCTGTATGTAGACGTTGACTGTGACTCTGAGAGGATATAGACTGACCCAGAGGAAAAGACTGGCTTCCTCACAGTTCACACTCCAGCTGCGAGTCTGTCTGAGAGGATGAGAGGAGCGGATGAGGGGGTGAAACGGGAGTAAAGGCGGTTGCCAATTCTTTTTCTTTCCATCCTCAACTCGGCCATTTGCCCAAGGTCCCAGCCACTCCTCAAAGCAGCGCTATTATGAAGCAGTGATGTTGCTACCAGTCACTTCCTCCATTATTGGTGCCGGGGGCTTTGACACATTGTGTGACTGTTAAATTCCAGCTGCACCTCCTAAAAGGTATTGAAATGTAAGGGTGAGCAAATAGTTCCAGATTTACTGAATTATCATGTCAAAAGGCAATGTCACAATTCATGCGTATAGTCTGCATCCCCTCCTCCCAACCCCACCACACACCCCAGAAGATCCTAAAATAGCTAGCATTGTGCCTGGCTGATGTGTCGTTGCTTCCTGCCACTGGAAGTGAAACAAGTTATGACACGTGTTAGCTAGGGGTCCAAAGGCAAGGTCATTCACAGCCCAGCTCCCATTGGTGCTGACGCACAGGGAGGATTGGTGATGCAGGCCAGGAAATGCAGCTACACGCAGGCATTAGACATGAACACACACATAGTTTAGACGCATATAATCGCACCTCTTGGCATGGGTCTAAACGCAGCTGTTTTTAGAGACCAGAAAATCCTCCCGTGGACGCATACATGCTTTCATAACCTGACAAATTCTCACATCCACAGGGCATATTTATAGCTTTTTGTCTTTCTCCTCCCCTCTCATCTGTCTCCTATGGAATTCATGGAGACTTGGACACAGCTGGATCCCCTCTATCTCTTCTCTCTCCTTGTGTCAGTCTCTCTCCTGCCTCATCTAATGCTTTCTTTCCACTCGGCTCTATGCCCAGACAGCGACATCAGCCCCCCGCAACCCCCAACCACCCCCTCCCTCCGATGTCTTGGAGTGAAATATGCAGGTCTAAAAATATTCATCCACTTTATCCAAACAACAGCAAAAAAAAAAAAGGCTGTTCTTGGACCAGGAGTGGCAGGCATTTTTTCCCCTGGGCCATTTCTCCAGTTCCTGAGAACAGAGAAAGTCTGAGGTTGATGTCCAATCCTGCCAGGACAGGGAATGCATGTAATCACTCTTGTCAGAATGTCTCTCATGCCCTTCAGTTTAGATCCAAACATTTTTAGTGTGGCATGCTGCGTTTATAAGCAGTTGTATCAGCCTGGATTTGCAGATAACTCATGTTCTTTCCTAAACCTTTTTTCCAACTCCATCTCTGCAGGAATATAAATAAAGTACTCAGCACTAAATGCTCACTGTTATAGGGACGGCCGGATATTTATGCACAAATCATGTCAGCGTAAACCTTCACCTTTTTGTGTTTTCGACTCGCTGCTGATTTGAAATGCCACGATTATGCTCTTGTATAATCTTCTGAGTAGCGGGGTGACGTGGAGCTGGATGAGTTCGTAAGCAGCTACGAGCTGCTTGGCACCATGCCTCCCAAAGCATTTAGATTAAACATGATGCAGCATTTGCCGTAAGTCTCGCTAGACATGCCTCATTTACCCATTCGCAGCCACTGATGTAACTCGTCCCCTTGTGCAATTTTTGTATTTTGGGTGAGCACCTATGTGGAAAAGGCTGTCAGAGAGGAATGTGGGCTGGGCTGGAAGCAGGTACGCCACTTGGATTTTAAGCAACCACTTCCCGTCACAGATGTTTAGTCTTCACATCACTTCCTTCACAGTTGTTTAGCCTTGTAGACGTGCCTGCGACACTTCTGCAAGGCTCAAGCTCTGGTATCCCAAAGCCAACCACGTACTTAACACTGATCAGAAATATGCTCGCAAATTACTTCTTGCCTTTTTTAAAATAGGGGACAGCTGACTTTCCAAACTTGAGAACTACTGTTCTGCAGCTCAAATCACTTCTATTACTTCCTGAAGTTAAATGTAAAACAAGGAACTTTAAAGTGGTTGTGAAACATGCTCAATTTGATAACTAAGGCCTCTTTTATGAGACCATAAGGGAGAAGATTGGAAGTTCACTTTAGGGGTCTCACAATATGAGCAACAAAACTGAAACAATTCATTTATTTTCGGCGTCTTTGTCCACAGGGGTTGCTAAAATAATAATAAAAAAAAGATTAATAACCAGTATTTCACTTTCCTCTTCAGATATTCCCCGACCCGTCAGACTTTGACCGTTGCTGTAAGCTCAAAGATCGCCTGCCATCCATCGTGGTTGAGCCGACGGAGGGAGAGGTTGAGAGCGGCGAGCTCCGCTGGCCCCCGGAGGAGTTTCTGGTCAGCGAAGAAGAGGAGGAGGAGGAAGAAGAGGAAGAGGAGCAGAATAATGGCAGTATCCCAAATGGACAGCCGATGCAGAATTCTCAGCGCTAGAGGCTGTGTCGCAGCACCCATACTTTTCTTTTCTGTCTGACTCTACCCCTTTTCCACACTGGTTCCACTGCACCGCGGCACTCCGACAGACTCGACTGGCAGAAGCACATCCAGTGTCTTGTGACGCCATCTCGTTACCCTCGACACCAAAGCATCACTCCCACAAGACAAAGCAATACACACTTTTTTTTTTTTTTCTCATAAGATGATTCACCCTTCTGGATCGAAAACGCATCAAAACGGGCCTGAAAAGAACGAACACGCACACCTCTAAACCTTCACTTTCCTACCATGCCCATCACCACGTGTGTCTCGGCCCAGAGCGGATGTCCTGTCAGACAGCGGCAGCTCAGTGCTCCATGGACAGCTCCTGCACAGCGGGGGGGCCACGGCTGCTCTGTACTTTTACTCCAAAAAATGGCTGGCGTCATGACCCCAGAGACTTCATACTCGCATACAGAACTATTGTGCTACCCGTGGGGATTATCGTCTACAGTGCACCGTCCACACCTGTGTTCAGTTTCTGGATTGATATGTTGAATATTTGTGATTGCCACTGCTGTTTATAGATTTGTGGGTTTCTGGGAAGTGAATGTTTTGTGATTTGTCTATTTTTGTTTTTGAAGAAGAAGTTGGTGTTCTGTGTAGAAATGTTACTGGGATCCCCCCCCCCCATACACACACAATACAGGTGACAATACATTAGGCACACCGGGAATAATTTTGGAGAAGTGAAGAGAAAGCGAAAGGGGAAAAAAATAGACCAGCATGCTCTGCTATGCTTACGAGATAACTTCACTGTACAAAGGCTTGTTTTGCAGGCATGCTCCTCATCACATCGGCCTCTGTAATCCTTTTTATCAAACAATACTTGTATGACAGTAACATTGAGAACTAAATGTGACTTGAGCAGAAGGGCAAAGCTAAGTAAGGTCTGTAATTTTATGAAAAAAGGCAGGTGGTACAGCAATGTACAAACCCAATGAAGGATGTGTAAATACTTGTTCCCAGTGAAGCCAACCCCTCGAGGCCTTGTTAGCGCTCTGATCTTGGTTTGTACATTGGGTTTGGTTTAATCTCTTTAGAAAGACAAAGACTGAGAATCGCTCTGAGCTGTACCACACCCGAACTGAAAGTCTTTCCTCGTCTTCCTGTTCTCTTTGTTTGTTTTTTAAAACAGCCATACTTACAACACCGTGAAGTTCAGGACACAATGAATTGACACTGTAGCGGAGAGCTCACAAATAAGTTAGACAGTATATTTTAAACTCCTCATTCACAGCACGAGTTAGTCCTGATGTTTGCCAAAAAAAAAAAAAAAAAGCTCTTTATGGGAAATCTTAACTGTTCTCTGGTGTAAACGTTTGTCATTTCTGTTTTCGTATTGCAATTACAAAACTTGGTGTTCTCGTTTTTGGTTCACTCTTCAGATCACCGCTTATTGTTTGTAGAACAAGTGTTGTCAGTCAATCTGTGGAAAAAAAAAAAGTTCACTTTCTTGTCTGCAATATGAAATACTGTTGTACAAGCATGACTGAGATGTGTTCTTTGTTATTTCTCATGTTGAGTGGCATTAGGGCTGTGTACAGAACATCTCTCTCTTTCTCCTGTCTGTCACCTACAGGTCCCACGTTGTTTTTGTAAAGCTCAGGGAGATTAGCCGCCATCCTTTTTTTTTTTTTTTTTTGTATTTAGACCACTTTTTTTTCTCTGACAGTTAACAGAGTCTGTAAATAAACATTTGAATTTGCTATCCAACTGTGTGAAGTGTTGATGCTGTTTTATGGTACAAAGCAAAGCCTTTTTTTTTTTTTTTACAGGGGTGGTCCTCAAGTATTGTTACCAAGAGACTTCTGTATTTACTTTCTTTTTCCTTTTACGTAAAACCCCCCTTCTTTTCCCCACTGAGCTTCACCTGCGGCGGTTAGAGGAAAGCAGTAGTGCTTCCTGCTCTCAGAATCTCTCTACGAATACAGACGCATGTATCAAATGTAGAAGCGAGAACAGGCCACATGCTACTTCCTGTCTTCAGCTCGCACACAAACACACACACAATCTGACTCTTGGTTACAACTAAATCTTATTCCAGTGCTCTGAACAGCTTAAATTTCCAGCTGTATGTTCATTAAATGTACACTGTGTAGGTTTTGGAGAAGAAAATCAAACTCAGAATTACAACATTTACGACATTACGATTATCCTCTCAATAACTGAATAAACAAGCTGTTCTCAGAGGAAAATAAGGTCTCCAGAACACAGTATGAAGCTAGAAAGGTGGCAGGGTCCGCCAAAAACGGTATGAAATTGTGTTGTTATTCAGTCATGAAAATAAAATTTGTTCATTGAGGTTGTTCAGGCATAAAAAAACAGTCAATGAAGATCTTTCTCTTCTGATTGAAATTCCTTGTGCATCCTTTTAAGGACAACACAATTTCATATGGTTTTTATTTTGTTTATATATGGCGGACCCTGCCACCTTTCTGGCTTCAAATAGTGATCTGAGAACCTTCTTTTCCTCTGAGGAAATTACGGAATTTCTTACTTGTACATTATAAATATTATCTTCCTGAGTTGGAATTGATTTTTCCAAAATGACACAGTTCACCTTTAAATGAAGCTGTCCAGCTCTGTAAAGAACATTGGTTTGACCTACCGACCTCTGGAGGCTTTTAAAAAGTACAATTGGAGAAATACTGACGATAGACAGGGTATAAAATCCTGTGGAAGCAACTCCTCACGCTCTGCCCATAAACACTCACCACAATGATACAAGACTAATAAAATGTGGTTGAGTGGAAAAGTTCTAATGGGGAAAGCGGGGATTTACAGGAATAAACAGAAAGCTTTCTGATCACTGTTACAATGGAAACTTCTCAGGTGATTTGCGGCTATGTACTGTATTAGTGACCTGCCGGGTCAAGTTTGATTGCCGAGTACCGGGAATAGTCCATCAGAGTTGCTGCGGTAGAGCCTTTGGGGGCCAAGGGCCTGATAGATCAGCCAACGTAGTACTCTCAGGGCCTTAAAGTCACTTCCTGGAAGGGGAACAATGAACTGACATTCTGCCCTGCTTCCTTCTTCCTGGAAAATATGGAGCATAAAGTGTTATTAATACCCCCCAGCTGATAATGGTAGTCAGCAGCAGAGTGTGTCTCTGGCCCAGGGAGACAGAGGGCTCGCTCTGAATAGGCTAGAAAAGGAATGTCCTTTATCCTCTCTATTTTTTTTTTTTTTAATGACTGCTCCTTGATCTCAGTGGAAAATGTCATGAGATCATGGAAAGAAGAAATCAGACGAAGTTAGGAGAGGACGACCTCGGAGAGAGCGATTGAACATTCATCCAGCCACGCAAACATGTGACGTCAGCCAGGAACCTTTGAACCTTGTGTCCTTCTTCAAATACAACTGGAGAAAGCAATATACTCCAGTTTTTAATAAAGAAGTCTTTCTGGGGCTGTAAGGAGGCACGAGAGGAAGGCCCCTGAAGCGTCTCTCCGCAGCATTTGGACATTTTGAGCGGCTCCTATCATCAGCTCCTGGAAGTGTTTCAGCCACTTCTCAGCTGGTTAAGTCACCGAGGAAACCTTTACAATTAATGCAACGGGTAATTAAAATGTGCGATGCCCTGTTGTTGCCCTTGACACCAAAAACACCACTCCCTGAAGAGCAGCAACACACACACAGACACACACACATAGGCAACACACTGGAATCATTTTGGAGAGGAGGGCCAGAAGTGAAAAAGAAAATAAGCCAGCACGTCGGCCTCCTGTGAGCCTTACTGCAAACAGCGTTTGGATGACAAAGCAAAATAGTCCAACACTGAGAAGTGAATGTGACACTGCTCAGAGGAGCAAAGCTGAGTAAGGACTGACTGTTGTAATTCTGGTAAAGCAGGTGATAAAGCCAAGTTCAGGGCCAACAATATGCATGATCCCAGGCTCCTTAACGGCATCATCATATTCCGACTTTGCTTTTAATTGTTTTGACTGAGAGCCCACCGGCGGCAGGAATTAGATTCTGCGCCTTTAAATAAGCTCATTTACATGTTAGAACTCGTTTGTATAATCCATACAAAACTGCTAAGCTAAGCTAAGCAGCTACTTTATATACAAGAATAAGCAGATGTCCCAAAATGTCTCCTTACATTACATGTTATTGTAAGTTTCCATCCATTTAAATCCCCCTTTTTTGCCTTACTTTTACAGCATGTTTTTAAATGTATGCTAAGCAGGATTTTCCTCAGTAATGCTGTTTAAAGGCATACAAAAAATAATCTCTGACTTTTCAGCTGTATCTACTGAGACCCTCCCCCCTGCTTGTATTTACTCAGCATCTTTACTTTTTTGTCATCCCGCCGAGTCTCATTCCCACTCGAATAACAACGCTTTGGGCCGGTGACTCACAAACTGAGGGAGTTTTGTGGGAATAAAAACTCGGCAGTCAGTTATATCTTTCTCCAGGATCCCTCGCCGCGCCTGGCCTGTTTACAAACAGCGACCGGCAAAATCCTGCATGGGATCCTGCGCGGGCCCACCTTTTCCTCTTTGTGCGAAGCAAATATTTTTTTTCCACTCTGCTGGCGGTCAGGTGACAGCGCTCACTTTGCAAACTGGTAAGCTGAGAGCGGAGCGAGAGTCAGCGTGTACTCGGTGACATGGTGGGGGGGAGTGTGTCTCGCACACCATTGTTGGCATGGGACACAGTATCTTCGAATGTGTGGCGAGAGCGTGTGTGCCTGGCGCTGTATTGAAACTGTTGTCAGAGCCCCGCGAGTGAAGTCACTGATAGCTCTTCTGGCTCATTCTTGGAATTCTTTCCAGTGGAAACAATCCCATCGCTGATCCCAGTGTGTCAGCAGAGACTGACCTGCCAACCCCTGAATTCTCCCCCGACTCCCAACTATAGTCCATGTTAACGCTGTTTCACCGTGGCTCCTCGACATGTAAACTCACACCAACCCCTCCGCGCACCCATAACATGACCCCTTCCCTGTGCAATCTATCACCGGCGGCAAATGAATGCTCATCCGATGAACTCTTTTTCCACCCTCTCCTCACTTTACCTACTCTGATGTGGCTGTTTTCTTGCTCCTTCTATTTTTCACTCTCCCAGACTTTTATCCCATTCTGTTGTTTCAGCAAGTTTTCCCATACTTACATGACAGTTAGAACTGTGCTCCGCATTCCCACAGTGCGCGTTATGTAACGTAAGTTAACATTTCATTATAAACACTGGCCCTGTTCTTTTAACCTTGCTATTTTAGTGCTGCAGCCTTACAGTGTAAGCCACCGAGGTTTGTTCTGCGTGTGCATGCATAACTGTGTCTGTGTGTTTGTGCAGAGCTTGCAAACAGGGCACATGTGCGCGGAGGTTTTATGTATAACCGTGTCTGTTATTATGAGTGCCATGTGCGTAAGGGAAAGATTCTTTTCCCATGGTTCCTCAAGTGTGAGAAGAAAGTAGAGCTCTCAGGATGCGAAGCAAAAAAACTCTGATGGTTATTTATAACCTGTCTGGAGACGGCCCACCGAGTGCAGACACATATCTGGCACTGTCAACAAGGGAAGAGCTGAGAGTATGATGCGCTGAGAGGCATACAACAAGGAGAGAGGATTAAAAAGGGGGAAGGGGGTCAGGCGAGGGAAGACAAAGGGATGTCGCGGAGGCAGAGCACAGAGAACACCTGCACTTTGACATGGATAAATCACAGGTTACAGATTGGTTACTGTCTCTTGTAGTGGCCAGTTTAGATAAGACTGGATGAGATAAAGCGAAATGCAAACCGTTGCAAGACACTTTGGAACTTGTTGTAGTGTCACTGCGCCCTCATAAAACTTAATTCACTTACTTTCCAAATGACAGTGTGAATGGAAAGAAACGCACGAGACCTCTGGCAGACTGTCAGGGTTCCTCATCAGGGATGACAACTGATAAGATTTATTTAAGACCAGTGCCATCACAGATTCTGCTTATTCTTTATCATTCCCCTTATTGATCTCTGATCGTCGAGCTTCCTGCAGCCTAGAGCTAGCTGTAGCATCTGTTTGTCATCTGTAATGTTTGCTGCTTGGACGGGAAGCAGTGGCACTCGTTTGCTACTGTACGGGTCAAAACTGTGGCGTTCCTTGATTTAAAGGGTCACTCCACAAATTTTACAAGCTATTTTTTTCAACACAAATTCTTACATATTGCACCTTTAATTACCCACTCTGCAACCTATGAGATCACTGGGACAATTTGTCAGATTACATGCAGCTTCTTTTGGAGTCACATATGCCTGAGTTTTCCCCAAGGAAACCCATGGTGCACTGAATAATGTGTCAGGGTACTACTCCTTTACTTGAAATTATCATTTTACAGACATTACAAGGAGCACTGTTATGAACTTTCCTCCAGAAATAAAACAATGCTCTAAGACAGTTTCCTCCTCTCCGCCATGACGCTTTTTGTTTCAGGTTCCCATCAGCGAAGACGCGTGAGTTTGACATCAGAAAAAGACACCGAAAGGAACCGAAAAACCTCAGGGGCATACAATGCTGATAGAATTGGACAGCTTGTAACCGGTCGTCGATTTTTTTCCCCATGCGTGGTTGCGATATGTCCCCTTCCCCGGGAGCATTTGACATTTGAGAACCCCACAGCGCCATGTGATACACCGGTCGAGAACGAGGGGTGGGGGGGGGAGACCGCAATGTAGTGATTAGTATTCAAAACAAAGCCTTTGCAGCATCACCATTAATCAGAGTCAGGCATGCTCCAAACTCTGCCAAACTGCTTTCTGTACCTGCACGTCAGCAGACCGGCCTTTGAAGACATAATGCAACTGCTGGACTCACAACCACAGCACATATTTGGACAGATGAGTCCGAGCGCCCTGGGACTCATTCTCTATTTAACAGGGTGATGTAAGGCACATCTCCGTCTCATCCCTCCAGCTTTTAAAGCTTTGATCAATAACACGTCTGCCGGCATCCGCTTTACACTGTACTTTTGTGTGTTAATGTGCTAAGCCAAAGCCTGCTGTTCTTCCATAGGCTGTCATTGATATAAATAGACTGCTTATGGGCCCCTGCCACTCTAATCCTCACCGTCTAGAGACCAGGGTGGGGAAAAAAAAAAAAGAAAGAAAAAAAAAAGTAGGCAAGAGAGAGGGGGGAGATAAACAGGCAGAAAATGAAGATGTTACAGGTGTGAGGAAGAAGTGAAGAGGAAGTGAAGTGAGACAGAAGAAGACTCAAGCTAAATCATCCGTGTCAAGTCTTTGAACCACCATAAAAGCACAAGAGGTCACGAGAGGCAAGAATGTTCAAGAAAAACAAACTGGATGAGTTTTTCTTTTTTCAATAAAGCCTCGTTAAAGTGCTATCAATAGACCTCATTGAAAATAAACCCCCCCCCCCAAAAAAGTCGCCCTGTCTCTCTCCCACTTGGACTTATGTAAGTGGAACAGCATGTCTAACTTGAATTATTGTTTCTGTTCTCTACCTTTTAGCCCCGACTTCCACTGTAAGAGAAGTTGCATTCAACTTGGCTTGCCTCCCATGTCTTTTTTTTTTTTTTTTATCAGCAAACACAACAATGTGTTTTGGTCTTTTGGGTTTTTGTTTTTTTTCACGACCCGAGCGCTCACATGTCTGGAATTCTCAAAGGCAACATGATTAGTAGCACCTGATCGAGTTGCTTTAGTTAAATCATCTCGGACGTGCGTCATTAATCACGTGGATGTGCTTCTCTTTTGAAGGTGAGCTGGCACCGAACTTACAACAAAAAAAAAAAAGAAAGAAAGAAAGAAGAGAGAGAGAGAGAGGTTGTTTCAAAGTTTTTCCGTTCCCCCTCTGAAGTGATGCGTTGACCCTTGAGAAGTTTATACTGACAGAGCTATACAGTTCACTCAGTCTCCTCAGATAGAGTGCATGCCATGGGGAGCAGGTCATGGAAAAGTCTCGAGTTTGACTAAGTGCACTCTCTCTTTTTACCCTGTCCGTCAGTCCGTCTCTGCCTCACTCACCACACATGGGGTGAGCGCATGTGCACGCTCAGATACACTCGAGACACACTGACCGACCTGCGCGCACACAAACACACACACACACACACATCACTGGATGCTGAGGTAATCTGTAACAGTAGAACAAGCTCATAACTGTGGGTAAAAGAAACAAATGACACATGCGAGGATTTACACTACTTTAAAAGGCTATGTTGGGGGACTGGGTACATCATCAATGCTTGAGATCTGAATGGGTTTGGGCTTCTTATTAAACGTAGGGGGGATGTTGAGCAATGAATGGAGGATTAGTGGGCACAAAAGCAGTCACAAAAGACTATCCGGTGGAGAGTCACGTCTGTGATTTCAAACGTGATTTGTGAAAGGTTAAACTTCCAGGTATGAAGTAGGCCATTACCTGTGAGTTGACTGAACATGCTCCCCTCTGAACGCGTCAGCCAACGTTCAGACTTGTCTCGTTCATCGTTAACATGCATCAATGATTAAAAGGGATCAAGTTGTGATTTGTTAACTGGATACATGAACTTTTTTTTTAAAAAAAATCTGAATTGGTGACAAACATCAATGTAAATCATGGCTAAATGTGGCACTTCCACGTCCTCGCCTCTGTGGGGATTGTAGACACTGAAAAGTTTGGCTGATGAAGTGCTGCAAGATACAGCTTTGATGCAATTTAAGCTGCTTTAATCTTCCCCTCAACTACTTTTTGAATGGATATGTTGTACTTTACAAATATAGTTACACACTACTTCACAGAGTGACTCAAATCACTGTTCAGCTGGCTTGCAAATTGACTTGACAGAGAATAAATGACTTGATGCCCGTCATGATGCTTGGAAGCTAAAGTCTCGGGACTTGATCTGACTTAAGACATGATTACTCAAATGATTTTCAGTTTATTTCAGTCGTTTTGGTTTGTTTTTGGCTACATTATTTTACCGAACATCAATCATTTTTGCTCCAAATTCAACTTATTATCATACTTGGTTATACACCTGCCCAATAATATAATTATTAGGCATTAGGCAGGTATGAGTAAGTGTTTTTTGCTCTTTATAAAGACCAGACACTGCAGGTAAGGCTACAGTATACTGGGTGACACTACTGCATCTATTTCCATATGTATATAGTCGAAATATACACAAAGCTGTCCCATAATTTAATTTAATGCACATATTTACTTACAGTTATGTTATTCTGCTTTACATATCTTATTCTTTCTCACTCTTATGTCATTGTATTTCTAGTTTTTATTTCTAAACATACGCTTACTTGCCTGCTTCTTCTGTCACTAATATTTGCATGAGGAGTCCATGCGTGCAGTGTTTTCCTCCTTTGTCTAACTCTCTCCCTTTGCACCTTCTACAAAAGAACTCGATGAGTGCAAATGATGGTTCATTTGATTACGACAACCACAGTCACGACAGACACGTTAAAAATAAACTGCTTTCAGTCTCGCCCTGGTTAACTTTTGCTCTGCATGGCTCTCCGACCCCCCCATTCTCGCGTGTATGCATCCTTGCACAAGCAGCGCCCCCTGTCGGCGCGCGGCTCGCACGACAGGTGAGAGGTGACAAGTTGAGAGGTCGCGTTAGCAGCAGAGCGGTAAGGCGGCTACACTTCTGCTGCAGTCATAGTTAGTCACGTTTAATGCAACGAAAGAGACAGAAGCTGCCGCGGGGTTGTCGTCGGCTCGACTGATACCTCTTGAAAGACGTGCAGCTCGCCGCACCGTGCCGGGAGACGTCAGCTTTGTGGGCTTTGCAACGCTGCTGTTGATAATCTTCTGCTAGTTAGCCGTCGTTAGCAGGCTGCTAGCTGGGCTGCTATGTCGCAGTCAAGCGTCTGGACCCATCGGAGCTAACAGAGCTAGCTCACCTAAGACAAACTTAACTTCTGGAGGAAAAACGCCGAAGGTGGGTACGCTGTCAGCCGACAGTGTGCGGTCGATTATCCGACAGTAGATGGTGGGATTATGGCGCCCATGTTAGCGGCGGCTAACACAAGCTAGTTTCTGTTTCATGTGAGATTTGGCTTGCAAAGTTGGCATGCGCGTTGTTGCTGAAACTGCACCTGAAGCCGGAGACTGCACTGACAGCAGCTAACCCTGTCGTCTCAGGTGGACACTGTGGTTCAAATGACAGCGGGTTTTCTTATTTTCCGATGATGAGATAATGTCTGAAATGCTACGGTGGTGACAAACTAGCCTTATCACAGCAGTAGCATTTATATTAGCCAGCCAGTTTTATGCCACCACTGTTTATCTGCATGGCTGTCACTCATTTGCATGTAAGACAAGGGTTAAGTAATTATTTACCAATACAGACAGATCATGGAAAATCTTGCAAAGGGTTCCTGTTGACTTAGAGTTAAACGATGATGAACCCATGTTGTCTTTCTGGCTAAAGTCCTTGCCCTGTCTTGTACCCTACAGGGAAGTTATAGAAAATGTATGCACGTCAATTAATGGTACATAAGCTGCTTATTTTATTGGGCTTGATTAGATTGCACAGACGAGGCGTGGTTTCAGACCCTTGTTTCCCCCATGCAAGTTCATTTAATCACACAAACCACCACAGAGTTATTGCATTAATCTATAGAGTGAGAGTGAGGGTGGTGCATGAAGCAGCCACTGACCTGCACCTTGGTCCTAAGCTCGTTACTCATCCATAGGCTTACTATGAAGCTGCCACTGTTAATAAAAGCCCGACCTGTTCAGACACATGAACTTTGAAAAGTAAGGCTCTTGTAAACAAAATGACTTCCTTATCCTGTGCAAATTCTTGTTTGCACTGGGATTACTGTTAGAGTTCAAGGTTGCTAAGTAAAGCTACATTGCAATAGTTTCCCCACCTGTGTGCAGTTTGTATGCATGCTTAACACATAAGACCTGCAACGATTCAATTTATCCATTGGTTTACTGAAAGACATTGATTGCCAGTTATTTAGATCATTTGCAGTTTGAAGATGTGGGTATGAGAGGCAACATCAGTGCGTGTTTGAGTTTAGATAAAGGTCTGAATGAATGTCACACTTTTTCTTTGCCAGTCTTTAGACGGGTAGTCGATGAATCATAAGAAAAATCAGGAGGATGAATCTATGATAATATTTTTTAGTTGCAGCCTTACAACACATGTGACCCCTATATTATCTACCTGTGGTGCTGCTTGAACATGGCTGGACCCCAAAGAGAATTTCTAGGGAATAGTTTGTCCGAGTCTGGCCCGGCCTGTCCGGTACAAACCCGTTTGGGTTGGGTCAGGCACAGTATTAATGCTCTACTCTCTACTGCTTGCTGCCGAATTCATGAATTATGTAGTTGCCAAGCCATTAGCTGGTGACCAGTTTATTCCTCGCCTCTAATGTTTAATTTATTTGCTATTTCGCCTGTTTGTTTGTCCAGACATTTCAGTGACGTTATGTAAGAAGCCATGGACTTGTTATACAAACATTGTATCTAAGTCTGCAAGCTTATGAAATCAAATCAAATTAAATAAAATTGTGAAGGCGACTGTGTTTTTGGTTATCATAGCGAGTTGGAGAGTCTGGCGGAGGTTTGTTCTCTCCACTTGAGGGGCCAGGTTGTAAAACAGAGCTGCACTAAAAATGTATCTGCAATTAATTTTACGGCATTATGTATTTCATTCTTCCTCCTCCTGTCTCTCCCACTCTGTCTGTCTCTTAACACACATACACACCACTTAAGCTCTTTGTTTAGCCTAGACATGCTTGACCTCCTCACTCCACTTCGCTCTGCTGGGATGTCTGGTCTTGTCTTAAAGTCAGGAATGCAAAACAGTTGCCAGATAATTCATACTCGGACTATGTGGAGTATGCTGCGCGTTGCGTGTGGTGGCGTGTTTGGGGAAGTGCTTTCATAATCATTTCTATGGTGATTAGATAAATGTTGAACCGACCCAAATGGATGGGACCGCATCAGCCTAACAAGTGGTTCGTGCTTTGAAGTACGGGAACAAAAAAGTGTTTCCGTGGATGCCTTAAATAAATAGTGTTCGGTCCCAGGTGTGCACGCCAAGCGGAAGAAAAACATGTTTATTTAACACTTTAATGTCCATGATTCCGTTCACTTATCACATCTCTGGCTCCAGGTGCCTTTTTTGCTGTATGTATGAATAGGCGCGTCTGATTGTTCCAGCCAGCCACCCAAGGGTGTGTTTCTTGTTTTCGTGGGGACGCAGCCTAATTGTGGCAATTGTGCTGAGCAAGACTGTTTTTCTCACCTCGCTCATGCCTCACATTTTCCGTCGTTATAACCAGTAACCCTTAAACCCTTATTGCCAGCATAATCATGCACGCAAACACGCTTGCTTCTTTTAAGTGCAACTTCAGCCACTTTGGCCGCCGCCGTGAGACTTTTTTTGCTGCGTCACGGTGCCACAGAGGGTGTCAACGATGGGAGTGTTGGGGCAGGTAGTGTGTGAACCGAAGGCTTGTGCAATCATAACAGTAATTGAGGTGGAAAGGTGAGAGCAGCAGTTCATACAGGAGAGGAAAACACGTGCAGGACGAAAATTCTCCGTGTAGCTTCAGCTCAGACTGCCTGTGTCAGCAAGGTCAGGGTGTAATCAAATCAAGACTCGCTGTACTTCCCCTTGTAACCTTTTTCTCGTGGGACCTGCGTGTAATTTACTTCCTCAAGGGCTAAGTTTAAGATTAGCGAATCCTGATATTTAACAACCTTGCTATTGAGGTTTTCTGAACATGTGTGTTGTTTCACATCAGTGAGCTCCGTATCTAGTTACAGAAACTAGATGCAGCTTAAATGAATATATATCTTAACAGTGTGTCTTGTGACTCAGCATGTAAAGGCACAACACAGAAACATTTGACATTTAAAAGACATGGTTCTCTTTGATGCTATATAGAGAGTGTTTTTCATCCACTTGCGTCACAATTTAAAGTTTTGGTTTGACTCCGTGGAAATACATTGATCTTCTTGGTCATTCAATTGATTGCCATTTATTGTGATAACTGATTAATCTGTTTCAGTCATGTTTGAGGTAATTGAGGAAGGTTCTCTGATTTCAGCTATTGAAATGTTTTTATACCCATCTGTGACAGTGAGCATCTTTGGGTTGTGGACAAAACAAAGTAGTTGAAGCAACATTTTCACAATTTGTGAACAAACATGTTTCTGAGAAAAATAATAGACAAATGAATCCACAATGAAAATAACTGATAATAGCAGCCCTAGACCTTCCGCAACAGATGTGTTACATCATTCTAGTGACTGAGACCTATTCTCAGGGTTGTTGTAGCCATACTAGGAATTGCATGAAGTCATCAAAGTCCTAATAAGGTGCAACAAAATGAAAAATGATGGAGGGAGTTTCCAGTCAAGCACAAAGTTCTGCGAAGTTCTTTCTTTTTTCTTTTTCTTTCTTTTCTTTTTTACTTTATCAACTGTTTGTTTCTTGTGACATATGTACTTATTGTAAGTTGCTTTGGATAAAGTGTCTGCTAAATGCCCTAAATGTAAATTTAAGATTTCTAATCAGGCAAAATAAGCGAAAACTGGCAATTGTATGAAATGCACCATTTCACCTTAATTAAGATCTTCTTATTTTTTAAGAAGATCTTTATATTGGACCATGGGATGTTAATTAGTGTCTTTGTAATCCAATGTTCATTTCCTGTTGACCAAAAGGTTAACGTGTTCACATAGCCAGACTGCATTGGTGAAACTGAACTTTGCAAGTTCTGTCCTGGAGATTTGTGCATGTGCTGCCTTTATATCTTTAGGTGTCAGTCTAGGAAGTGAAACACACCTGCGTGGTTGTACCATGTGTGGGGATTTTAAAAAGGGAAATGTTCCACAGGTGTAACGTTACCACTGAAAGCTGAAGTGGTCACCACTGATGTCACTGAAATGAGAAGGGATTCCCATTGGCATGTCCGGATGAGCCCTGTAAACTTGTATAATATGTCATGGACAATTGAAGGTCCCGTTACTTGGTTTTGAATTTCAGAAGGATCGCAGGCTCAGTTCACTTCCCCTCAGGCATCCGATGACCGTGTGGTATTTCTGCTATGTTATGGACATCCTTAACCAGCATTCCATCTACTTAAAATAATTTCCATTTCCATCATGTATCTAGATCATTAATGTGTGTGATGTTTGTACGTGTGTGTGCTTTCATTTCAAAGTCGCTGCGTCATCAGCTCTTCTCAAAAATGCCTTGTAATACTTATATCACTGTAGATGATCATTAATGTTGAGGCTTGTAATGCATCATAAGACTAAGGCTAATTATCAAAACAAGGGTGTGGTGAATTAATTCATGTCCTTCTTTATCAAAGGATCATATGGTTGCATATTATCACTTTATTATTCTGTTATAATGTAATGTAGTTTCAGTCCTAATATCAGGGTCAAAGGAACTCAAATATGTTACTGTCATAATTTCAGCTTTAGAGGATGTAGCTGGGGCATTTTACCACAAATTTCCTCATTTTAAGAATATCAGAAACTGTTAATGCCTCTGTACAGACTTTAAATTCGGTGAAATACTTTTGTAGCCACAGCCACACTTGATTTAGTGACCATGCACCCACAATTTGTTAACTACAGTCAGAAAGGTTCCCCTATTTACATTCCACACCAGGAATGTCTGCCGTGGATTTTCCACTGTTTGTGGGAAAATATGTCAGAGGGACAACAGAACAGCAGTCTTTGCTATTGATGAGACTGTCGATAATCCCATTTGTTTCGTGTTACCGAGACGCTCCACTTCAGCTCGTTTCCATAGTGGAAATCCAAGTCGGGAATAAATTCCATAAACATCATCATGTTTTACACCCTTTCATAGTACAACTCGTGCTTTGACGGCTCCAAGACCACTTTATTTACTTATGTATGATTTATTTTCCACCTAATCTAATCTGTGTTGTTCATCTGTCCACAGATGGCTGTCTCGGTGCGGGGCCTGTACTTTGTTGTCACCCTATTTTTGGGTAGTTTCTTTGGAAGTGTCTTCATGCTGGGTCCTGTCCTTCCCCTTATGCTGCTGTCTCCCGCGTGGTACCGCTGGATCACCGATCGAATCGTGGCTACCTGGCTCACCCTGCCTGTGGTGTGTACACCAGCTTAGCCTTTACATAGCCTACCTCTGACCGTGCCAGATGGTCTTAAGTTTGCTGTGTTTGACGCAGTCACCAAAACCTGCGTCATCTCAGCCTATTTTATGTCTCCCTATTAAATAAGATTTTATTTTTGTCAGAAGTAAACTTAATTTACTCGGATTACGCTTGAAAAAAATTATGCAAATCTTGTTTACAGTGACCACATGGACTGACAGCATTATTAATGTATTTTCCTCTCACTCTTGCCTCTCTCTTAAATTTATCTTTCCACCTTTTCTCTTCCCAGTCCCTCCTCTCTCCCTCTACATCCTTTTTAAATGATCATTCTTGTCTCCCCTTGATCATTCACCTCTCCATTTTCTCACTGCCTCTTTACATTCTTCCCTCTGTCACTTCTTCATCCCCCCTGCATCCCGTCATCTCTCCCCTCTGTAGTCCTTGCTGGAGCTGGTGTTCGGGGTGAAGGTGGTCATAACGGGTGATGGCTTCATTCCAGGGGAGCGGAGTGTGATCATCATGAACCACCGTACACGTCTGGACTGGATGTTCCTGTGGTGTTGCCTGCTCAGGTACAGCTACCTTCGTCTGGAGAAGATCTGCCTAAAGGCTGGCCTGAAGGCTGTGCCTGGCTTTGGTGGGTATACAGTGGATGCATTTTCCTTTTCTTTATACACACACACACACACACACACACACACACACACAGACTGCATAATATAATATTTATTGTACAAAGCATTACGTAATTGCAAAGCAGCTTACTTTTAAAAGAGGTAAATTTGTTTACATTTCCAGATGATTTACAGAGGAAGAGCACTGGTACTCTGATGGCAAAGTTCCAATGTCTGTCAAAACATTTTTCTGGAATCAACTTTCTGAGAAATGCATCCTGTTGTCATGCTGCAGCTGCCAGTCATATAAGCCAGTGATCAGACTGGCTGGTCAGCAGCAGTGTTGTTCACTACCGACATTGCCTGCTACAGCGCTTGAAAATGAAGTTTTTCAGGTTTTCTTAAAAGCACCGGTTGACATGACACTTTGTGTCATTGTTGGGAGTGAAACAGATGCTGTCATAATAGCGAAAAAATAGACATGCACAAAGATTTAGAGGTCTGCCAATTTGCGCTGAGTTTTTATTATGTTGCCTGGTGCCTCAAACAACATTGTGCTGCCAGGAGACTGCACTGGTAGGGAAAAGAAAAATACTCTGCAAACTTGCTGTGGAGGGAGAAAGCCTCTCTGGAAGAGTTGTTGCTCTCAAGCTGGCAGTTGGAATGCGGCTGCCATCCAGGTGGAGTTTACGAACCAAATTCCTAGTTGTGTCCTCCTGGGCTAGTTGCTACAATGCCTGAGTTGGTCTGAATAAAACTTTGAAAATGAGTTGAGTGTGAGAAGTAATTAAGATATTGTATGTTGTTTCCAGGCTGGGCAATGCAGGTGGCCTGCTTCGTCTTCATTCAGCGTCGTTGGGTGGACGACAAGAGGCACATGGAGAACATGCTGGACTACTTCTGTGACATCAGAGAGCCACTGCAGCTGCTCCTGTTCCCAGAGGGCACAGACCTCACTGGTGAGAAGCAAATCATGCAACATCTCCATTCAAGGGACAGATTGCCTACGTATCACTTGTTAATCTCAGAATTTGTTACCCTCCAGCCAGTCTTCAGAGCTCAGTGTGGCACCTGTTTTACACTTTCTTACTGACACTGTTATGCAAACACAATTTCCAAGCGATAAGGCATAGCCAGATCCCTTGACGCACACTCTACACAGCCATTTCTGCAAGAATGCTCTGATGTTTCAATCCGAGCAACAGCGACACCAGTGTCTAAAGCCCTCGCAGATCACCATTAAGCCAATCAAAGTCCCGAGTCACTTTACTGGGGGAAGCTTAACCTCTCTTTGCATACCATGATGTCATGGGAGGCACAGTAAAGTTGCGTCATAATTAGTTAGCAGATTTGGAGCTTTAAAGATTGTTAGACTTTTGGTGTTGTGTTTGTGCCCCTGGATGTGAACATACGTCTGCGTTTAAGCCTCTTAAACCTCCAGGCTTAGTTTCGCGCAAAAACAAAGGGACGTATACGGTGTGTGCTGAAGTTGTCCTGTACTTCACTCTCCTAATAACTCGTCTAGAGTTGACATACAGACCTCCATTCACAGGATCAGGTCCAGGGTGCTTAAGCCCCTCCACAATTTTCCATGACCCCTTTTGAGGCTTACAGAGCCTGTGTGAATTGAATGAAAGATTGTATAAGAATTACAGCAGAGGCCTGATCAACAAAGGTCTGTCCATAGTCTCTTTGTCCTACAAGCTGGCCTCAGTACTCGTTACATAACATGACTAATGAGTCATGGTATAGTTTACATGTTCCTGCAACAAGTTCCCGGGGAATGTTTGCTTAATAAACAGTCATCTTTCCTGTGTTTATGTCCCAGTGGTTTTTACAAATGTGTAAGCATTCGTCACTGGATGTATTTCATGAGTTCATGAATATTGTTATTGTATAACAGTTCTATTTTTGTAATCGTATACAGATTTTTTTCCAATTGTATCTCTTTTCAATGAAGCTCTACTTTTTTTGAAAATGTCTTTTGAAGATATTATATGCACTAACTTTTCTTGCACAGTTTCTGTACTTGTACTGATATATTCTTTTCGCAACAGAAATTAGATGGTAGAGATACTGTTTTGGTCGGTAGCTGTCAAGTAAAAAGTATGCATTTTTAGATTCACTGACATTGTAGATGCCAGAGGTTTATCATGTGTCTGTGTCTCCCGCAGAAAATACCAGAGCAAGGAGTGATGCGTTTGCTGTCCAGAACAGCCTGCCAAAATTTGAGTATGTGCTGCATCCCCGCACCACTGGATTCACCTTCATTGTGGACAGACTACGAAAAGGTAGTGGTGTGATCCACTTCAGCCAATCGTCAAATGTTATTGTTAGTTTTAGGACGGGTGCTATGTGTGTTCATTTGACTGCAAAGACAATAAGTAGGACTCAAATGCTGTCATGGTGATGGAAATATTTTATCAGCAGAACCAGGGGGAAATGACATGCTATCATGATTGTAGATAATCCACTGACGCTGTCTGTAGAGGAGGGATCATACCTGTTATTTTCGCACACCTTTGCTTCATCCTCCTGCCAGCCATTACAACACCCCTGAGATTCTCATGTTTCCTTATGAGCTAATTCTGGCAGCCCTCCAGGGTTCTTAAATACCACCTCTGGCCCTGTTGTCACATCTCCCACCCACCCTGGATGCTGAGCACGGCACAAACTCTCCAAGCAGGTGTTGTGAATCAATGTGATGTCACCAGACTTGGCTAATTCTCCTCTCCCTCTCTCTGCGCCGCTGACTGACATGCTGTGCATGTTGTTCTTTGTCCAAGTCCACTGTGCCCCTCTCAGCTCTATTTTTACCATGGTGAAGCTGAGCTGTACAGGAGCAGGCGCTGGCAGGTGTCATCCTGTCCACTTGATATTTAATTCAGCTCTGTCTGTGCGTTATAAGGACACTGCAGATCAGTGATGATGGTGTGAAGCTTGTGGTAGTTTTGATGGCAGGGAGGGGATAAAACTTGAAGATCCTGGATAATTAGAGGCACATGCGTAATAGAGCTAAGAGCAGGGTTTTGCAGGGTGTATAACACAGTTCTAATTAGAAGTGTGGACGTGGAAAAGGGATCATATTAAATCTCCCAGCAGTATCATGCCGTCATGTCTGAAACTACATAGTTTACAGAAAGTAAATAGTTCAGTTAAACGTCTTGTTCTGGTTATATTAGATGATTAAATTAGCAAGTTTCTTTGCTTTGATAATTTGTTTAAAATGATGTTCTTTTTCCTAGGAGACAACCTGGATGCCGTCCATGATATTACAGTGGCATACCCCAAAAACATCCCTCAGACAGAACGCCACCTCATCCTGGGCCTTTTCCCTCGTGAGATCCACTTCCACGTCCACCGCTACCCAGTGGCTTCACTTCCTGCCTCTTCCTCTGACCTGGAGTCCTGGTGTCGAGAGCGCTGGGCTGAGAAGGAGATCCGTCTGCGGGACTTCTACTCAGCCCAGCCCCGAGGCTTTGATAGAGAAGGTGTCGCTCGAGTGCCCCCTTGTAAGACAGAGCTGCGAGTGGCTCTCATCAAAGCAGCCTCACTACTCTACTGGACCAGCTTCATTGCTCTGTGCTTCACAGGCCTGTGGCTGTGGGCTCCATTCAGGCTCTACTTCATGGTCATGGTTGGAGTGTTTGTGGCCCAGCAGAAGTTTATTGGAGGGCTGGAGCTGCTGGAGTTGTCTTGCCATCGATACTGGAAGTCTATGGCCGCTGACGTGGGTGAGAAGAGTAAGGTGCTGGACGGGAAGATGCAGTGAGGATGGAGGACAGGGTTGACTGGACAATGACGTGTTCAGCAAGGACACTGGGGACTCAGTTGTCCTGAGGAGGGCTAGAGGGTCCTTTTGAGGAACCTGGTGCTTGATGCCTTAGAAAGGGAGTAATGAGTTGACCTCCTGATGGTATGCATGGCTTCAGTGGAAAGAGCTTATCTTTCTGTTGAAGAAGAAAAAGAGGAATGTTCTGTACATTTATCTGTGTTGGATTCAAGGAATTCAGCGCACATAATGTCTCACTTGTATGTCTCTACCTGTATAATCACTGTTATTTAGCCTGCTGTCCATACATTTTAGCCATTTATGTTGTTATGTTTTATTATAATTGTTTGTTCAGAACCTCATTGTGTCATGAACCAATGCTGTTCAGTGTTTGTTTTACGCAGTTGCCATGTCTTTGTAACTGGTTTTATCGTATGTGTTGCCCTTGTTTTATATCGGTGTCATAAGTTATGGAGCAGAGCCATAGTACAGACAGGCTGTACATATGATGACTTGACTCTAACCAATATTCAAATCAGCACAGTAGTTAGCTGGATTAGACTAATGGGACTAGTTAAATGAATCGGTTCCATTAGAAGTCTCTGGTCTAGCAAGGAGTGAAAAGGATTGATGTAATTCACAGAGAATTATTAAGGAATATACAGGTATATATGTGTACCATTGTTTACCTTTTATTGGGTATAATTACCCTTTTATACAAATTGGGGAACGGACCTTTCCCAGTTAGTCCTTAGAGATAACTTCTGTGACAATGTTTATTACTGTATAGGTCTGTAAACATAAAAATATGTTTGCTATGTCAGCTTGTTTCCATAAAAGCCAAAGGTGTGAAAAACAGGTGTGATTTTAAAACAACAACCAAACAGAATGTAGTCCATCTTTATCGGGAAAGGCCATCACCTCAGCCACGCTGAGGAAACACTTGTGGTCATTGGCTCATCGAGATCAAAGATCTCAAGTGTTGATAAGCGCCGAAGCAGATGAGCTTTGTGCCCTTTCTGGGAGTGAAGGGATGCCTTGTACAGGCAGGATGTGGGTGGTGCTGAGGTGGAAGAATGTCCTGTTGGGACAACATTACCCCTCGATGTGCTGGGTGGCACAGAGGACCAGACTTGGAGTGGAAAACTGGCCCTGAACTCAACCTAATCCAAAAAAGCCCTGTAATGCCCACCTCTGCCTGTGTCCGTCTCTAGAGTACTGGCATTGATGCGCCTGCTAAACTCAATTAGCAAATGACAGCTGAGAAAGCGACTCCAATTGTGCCAAAAAAGGACAGAAATTGAAACAGGATTGGAGTGGCGCTTCAGCCACACTTTTAGCCACTGACTAACCTTGCCACTCAACCATTCAGACCCTGTGAATTCTGTGAGTCAGGAAACATATGTGTCAGACAGTCTTTAGCAGTTTATGTAACACTGTGCAATGTATGATCTAGCTGACGTCAGCCCTGTTTTGTTCGACAAACATCTTCAACCACGCGTTAGCAGGTTGACTGAGACCTCTTTTATTTGTTTAAATGAATCTTAAGCTCCTGTAGTTAAAAGTGTCAATGGGGCTGTTTCCAGTCACTGTGAATTTAGCTGAGTAACCAGTTTTATCATCAGCATGTAGTAATTTACCAGACATGGTACAATTTCAGTTTCCTTAAAAACCTGAACCAGCTAGAATCTCCATGTTATATTCTGTCACCTGTGCTGTTTTCTGTTGCCCATTTTACAATCACTTTTTGATGCTGGACCTCTTCAAAGTCACTGTCCTCAGGTAAATGCAGTGGACACTGTTCGAGTCAGGCTCTTAAAGGAGGAAATATGTATCTAAATAAATATACTCTATCAACTCATTCATGTTTCCAGTCATTGTTTTCTTGAATCTTGGGGACTTACTACTGATATTACTTGTAGTTGTACTTTGTTGTCTCCTGGCATCTCACGTCAGACTCAGAGCAAACCTGACTGGTTGACAGACATGGAGGGCCAATAATCATAACAGGATGTTTTTCTCTTGTCTGGTGTAAACTCTGCTCCTCTGAGAATATACAAGCAACCTCTATAATAATTATGTGCTACTTACAGTAATTTTGAAGTGATGATAAAGTCTGGATACTTTTGGTTATGGTAAGTTGAAAAATAGCTCCATGCAGCTTGTCTGGTGTAATCCAGGTCACCAGAAGCCCCAATCTCCATTTTTGTTTTTTTTATTTTTTTATTTTTTTCGTTTTCGTCCCAATCTACTTCAGTTGTTTAGGAGTGCGGCAATGTTGTTAAGTTTAGAAGCTACAGAAATGTTTTATCACACAACTCTCAAACATCATGAGGACGATTAGATAACTGAATTTTCACTTTTTTGATAAACATAACCTTTAAAAAGCTGCAGAAACACTGATAACTGATGAGGGTAACAGCGGTTTAAAATGTGAGATGTGGCTGACATGTTGTGACGATATCGCATCACGTAGGGGTTGTGATGGCAGGTTTTCTTTTGTGTTTGCACCAGGCTCCTCTGCTGTTTTCATGCTCTTTACTCTGACATTTTCAGTCGCTGCAGCACAATCGTCTCTGCAGTCCTTTAATCCCGAATTTACTATAAACCATCGTCACCACACTGCAGTGAATGAGTCAAGAGGACCTTGAATGCTCATGTTGCACAACACCAGGGCCTCAGTTTGTCTTGTCTGTTTTCGCACACACACACACACACACACACGCGCGCACGCATGCATGCACATATTCCGGTCTGCCACAGTCAACCAAAAAGGTCAGGAGCTTTGAAGGTGAAGAGCAGTCGCCATAGTAACTAATGTTGACTCCCCTGTCGCCTAGCAACAGGATGTGGAGTGATGTCAATGGAAAGCATGCTATTTTCTCCCGCTGACAGAATGATGTCACTCCTTTTGTGTGTGTGTGTGTGTGTTAGGTGTGTGAAGGGAGAAGTTTATTTCTACATCCTATATCTCTGCTCTCCCCAGAGGACAGAGTGAGGGGGCGTGGTGCTGACATCCCGTGGAATCAAGAGACAGACAAAAGGCGAGGATAAACTAAAATAGCTGTCTGGGGAGGATGAATCACGGGCCAATTAAGGATGCAATTATACTCCTGGCTCCTTTTTTTGTCTTCCCAAATTATCATCTGCGTCTGAATATAACTTCAGATTGGCTCTGATAGGTTTGACTGTGGGTGGAGAGGAGACGGATGATGCACACAGACATCATCCCATACTTTGCCAGTTTTCCTGTCATCGAATATGCCCCTAAAAGACTAGGATGGATGGATGGATGGATATATAGGATCCCTTATACACTAATGAGAACTTGAGGTTTATGGTTCATGGTTTATTTATTGGGATCCACATTATGTGCACACTTAAGTGCAGCCAGTCTTTTCCCTGACTCCAAATTAAAATCATACATTAACATTAAAGGCCCAGTAGGTAGGATTAAGGAGGATCTATTGCCTCACTGTGTTTCCAATTCTGTATATTCACCAGAGACTAAGAATCAGTGTGTTTTTGTTACCTTTGAATGAGCGTTTTATAGAGTGCTGCAGGCTAACCCAGAAGTAAACATCAACTGGTTGATGCTACTGTAGAGAAGAACAAGACGAGTGGTATTCAGGGGTATTCAAGGCATGAGCAATGGGCAATGCCCCCCCAAATGCTTCGACTGCCCCACCAAACCGACCCCGCTTCATTCCAAATAAAAAAAAGTATATTCAAATATATAGTATTGTAATTTATTCCCATAAATGCTGCTCAGAGTAATCACAGTCCACAGCTCTTCTGCCAACAGAGCTGGGTTTCTCTCTAGAGATGCCACCTGTCCCGTTTTTCCCAGAATTTTCTCTTTTTTCAACAGCTCCACAACAAACATGACATGATAATATATTAGAAACATTTTCTTATTTATGACTGATCAGAATATCACATCACTGACCTCCCCATGCAATTCCCATGAGTGTGACTGACTCAGACTCAGAATCAGAATTCCTTTATTGGTCCTGCAAACAGGGATATCTGCGTTTCACAGCCTAATCAATACACATTAATAAATGTACAAAATAAACAATATCTAACAAAAGGTAAGAAATAGATTCTCACATACTGGGGCATACATAGTACATAAATAATATGTACTAGTGCCCAGCCCCTTTCTGTGATCATTCACATTTAATTTAATTAATTTTATGGTAAAAGTACAGAACAGAAATCAATAACACTTCAGCTGAGGTGTCCAAATTACCTGAATGCACCTGATTACAATATTAAAGTAATGTAGCTTGATTACAATCAGTTAGTTTTGGATTAATAACAAATGAAGACCAGAGAAATTAAATATCAATAAAAAAGTAGCTTTTTGTGTATCCTGTTAACAAGTGTTTATCTGTGTTTGTTCTATTAATTTTTTATCTTAACATTTGACAAGAGAGGTTACAGTAAATGTGATGGTGTTAAGTTTCTCCTGCAGGGACTCGAACTCAGGATAAAAGAGGAATCTCTTAACACAGAACTGCTGCTCTACAGACAGAGCTAAACAAGTTTCAAGGGCTACAGATTTCTCTGGCTGAAATGACGTCAACCACGTCGAATAAGTCCAGCCCACAGGTTTTCTGGCGAATCTATGTCGCGCGTGCCAAAAGGGGCGGTCTCGCTCGTTTCCCGCGCGAAATTAGCGCATTTCCCTCCAAAAAGTTAGATGTGTATATATTTACCTGACTGATCGTCATTCTGGTCTCTTCTCTGAGGACACGAACACGGTGAGTAAACTGTTCTGTATGAATCTGCTTTGTATGTCCAGTTTCCTGCTCAGTACAGGTGTATTCATGTCTGTATGGGAGGTGTACAGATAGTTAATACTTATTGATCTCAGGTAATAAGCCCAAGTGATGTTCCTTCACATATCAGCAGCTCCACATATAACTACCTTCATGTTGTCTCAGCCGAGTATGTGCGGGTTAAAATGAAGCCAGCCTCCCTGTCCGTGAGATTTGTTTTTACCTCAAACGTTTCTGAAATAACTATGAACAAAAACTGAAGATGTCTCATTTAACTGTTCAGTGATGAGATAAATTCGGCTTGAACATAATCATTTAATTACAGCCAGTTAAATCCTTGACGGACGTTGTGTTTTGTTTCATGCACCAAACTCCATTGTGATTTTGGTCGTTTTATCTCTGCCATGTTAATTACATGAATAATGCACAGTTTAACTAACTCTGGTCACTATGTAAAAACAAGAAGGTAGTTTCGGTAAAGTTGGCATGAAGTATTTTTAATTTATTTATTATCTAGGACAGCATGAAAGCTGTTTAGCTAATGTTACTCTGGTCAGTGTGAGTGGTAATGATATGTTAGCTAGCTAGCTTACTTTAAAGGTGTTGCAGATGCACTGCAGGTTTGGGAAACACGCTAGCAGCGGCTCAGCTGCCTTTATTAACGTGTACTGACACTATAACGAGCTTATAAAGAATCTGGGTCATTTAATCGTCGTGTTTTTACAGACAGGTTTGCATGTTAGCTAACGTGTGTTGGAGAGTGTTAGCTTAAAGGCATTATCCTGCTGTGTGATGTTAACTTGTTAAAACAAGCATCTTTACAGCTGAATATCTGAGTACAGCACAGTTAGCTAACAGGCTCCAAGTGTTGTGTTTATAATGTCTGAGTATGTTTATACACACCGTATGCTGCCTCATTGTAGCCTGCACAGAATGTATTCAGTGTGTTTGTCTCTATTCTCTATTCTCTCTTAAAATCATATTGCTCGTCTATGAAACACCAAATGTTCTCAGGAATTAATACATTTGGTTTACTTTTGGTTTACCTTTAAAAAACACATTTATTAAATCAGATTATAGCTTATAGATTTTATAGTGCAGAGTGATGTGAGTCTCCTGAAGTGATGTCATGCACATGGTTACAGACTGCTATACCATTCTTTATTATGAAATGATAATCCTGAAAGAAATCCCATTTTTGCCAGATGTGTCTGTAATCGGATTACATCTTCTTTTTTACTGCTATAATCAGAATATATATATTCAAACACACACACACACACACACACACACACACACACACACACACACATATATATATGCATGTAGTCATCATGTTATACTAAAGTTCTTCCTCCTCTCTCCAGGTGAACAGTGGGACTTGTCTTCAGCTTCAGGTGGAACAGCTCTGACCTGTATGGTGATCAGCACCAAAGAGGAGAGACACCTGGTTCAACAAGGTCAGTGCAGTGTAGGTGCAAAAGTTAAAGGCAGAAAGGGTGAGATTTGTCAGTTGCTGTTCATTAATACTCTAGGATCAGTAAATGGTTCTAGAGGGTTTCTGTTAGGACACTACTCTTTAAATTTAGTAGTATTTTAAGTGTTTTTTGCTTACTAATTATGAAATCTGAACAGTCTGTTTAGAATGCCTGCATTTATTTGATCTCATTTATATATAATATAAATGATATAATCATATTTTATTTAACATGTATATCAACACTGTTCAGCCACAGCATTAAAACAACTGACAAGTGAAGTGAGCATCGATCATCTTGTTACAATCAAATGTTCTGCTGGGAAACTTTGGCTTCTGTCATTTCTGTGGAGCCTCTTTGACAAACACCACCCACCCAAACACCGTTCAGACCAACGACACCCCCTCATGGCAAAGAACCCACGGCGTCAAACTGGCCTCCTCATCCCCTAGATCCCAATCCAGCTGAGCATCCACGGGATGCGCCAGAACCAACTCCTATCCATGTTGGGGCCCCCATGGATCGGTCTTGGCTCTGACTGCATCCAGTGGAAGCTCAGTTGGATTGAGATCTGGGGAATCTGAAGGCCAGGTTGACACCTTGAGCTCTTTCCCATGTTCCTCGGGTCGGTCCTGAGCAGTTTTTACAGTGTTGCAGGCGCGTTGTCCTGCTGGGGGCGCACTGCCACCAAGGAGTGCTGCTGCCATGAGGGGGTGTACTTGGTCTGCAACTATGTTTGGGTGACTGGTGTCTGTCAAAGAGACTTCCACATGAATGCTAGGACTCATGGCTTCACAGCCGAACATGGCGTTGGAACACAATGATCCATGTTATTTATTTCACCTGTCACTATTTCTAATGATGTGGCTCTCAGTGTATACACATGTTAAATACTTTATGAATTAGATCAAATAAATGCATTTAGGCACTGTAATCAGGCTTGTTTATGTTTCCTCTCAGTAAAACAAAACCTGTAAATGTTCAAATTTACTTTCAAATTAATTAAATTAAAACTCCATGTAAATAAATTATGATGACTCAAACCTCCACAAGGAGACTCAAAACTCATCAAAAATAGACCCAGGTCTCTTTGTGGAGGACAAACAACTACCACAAAAACAAAACCTTGACACACAAACAAAACCTCTAAAAATAGTAAAAACCTGCACAGACACACAAAACCTCTAAAAACCAACACACAAAACCCCTAAAACAAACAAAAACCTCTAAAAACAAACACACAAAACCCCTAAAACAAACAAAAACCTCTAAAAACAAACGCACAAAACCCCTAAAAACACACGCACAAAACCTCTTCCAACAAAAACCTCTAAAAACAAACAAAAACCTCTAAAACAAACACACAAAACTTCTAAAAACAACACAAAAACCTCTAAAAACAAACACACAATACCTCTAAAAACAACACAAAAACCTCTAAAAACAAACACACAAAACCTTTAAAAACAACACAAAAACCTCTAAAAACAAACACACAAAACCTCTAAAAACAACACAAAAACCTCTAAAAACAAACAAAAAAACAACACAAAACCTCCACAAAGAGACATCAAACTACCACTGCTCCTCTTTCTCTTCCTGCAGGTGACGGACGAGCCGCCACAGGACCTGAAGCAGGAAAACGGAGTATCCGTCTTCTGATGAAACTCCTTCAGGTCCTGCAGTTGTGTGTTGACTCTGGTTTCACCTGTTCAGACAGTGAGCACTGTTGTCTTTGCTGGTTATTTACATAATAAAACCTTTTTTTTGAATTACACTCTATTGTGTTTTTTGTAACATATTTTTAAAACACATGTTGAATCTTTTGATGGAGTCCAACGTCTCCTCTCAGTGGCATTTTCAAAGCTTTAACTATATTTGATGTATACATTTTCTTTCTGTAATGGAGAGCAGGGCTTCCATTACCTTCATTATCTATTCCTGTTCTGGGAATGACTGATTTAGAAACCATGTGTTTAATAATGTCTGAGTAAGTTAGCCTCACTCCATCTCTTATCATATGAATGAAGCTAACAGCAGCTCAGTGAGAGGTTTATAACGTTTTACCAGCAGCTGATATGAAATATACCTGAAGTGCTGCCTGTGATATCACCAAGCAGACAGATAAATGGTCATTTTGAGCAGCTACAGTAGTTTATATGATCATTATGCAGCCTCATTGTTGCCTGCACTTTAAAATCATGTTACTGGTCTGTAAAGCACCAAATGTTCTCAGGACCAAACGCATTTGGTTTACTTGTACAGGAATCGGGAGGGTTATTTAAAATGTTTGTTCTGATACAGTTACTTATTTAAAAGTAGTCAGTAACGTAATTTAAGTAAAACTGTCCACTCATCAAATTCATAACTGTTCACAGTGGCTTTCAAATAAGTACATTAATTTAATGCATTCTATTATCTGTAGCTTATTATATTAGCTTTTTTCGCGTTCTGCCTTTCAGATGCTGTTTTAATGTCTTAAATGTTTTAGTTTTGATTACTTTCAATGTCTCTGAACGGATCTCTGAATGAAGCTTTATTTGACTGAAAGTTCAACCTTTAGATCTCTACACCTTGTTTTAAACCATGTACTTATTAATATGAAATAGAAAACGGGACCTGAAATAAATCCAGAAGGCCACCTCATCTGCACCAGTAATGGTCAGATTTTTCTCTGAATGCTTTTTTTCCTCTCTCACTTCCCCTGTTTGTTTTCAGCTAATTCAGTCCGAGCCTAAATCTGCTCTCTGAGCTTTAAATATTGATGTTTATGTTTTTAATGTGATCACAGAAAAGGAAAAAGTGTGTGTGCGGCTCGTGGTTTTAATCTATGAACAATTTGAACTTATAGAAAGTCTGTCAAGAATTTGATATTTTAATTTGATCCTTGGATGTAACAGCAGTACCCAATCACAAACAAACTTGCGTTACAGCCACTCAAGCTGTCAGGGGAAGAGAAAATGACAGTTGAAGCCACAGTTGCACTTGTGATCTAATTTCCAGGTTGTTTTTTGCTGTTTCTTTCTGATTTCGCACGTTTAGATGTGGCTTTGTTTCACAAACAATGTCTACATCTTTTGTTTTCCTCACACAAAAACTCAGTCAGACTTTCAGAGAAAGACAAATCCTCCCAGTCCAAAGAGCTCGGCAAAAAGGTTTTGTAGACTTGTCTGGTCAAAAAACATTTCCCCTTGGAGCTGTTGTAGTCAGGTGGGGATGGACTGAACCATTTGTTGGGTGGGGGTCTTTCCAACAGCCTCCCCCATGGATGGGTCTCTGACTTTATGTTCCTCCAAGGCCCACTTTCTGTTTCAGGCAGCTGAAGGAGACAAACAAGAACAGGGATGGTTGAGAATAAGCTGCTGATGTAAACAAACAATTTTGGAAATGTTGTTTAAATCCGTATGATTACAGCCTGACCAGCATCATAGACTGGTAGGCATACAAAAAAACATCGTCCTTATGGCACTCAAATCAGTAGCAGTTGGTGACCCATCAGCGTTTCTTACTGCCCCCCTAAATCAAGGCAGTCTAGAATCGGGCCTGCATGCCGTATTGCCCCGCTTTGGGCAGCCGTGCTTTAGGGAATCTTAACGTCCCCTAGGCCTGCTCAAAGGCACTGTGGAAGTTAAAGGTAGGAAAAACCTCTCTCACGTCAAGATCGTGTCAGACGTAGATTTGTGCCACGTCTATCCAATTACATGCAGGCTAATAGGATCAACAGGGCAATGTAATTATCCTTATCAGCCCCGATGGCTTTTTCAATAGAGACAGCAGATAATCCTGAGGTTAAGCAGGGACAAAGTCAGACTACTATGAATTATAAAGCAGGCCAGTGAGCTCTGTGGAGATGGAGCCTCCTCTTTTTGCCCCGAGTCATGTCCGGCATTTAAATGGCTCTAGATATGGTCATAAAAGCATCAATCTTCTGGATCCATTAATGCTCTAAATCCCCGGGAAAAGAAAAAAGCAACTGCGGCGGACACAAAAATAGCCCTGACCAGAACAGTTCGTCTGTTCGGCCGGCCTGTAATTAATATTTGTGCGAGCTAAGTTTAGTGCTGCGTGTTGGTCGCCTCCAGGAGTGACTGCAGAAAAACGCAGATCTGTTTGTTGATTCCACCACTGTGACACAGACACACTCACAAAAGCAGCCTTCCAACAGGATCAGGGCTATAAATAACTCAGCACTGCAATATTAGTGTGTGGATTAGGAGCGAATCGTCACTGCCTATTTATAAAACCCCCCCGAATGCAGTCAAAACCTCTTCGTCGTGGGTGATTCACACTCCTGAGTCCTGAATAAATCCGATCAGAATGGACTTTATGGTTGATGTGGTTGATGTTTGTCACGACTGTTTGCCTTTTCCTAAACAGCTCATTCAGTATTTGCCTGTATTTGGACGGTTATTTAACCGCAGTAGACTTAATTCATGTTTCTGCCTCAGAGTGATATCACTGACATGTATTCTCAGACTGCAGTAGGGCTCGACAGACGCCGCCAAGCAGGCTCACGTCAGAGGCATCCAAGGGAAAACATCTTCAGAGATCATCCGGTCTCTCTGTGTCCTGCTGCCACCTACAGGCACAAGGATCCACTTCTGATCCCCGAGATCCATTTATGGACGTCAAGATAATAACATTTTAACACTAACGTTTGCTAATCTGTTTGTGCTCATTTATAAGTGTGTCTTGAACACCAGATCGTAACTATAGCTTGTTAAATCACTAATTCTCTGACTCTATTGCACAAGAAATCACAAACAAGACGATGTAATTTAACCCAGCAAGACTACATTTTTATTTAGAAACCACATCAGAGAAAACCCTCCAATAGCCATACAAGAAGAAAACATTTTTTTTTTTCCCAAACCTCCAATCGAGAAAATACACAATAAGATAAATGTATCAGTCAATAAAATAATAGTCATATATAGAATAAAGAAAATAAAAGCCATGGCCTATCAATAAAAATGGTAAAAGTGAACAACAAAATGATAACACTCGGTCACGGCCATTGACTGTACACTGCACTAACTCGGGGACATGGATTTCAATGTCCCATAGAAGCCATTTATAACTAATTCAGCTTTGTTTTGTTTTTGTAGAAATGTCAACTTGCACTTTCTTGCGTGACCTTGTAAAGGCGAGCAAAAAACATTAACATTGCCTCCAGCAAAGGCTGGACCAGTATGGTAACGCCTGCAGGCATGCACACTCTGAAAATGGCACAATGTTACATCAGGGCCACGATGCTGTGCATTCCAAAAATAAACTCAAATGTCACAAAGATCAAGATTTTTTTTTTTTTGTAACAATTTGACATTTGGGTTGAAATCTTCACAGGACGCTGACGATATAAAATGGAGGCTCTGGCATAGTCAGAGGAGAAAGGCTCAACTTTAAAGACTTATACTCCATTAAAGCTTGTTTGGCTTTGTGTTGTAAGAAACAAGTCATCTTATGACCAAATACGCCTGAAGCTGAGGATTATAACAAGGGGATGGGTCACTTTCTGAAAGTAGGAGACAGCATCTGTCTTTAAAGAAATGGAGTCAAACACAGGCTTGATTTAAATGTATTGTCAGTGTGTCGTTTCAGGCATTGATATAAAAAAATTCTGCTGTGGGTTATTTTTTCCAGCGGATGTCTGTAAGCTTGTCTCCAAATGTTGGCTACTTCCAAGTGCTCGCAATGACCCAACCTCTCATAATCCTGTCCTTAATTGCCAGCAGGCAGCCAGAGAATGTCTCCATCACGTCTCGCTCCTCCGTCACACTGAGACACGTGGCTGGAAGGTACACGCTCCCCGTTAAGTCACCGGAGTGACATGTTCGCGCTTCACACGGCACATCGCACAGGCACAGAATCCATGCTTACAGATGGAGAGTGGTCTAGCTGAATTAAAATTGTAGGAATCAATTGCATGATTGTCTCGTGTACATGAGAGCATCTTTCACACTATGAACTGCACTTAAAGCCACCTTGTGCACATGTCAAAGTAAATACACATCATGTGTGCCAGATGTAAATAAGCCTCCCATCTCTAAAAACACAACAACAAATATTTAAATATGACATCAATCTGTGCGGTATCATTTGGATGAGAAGAACAGAGATCTTGAAGACTATTACATTCATCACACTACCAGCTAATAATAAGGTAACTGATATAGAAATAACGACTACACGTGGTCTTAGTTGCATTCGGTGCTCACCAGTGACAAATACATTGAGACAAGGTTGACAACACGGAAGCACTTGAACCATTTTTAAAAGCAACATGTAAAGTGACACCTCCATCGGTTCATGTCACATTGCTGCGTAGAGAGCGGGCTGGTGCTCAGCTCTACTACCTCCAGTTATTTGAATAACCAAAACAACCAGGTGATTTTTTTTTTTTTCAAGTGACCGACCACGTCTATAATCATGCATATATGAAAAAACTGTGGAGCATGCCTTGTGCAGAGATGGTGAAAATTCTGTGTGACCGTGCACGAACACTTAAACAAAGTGAAGTGAACTCATCTATCTAAGGTCCCCAGCTGTTTTTTTTTTTAGGGTGGTGCCCTGTGACACATAAATCAGGAAGTATTTTGGGGGGTGTCTATTCAGCAAGAACAGAGCCAGCAAACCAATCTTCAAAATCAGCAGAGGTCTAAGGTTCATAGGGCCGGAGATGGGGGACAGGTGTGGCTGGGAGGAGGAGGGTGAAGACAAGACTTCACTGACCACTAAGTCTGCAGGTGTTGGTGTGCAGCACAGAGGTGAGGGGATAAAGGAGAGGGAGAGGAGTTAATCTGAGGTTGGGGGGGGGGGGGCTCATGAATTGTCTGAGGGGACATGCTCCTCAAAGCCCTCGCTCTCCCGAACCAGCGCCCTCTCCAGGATGACCCGTCCCTCCTTGTACCGCTGACTGTCCTCAGTGGCAAACTCGTAAATCCAGCCCAGCTTGCTGTTGCAGTTCTTGCAGCTGACGTCCCTCACCATGTGTCTCCCCGTGAGCATCACTCTGTCCTGCACCTCGCTGTACTGGAGGTTCACCACCTGTTGGGTTCAGACACAGGCATGCACATTCACTGTTGAAGCGGGGAACTAGATACTGAATGTGTGTGGCCCGTTTGTTTTACGAGTAAATAGTTACGTTTACATGGACCCTATTATTCCACTGAAAGTCGGAATAAAAATGCCTCATGTAACCACATCAGGTTTGACATAAATAACTATGGCTATGTCAGAAGCTCGGGTGCTTAATCTACAAGAAGTCGTCATGCTTTAATCTGTTAGATATGTATGTTTATTGATAAGCATTTATCAAGCATTATCATAAGTGTTTCAGAATTAGGATATTCTTAATTAAATGGTTATATGGTTTGACGCATGTAAACACAAATGCAGGTCTCTTTATTTAGCGATCAGTTGGAATCTCTACTTATAAAGATTTTAATCAAGTTAAAGAAATATTGTCCATGTAATCACCGCTAATGCCAAAATGTAGCTGTATCCTGAATGTTTCCGCACCTTGTTGAAGAGGAAAGCTCTGCCTGTGGCTCCTGTGAAACGTGTTGAGATGAGCTCGGACCTGTTGGTCAGGATGGTGTCACAGTTGGCGCAGGAGAAGAGGCGTGTTCCGCCGATGTGGTCCAAAAAGATGCGTCCCATCATTAAATCTCTGGGAGTGACTGAACTAAGGCTACAGAGACACAGAAAAGCAAAAAAGGATATTTATTGCTGGAACGTTAAAAGAAGATATACACATACATAACATGATGATGTAATGTATCTTAGAGGATTTTCCATACTGTTCATCACATGGGTAGCTTCTCCTTCAACATAGCTGTGTGTGTGAGGCTATTATAGGCAATGTTGTAAACCAATAACTGGATTTTTAAGTCTGCGATGATTCTCAGTCATCCAGGCCGCAGTATATACAGAAGTTCTCAGTCAAAGGCAAGTAAGTGCCTCTAATGAAATAAGGACGAAGTGAAGTTATTTTGGTTTCTGTTTGGTTTCTCTTTTATGTCTCGACTCACCCTGCAGCTCATTTTCATCTCCCATCTGTTTATCTTTCTCAGGTCTCTAACAATGTAGGGAGGCTTTTATTTGTGCTCATGAGAACAAATAGAGCAGAACAGTGCCCCTGAACAAAAACATGCCCTGTTTGTTAAAAAAAAATAATAATAAAAAAATGCACAAACACCTGGATCTTCTGACGTGCTACCCCATGGCTGAACTGCATTTTCCTGTGTGCAATTGTGCAGTGCGTGAAGAGAGAAAAACGACACTGTTTGGTCACTTAAATATATATATTTCTTATTTAAATTAACACATTTTAAATTATTTTCTGGTCATATTTTTTACGAAATTGTGCTAAACACTTTATCAAAACCCAAAGAGACCTAAAGACTGACCCTAACCCTAAAGACGGTATTAGAAAGATAGAGATTTTATCCAAATCTCTTCAAATAAATGTATAATATTGGGATGATACTGTCAGAGGTGTAGAATCACTTTTGAGATTATTCTTCGTCCTGTTGCTGAGCAGAGATCCTGTGTCTGGCTTCAATGCTGGTGCCAGTCGACGCTGGAGCACCAATCCTCCTGTGTGGAACATTCGTCCTCGCTGCTGCTTTTGTCATTTTTGAACCACGTTGAGTGTTAAGTTTTCTCGAAGACAGCAGAAATTCAAGCAGCGACCAGCTCCATCACACTCCTACACATAAATTGCAGTTCAACATCTGCAGTCTTCTTTAATAAACTATTTACAAGGCAACATGAAGCTACTTAGCAAGTGATGGGAATATAACAAGGCTTGTTGAAAATCCGACTGAAAAGCAAACAGCACGATCTCAATTGTCCATTTCTGTATCTGGGTTTTTTTTTGTGTGTGATCTGTGGTGTCTCCCTGTGGACAGATTACAGCAAGTACTTTCTGTTCCTGTCTGTCTCATCTTAACACTGTTGACTGCAGATGGCGCTGAGCTTCACATACTGCTGAGAATAAAAGCCATTCTGGAAAAATAATTGAAACAAATAAGTTAAATTAAATTACTTAAACTGTATGTTGGTATATTTATTTATACAGTCAATATCGCACATCACAATTATCCTCAAGGGGCTTTGTGATCTTTACAGCACACACAATCCTCTCTCTTTGTAACATATCTGACAGAACAGCCTCTTTCCTCAGCAGGGAAGGAAATGGAAGAAAGTTCATGAAGAGCAACAGAGCAGGGGTCCCTCCGCCAGGACGGACTGACATGTAATGGATGTCGTGTTTACGCTGCAGATTCGTTATAATCACAAACTCCACGTCATTAAACACAAGTGGAGATAAATACTTTTCACCAATCGGCCGAAGGGAAACACATTCCGTCGTGTTTAATCGGACACTTTGTCCGAGCGGCGTCGTCACGATTAATAAAAACAGCGAACGTTACGTTAGCCGCGTAAGCTAACGGCGATAACGACAACAAGACAGGGAACAAGACAAGCGGAGCAACAAACAGGTTTATTTCTGCCCAGCTCCAAGTGACGGCTCCCTACCTTCTCTAAGTCGCTTCAGCGGAGCAAAATGTCCCCACCTGCGCTGATGTCACCGATGTTCGGGCTGTATTTTAGACGAACATTTGTGGTTTTTGTCGCGTCGTCGTCGCGGCTTTGTTGTTCTTTTTCAGCTGTTCCTGTCTGCGCTCTGCTACCAGCTAGTATCAACATCCGGTAGTGACGTAGTAGCATGTGCTGCAGCTGCACCACCAGGTGTCAGCAGAGCAGAGGACACCTTAATGTCCACACTATCTATCTATCTATCTATCTATCTATCTATCTATCTATCTATCTATCTATCTATCTATCTATCTATCTATCTATCTATCTATCTATCTAAAGTCCCCCTGACAAACCATCGAAACGTCTGAGATGATGATGGAAGAAAATAACTTCAACTCTCTTCCAACACAGACACAAGTCGGCTCAGGTGAAAGTCACATAGAAAGCCATAAAACACAAGAATAGGCATTCATCACATGAGATGTTGGGTGTGTTGTGATGATAAAAGTAATAATAAATACAGCAGTAATTAACTAGTAAACGGATGCTAACCATTGTCAAAAGGCAGACCGCAGTTCAAGACAGTGTCACGGCATTTGAAAGTGTGAAACGTCTGGATATTTCTAACCGCAGCGTTCTCATGCCACGTTAGTGGCAACAAAACCAAGTATTTCTGATGAAACAACCCGACAGTTTCCAGCTGAAATCCAGGTCATTTTAGCAAGACATTGGGAGAATTTCTAGCCGTGATTGTGTTCATTTCCTGACCATAACAAAGTTGTTTTAAGGGCCTGAACCAGACCAGCAACACATTGCCACAACATAACGCTGGAAATGGAATGTAAAGAAATGCAAAGTCTACAACCCTCTCCCCGGAATAAATCTTGATTTTATTTCCTGAAAGCCAGACATTTTTTCAAATTTAACACTTCTTGACATTGCAACGTTATATTCCTTAAGGTTCAATTTTCAACCACTTGGTATCTGGTTAGGTCGAGACACCGAAAACACTGTTAAAGGCAATGGAAAATATCATGTTTTGGCTGATAATACCTGCTTTTTGTCACCAAAAACACAGCTGGAAAATGTTACGTAGTTTCCTTCACAATATCCGGTGGCATCCTCGCCTAGCTGTACTCCACAACCTTCCCTTTCACGTCTTCCAAAGTCATAAACATGCAATAAGCATGATATGATGTATATAGTACCAAATATTGATACGGTACATGCAACACGTACAGAATGTGTCAGCTGTTTGCAGTTGGTTGCCCAAACAGGCCAGAAAAAATCAGGAAACGAACAAGAGCATTGTACATTGACATTTGAATGCATTCATTTGTTTTTAATGCAACAAACCACAACAATATAAACTGCAGACACTCTCTGCTGCTTGATGGGAATCTGATAACTCAACAACATCATGATGACTTGTTGTTTAACTCGTCTTGACTCCAAGGGTCAGGCTATCTGCAAAGCCAATCTACTGTAAGGACAAACTCGTAAAGTGTTCAGCAATCTAATCATATCTCATCTCCAAAATGGAGCGTAAATTGCTGGTTGTTAACATGCAATTGCATAACCCCGGTGAAATATATGAAACCCCAGGAAGCTGCTTGTATCATCGCAGTTTACAAAGTATCTCATGAATGTGCGTTCAGCGAAGTGTGACTATCACTTAAACAGCAACATATTTTAAATAATTGATGATAAATAAATACTTTATCCTAATGAGTTGCTATAGTTCTGTCAATATTAATGATTAATGACGACGTTCCCATAAACCAGAGAACAGAGACGTTAATGAAGGAGCAGAAAACATGTGTCTGTTTGAGCTTTTACAGCCAGACGAGTGCTATTATGAGCCCGAAACGAATTCATCTCCCTGGAAAATCACTCTGGTTACTATCACTGTGTCTACACACTCTGTCCTGCTCCTTCAAACAAGGGGGGACCACAGGCTGACCTCTCTATTTTTCATGCCTTGTATTATTTATTTATTGATCCATTATTGATTGATTGAATTTTTTTTTCTAGTATTTCTTGTATTCTTTAGTTTTTGTAAATTCCAATGTCATTATCTTTATCATTATATTTTGTTTGATATAATCTTTTCTTCCTAACACAGGCTGTACTTCTCAAGGTAACAACCAAAAAAACTTATAGCAATAAAACAGAAGGCTTAGATAATATCTCACCATACACATCTTTTGTATTTGTTATGATATATGATCCGATTTTTATTGGAGATATTTGAATAAACTATGTTACCGTCTGGCTTTTCATTAGACTTCTTTTATAAAGAGCTATTGATTATTTATAAAGTGGCTCTCTGAGACCCGTAAACTTCACTCACCATCTCACTGACTTTCCGTAATGCGTTGTCTTTCAAAAACTGCATGTGTCACAGATACACACTGACAAACAAAATGCAGAGATAGGGAAAATGTACCATAGAGTGGTATGACTTGTAGTTTTCTTGATTGTTATCCAGATAAACTGATAAGATGAAGATATGACTGAGAATATAAGCGTGTGAGTGGGAGCCGTTGCAGGATGATCACTCTGCTTATCACAGCAGCGGTGCTCTTCTTCCATTCCCTTTGCCGCCCTGGGAGCTTGTTTCCCCTCTCCACCCCCTTTACAGGTACTCTTACTCTCAGTGAAAGCTTTCAGTCATTCTTTCTCTGAATAAAAAGAGGAGGGCACTACACAAACCCCCTCGGCGTGGACGGCTCTCACCATCTCACCACATCATGGCTACATCTGCTCTTCTGATTCTGGCGGCCCTTGTTGGATCCTGCGCTCAGTTTACAGGTAAACTACAGCACATTTGCACGTTGTTGTTGCAGTCAGTGACCATTAAGTGCAAGGCGACACAGTCATGTGGTGAGATCAGAGTGAGTTGGTAACTGAACAGCCAGTCTGCTCAAGTTGTGGTCATGTGCACACTGTCTGTGGACATATTGTGCATTAATTTCTTACAATGTGGATGGAAGCAGGTATTATCTGCAATTACCTATTGCTTTAATTATGTAGTACAAAGTGTGACCTTTTTACCCCACAAAGAAAACTAGTGCTTTGTGAGTGTCTGGATTATTTTGTGCTGATGATGACTAAGGGAGATGTTTGCTAATGTTAGTTACATATATAGTAGAATATCCACTGAAACATTACACTGACAGAGCAGACACAAGCAATTACACAAATTAATTGATTGAGTTCTTGACGAGTCAGTAATGACCTGTAAGGCACACTTTCTCACACTCTTGTGAGAAAATGTTTCGTTGGCTTGATAATAAAAAAAAATAATGGCCCTTTTGTGTAATTTTTTTGGGGGGGTGGAATGAATTATTAAAGTGTTGTTATTCTCACTTGTTCCAAAAACTCTTATTGTTTTGTTTCTGATGTCACACTCAGATGCTGTTGGCACTGATGTTCGAAAGAATGGACCCTCAGCAGACAAATCAGACGATGTATGTCGGCTATGACATCTTGGTGATTGTTATAAAATATTTGTATTAGAAGAATGTACTCTACTGTATCTAAGGTTTTTTTCTTTGCTGCAGGCAGAACGTTACATGCCATTCCTCTGCTCGCTGATACCTGCCCCCTTGTCCTCGCCTCTTTCAGGTACAGTACACTGCAGGCTGCAATCATGATCAATAATTACATTAATCTGTTTTTTGAGGTCAACCGATTACTGTGCGATTAGATTTTACAATGTGTCTGTTGTGTTGTGACATTGCCGGCGTCTTCATCTCCCTGACTCCTCTCCATCAGTGCACACCCTCAGACCGGATGACATCTCAGCTGTACATGTGTTGGGAGTCCCGCCGTCACACAGGTAGACAAACTAAAATTAACTGAAAATCATTTGGAAGTGACAATATGCCTTCCTGAGCCTGTATATACCCTCGCTCTAACAACTTATCTGTCTTTATTGTCAGGCGTGAAGCATCCAGAGTCATCAGTAGAGTAGCTGGTAAGTCAATAAACTCCCCAGTGAGGGTTTCTACAGTCATGTACAAGAAAGAAGTCTATAATTATCTAGAAATGGTATTGAACATACCTGTCAGTGTCAGCATTTTTTAAATTTTATTGTAATTTTTAAAAAAGTTCTTGTGATTTTGCTGAAGTCCGCCACAGCTACCCTGCTTTGTCACTTCTTAACTTATGGGAGATTTGAGTTGAAAGACACAACAGACACTTCTCACACTATTAGGAGGTTATCACACCATATAGTTGAAAGAATTCAAGAGTTCATCTGAAGGCCACAGTCAAGTCTCTGTCACAGTTTGGGCACTCTTTTATCAGTCAGGATAAGAGAGTGGGCCATAAACAGAGGTTGTTGACCTTCATTTCACATAAAAGTGAGCAAGACTGGCAACAAGAGCGGAGGCTTTCACCTGTTTCCTCTTTCGCAATGGCAATTACCACATAATGTACATAATCCACCGAGTGATCGCTCCGTAAGGATCACACAACCTGTAGATATACTCAACGTAAATGTGTCTTTGTGTCCCGGATAGTGCTGCTGTCCATGTTTAACCCTGAAGTGAGCCATCCGCATGTGGATGAGACCTCACCACAGCCCAGGTAACACACACACACACACACACACACACACACACACACACACACACACACACACACACACTCACATAAAACACACCTGCAAGAAGATCAGTATACAGCAGTTACATATGTGACAGTACATGTGTGTCACATGCAGGCGTGTGTGTGTGTGTGTGTGTGTGTGTTTTGCAGGAGCTTGTTGGAGGAAGCGGAGGAGCTTTCTCTCTCCCTGTCACATCAGGTACACATTAACCCCTCATATAACATGTTTTCAGTATTGTCTTATTATGTTAATGAAGAGAAGGCCACACTGAGGGAATACACCCACTAGGAATATGATGATACATAAATAAAAACGCAGTATTAATCATGATACTCCCCTCCCATTGGACATATTTGAAACAATTTAGGAGGACAAGCAAATCCACAATAAACGAGAATCTGACTTGTATTTCCCCTATTTAAGATTAAGTTAAGAAACTGTGGTACTTATGTTGTCGGAGGCTATTGTCAACATGGGGGTGGGAAACCAAATTTGCCTGAGGGTCTGAAACTATTCAAATTTCAAAAACCCATTTCCTGCCATTCGAAAAATAATCAAAATTCATTCACACACACAGTTGTTTTTTTCTACTTTCTAACTTTTCTTCCTCTGGCTCAAAATGGCTCTTTATCCCTGCCACACTAAGCTAAGCCAAAGTTTATCGACATCCTTTTACCAAATTTAATTTCAGTGGCAGGAAGAGCAACGGGTTCTCCACATTTCTGGATTTCTGGATCGGGTGGCACCTTGTATTGTATTAAATTACATGTTAGCCCCACGTTCTTGTGAGCTTCCTCTGGTTGCTCAGCCTTCTGCCACTGTCCAAACAGAGGGAGGTTTGGTTAGGTGAATACAAAACTCACATTTTGCCACAAGCTTTAATCGGAGTTCGACTCAACAGGACATCAACCAGTGTAAGGCCTCCATCCCACATCTGAGGAGTCTGCTCAGTTTGCTCTTTCTTATTTCCAAGCAGGAGACGGACTGGAAGCTCGTGCTGCTGTTGGTCCCGGCAGATTCCATGTGCGCCTGTTCACCAGATGTAAGATTTATTTACTACAACAAAATCCTTTTGGATTTTGCGTTTGTAGAGGCTTTAACTGTTTCTTTTGTGCTTCAGGTTGCTGCAGATGTTAATGCTGTTGTGCGGGAGGTGGAAGCTGCTCTGGAGTTGTTGCAGAAAAGGGTATTGTGCTTATTTAAAAAAAACAATTCTACCATGAAGAAATAGAATGAAAAAAATAAATTAATTAAATTAAACTAAATTGGTGGTTGTGTGTTTACAGTTGCGCCACACTTTAGTTCACGTGGCAGTCTGGAGCACAGATCATCAGCAGGACGAGTGAGTGTTGTGAAATTTGGGTTGCACATTTGCATTTTTCTCATTTATTGTGACATTTTATAACTCTTTTACGCTTTTACTCTCTAGGGTATATATATATATGTGCACATATATTCTCATGTGATCATGTTAATTGTAACAAATACGCTGCTTTGTTATTTGTTGCAGGTGTGAGTGTATGAGAGATGAAGGCATCAACCGGCGACTACATAGAGCAACTCTTCTGAAAACACTACAGGTACCATACATGTACAGGCATCGTATTTTAGTGCCTCATGCTCACCTGAATCATATTTGGCTACTTCCTTGACAAAAATCTATTTGTCATCTTGGTTTCAGGACTCTCTGAGTCATTTGTTGGGGAATCCAAAGTGGCACAGCAAACAGGCAGACTTCACGGCCCTGCTGCAGTCGGCTCCAGTCATCCTTGAACAAATCTCTGTATGTAAAGAAAAAACTATGTCCAGACGTCAGTTACAATCAGCAGAACTGTAAATCACACAGCCTTGCCTTCTGGTAACAATGCATGACAGTTCCTTTAAATGGCTAATGTGTAACTAGCGTATATTGTGTGTTTCTTTGTAGGAGAACTCTTGGTCCGACCCAAACCAGTTGGCAATTCAGCTATGGACAAACCTGGTAAGCCCTCTGAAAGTAACGATTAAACATAAAGTGCGCTGCATGTGGAGCAGCCTGAAAACCTCCAGCATTGATCCACATGTTGTTCTGACCTTGAAATTGACCCTGTGTCTCTGTTGTAAAAAAAAAAAAAAAAGAAAAAAAGATCCCTCAAAGCAAAAGTGAGATGGAACGTTGATTGTGGGGAACATTTACAACTCCAACCAGAGATTAGATAAGATTTGTGCTGAAAGATGAACTTGATGAGGGCTTTCTCCAGCTTTGACCATTCTGTCTACAGGCAAGACAATACAAAGAATTGTGTAACCAGCACTGTTTGACGCTGTGCGTTCATTGGCTGCACTCGGAGTGGCTCCACTTGAACCTTAAAATCACCAATCATGGCTTTCTTCTTCCAGCTTCAGCCGCCGACAGGTCAGACAGAGTTCATGGACGACAGTGTCGTTAGTATTCTTTGCCCTTCACAGGTGAGGCATACCATCCCATAATGCTTATTAAAAAGAAGGTTAAGCCTAAATGTGGTCGAACCATGCAAGACTCTCAACCTAATATTACGATTTTGAACTCTCATCCCAGGAGAGACCTTTCCTGCGGACGCAGATAAATTCTCCAAATGAAAAGGAGGAGACTGCAGCTTCCGTGGATCCTGTAAGTCTCTCAGTTCAACTTCAGACCTCCAGAATTACACAACATTCAGTTTAATTAAAACTGCTGTTTTTTTGCAGGATATGGGCACTGAGATGCCTTGCACAGACCGAAGTCCATCTCCCACTATACCCACTTCAGGTAAAATATATGATTTTAGCTCTTATCCTGGATATATATTGTGGGGATATAGAGTTCAATCCAGCCAAGCTCAAGCTCTTCATTCCCTGTGCAGTACATGAACTCAGACCTGGAGATATCAAGGTGGTGGCAGCAGTGGGCGACTCTCTGACAGTGAGTGTTCTTTTGCTATAGTCAAATTTATCACAGATATTTTCACAGTGGCTTGTACTCCATACCTCTGGTTCATTAATATTTCCTTGCCGTCTCTTGATGTTCGCTGCAGGCAGCCAATGGTGTGGGCGCAAAGAAAGACAACATTCTGTTAGTGATTAATGAGTACAGAGGACTGTCATGGAGGTGAGATAAGCTATCCAAATTTGAGCAAAGGTGTGCTAAATTTGGACTGTATGGGAAAATACTTCAACAATTCAGTTGGTTATATTGTGCACTGGATGTAAAGCTAACAAGCTGTTTCTTTGTCTTTCAGCATTGGCGGTGATGAAAACCTTAACAATGTGACAACTCTGCCAAGTACGTTCGTCCCTTATTTCATATATATGATTATGATGCCTTATCACCATCATTATAGGCTTCACTCTCCAGCAGACCTGATAATGAGCTGTTTCATGTCGTGTATTTGCTGGTCTGTGGGAGGGTTTTTTTTTTTTTTTTTTGTCTACCTGCCCAGGGACAAATGATGCAGATTAGCCGCTTGCAAACTCTGGTGCAATTACTTTTAATTGTCCACTTTCCCTGCAGAAAATAGGCAATTAGATAAAGACAGACAGTCACCTGAATCAACTGAAAACCTTAGGATGCCCTTGATAATCAATAATAAAATGCAACGTGTAAATATTGGTGGTGAAACTCTGAATGGCAGTGAGAGATAAAAACGTGATGACCGTATTCACTGCTAAACACATAATGTACACAAATCTGTGTATCCATTAAACCTGTGTATCCATTAAACCTCCATTTTGGTTCTTCTGACCTCCTCTGTGCTTGTGGTCTGCAGACATCCTGAGGGAGTTCAACGCCAACCTGACCGGCTTCTCAAAGGGAATCTGTAAAGAGGACTCTCCTCAAGCTTTCCTCAATCAGGCCGTGGCCGGAGCGAAGAGTGGGTCAGTCACGATCGCAACCTTTTGGATCTCGATACATAAACCCTTGGCAGAAGAAAGAATTTGCACTTGTTGAAATTATTTCTATTTTCAGTGACATGGTGGGACAGGTGCGCATCCTGGTGGACAGAATGAAAGCCGATCCGGTAAGCCACGTGATGCAGATATGCTCTCATGTAACCTTTGTTGCAAGCTTTATGCTCACAGTTACCAAATAAACAGAAGATTTAACTCTTATCTTCTTTACAGCGCATCGATTTCCACAACGACTGGAAAGTGATCACCATGTTTATTGGCGGCAATGACATTTGTGACTTCTGCACAGACAGCGTGAGCACTCTTTCATATTTTGTACTTATATATGATCTGTTTTGAACTGGCTTTGGACACAAATATAGATTTAGGATCACATTATCATATGGGTCGTATTGATCATCCAAATCGTATTAAACAATATGCTTCATGGTTGCAACAAACCTAAAGCTATGATGTTAATCATTTATCTCTGAATTAATTTGCCAGTTGTTATTATTGAGACGCTGAAACCATCAGACGTTTCCTAAAAAAAATGACTCACTCGCTCACTTACTCAGTGATAATCAGTCATCAAAGCAGTCACTGAATAATCTTCTCTCAACTTTGATTTGTTCCACCTTCACGCCTTTGGCTATTAGTGAGAAAACACTCTTTCCCCACAGATCTTTTTCTCAGCCAGGAATGTCGTCCTTCGTATCCAGCAAGCTCTGGACATCCTCCATAATGAAGTAAGTTTTTCATCCTCTGGTGCCCAACAAACAACCTCCCTGCATGTTGGCCGGTCATAATCACAGAAAGGCCTGCGCGCCTCTTGTGTTGTGTCTCCCAGGTGCCTCGTGCCATCGTCAATCTGATCGAGCTGTTGAATATTGTGCCGCTGCGCGATCTGCACAACGATAAATCTCTGGGCTGTCCCACCTGGTTTGTGAAGTCAGTGAATTTTAGTTGTTTTGAAATTAGAAATACTACAAAAAATAAAAGTTTCTGACACATTATTTGACGATGCTGATGTTTATGTTTCAGTATAGTCTGCCCCTGCATACTGAAGCCTAAAGAGGGATCCGTTGAACTCCAGAAGGTCAACGAGTTCAACAGGGCCTACCAGGTGAATGACTAACGGGACTAACTTAGCCATTTCTGCGGCTACCACTCACATTTTTACAATTATAAAATAGACTTAGGGAACTTTAAAGTCTTCTCGGGATTACTGAAAAGTCAAACAATCATTCACACTCATTCTTCGGTCTTTATCTTTCCGTCCAGAGTGCCATGAGAGAGCTGATTGACTCTGGGCGCTACGACTCGCGCATCAACTTCACCGTGGTGCTGCAGCCCTTCCTGAGGGAGGTTTACCTTCCCAGGTTAGAGGTAAGAGCTGAAAGACATGGAACCGTTTTTTTTTTTGTTGTTGTTTTGTTTAGTAATTATAGTAAAAGTTTTTAAAAATGTCATCCCAACTTCTCCCTAAATTTTTTAAAGGACGGCCGGCCCGACCGCTCGTACTTCTCACCCGACTGCTTCCATCTCAGCCAGAAAGCTCACACCCTCATGGCTCGAGCTCTTTGGAACAACATGGTAGGATTTTGTTTATCAGAGGGCGTTTTACTGCATTTCTGTTTTGGCGCCTCATTTTCTTGGAACGATCAAATGATGATCTTCACAATCTTTCAGTTGGAGCCAGTGGGCAACAAGACCTTTACACAAGACTTTCAAGCTGGCATTGATTTGAAGTGTCCCTCTGAGGTAACTTCATCCCACAATGCATCAGAGATAAACATTACGTGTTGTTGTTTTGTGTACTGATATGTTTTTGGTTGTTTCTCTGTCAGACCAACCCGTTCATCCGGACTGCTGCCAACAGCAACTACACTTTCCCAGGCCCTCCACCCACCCCTGATCCTGTTACAGTAGGTCCTAGTTTATGTCTTTGAAATGGCAACTGTTATTTCCACAAGACGTCATGACGCCTAAAACGAGTCTCTGTCATTCTGTAGAACTGGGGCAGTGACTTTTCCTGTGTTAACACAGCTCCATCCAACTCTGTGCCTACTTCAGGTGAGCGTTCGAGGTGTATACCTCAAGGGGAAATAGAAATGTGAGGTGTGAAATAGGCTCACGTCGATCTCTTTTTAGCTCACAGGATACGGCCGGCAGACATCAAAGTGGTGGCTGCTCTCGGAGACTCTCTCACGGTAGGTTTGTACACAAGAATGTCACAGATGTAATTGGTAGTTCATCTATAATATAAGCTAGTCAAAGGCAGTGTGCACACATTTATCATGCACATCTCTACCATTTTTCTCCTGCCTGTAAAACACCTTTCTGGTCTGAAAAGTGCCAAATAAGTTGCATTTGCTTGCATTCTTGCTAACAGACTAAAGATTAGATGTCAGAAAATTGTAAACAATAAACCGTTATTTCCCTACCTGGCACTTTTAACAAATGATGTAATGGTAATATTGACAGATTGTTCAGATTACTTTGTGCAACAGGGTGGAACAAAAAACGGGCTTTAATGAAAAGCTGATCAAAAAAACAGGCAGAGAATAAAACTAAAACAATAAAACTGAACTCCAACATCATGTCAGTTTCTTCTTCATGCCAATTCTGCAAAAATCCAGGTTGTCTTTGACTCCAGTAGCTGTAGAAATGAAGCCCATTGGGTTTGAATGACGTTGAGGTAAATGATTAAATGATGACCCACCGGCCGGATCGATTGTGTTACCCGTTCCCTTTTCTCTAGGTACTTATAAATCAAGTTAATGTGCAAGCTGAGGGAGCGTAATCAATTAAATGAAAATGACCGAGTGGTAAATCATCTGTTTCTGCATGCAGGCCGGCTTTGGTGCCAAAGCAAAGAATCTGCTGCAGCTGAGAACTGAGAACAGAGGGGTGTCGTGGAGGTGAGAGACAAACAAACGATTCACATGACATATCTGTGAGTGCCTCATTGTGATCGTGTTATTAATTGTGCATTTTTTTTCCCCATTAACAAGCATCGGAGGAGATCAAAACCTAGAGACTGTCACCACATTACCAAGTGAGTCCTATAGCTTTCCTGACATTGCGATGCACATGAGCACCACTAGATGACAGAGTTGGATCACAACAAAGCTAGAATTTGGCCTCCTGTGCAGTCATTTGCTAGTTTTTTTTTTTCTTTTTACACCAGATATCCTGAAGAAGTTTAATCCTAATATCAAAGGATGGTCAGAGGGAAGAGGGACAACCAAAGCTGGCTTCAACGTGGCTGTGTCAGGAGCTAAAATATCGTGAGTTTTCAGGTTCGAATGGTTCACCTTCATGTATTTTTTTGCTGTGTTTTAACCATTTTGTTCTTATTTTGTTGCGCAGAGGAATCCCGGGGCAGGTGCGACGCCTGATTGATAACATGAAAAAAGACCCAGTGAGTTAAACACAGTGTGTTGCAGCACACTAATGCATGCACTGATGCACAGATTCATGACGTCTGAATGTGCAATAATGTTCTGATCCTTTCTTTGTCCTCCTTAGACGGTGGATTTTGAGAACGACTGGAAACTGGTGACCCTCCTCATTGGAGGCAATGACCTGTGTCAGTACTGCAACGACCGCGTGAGTTGCTGCATGAAGTCGTCACAGGAAATTCAGGGGCGACCCGTCAGATGAAGATGAAGGACGTTTTTTTTTTCGTCGCAGCACCGTGGTTTAAACAACCCCATAGTGTTGTGTGATGCCCTGTGTACAGAGCCGTCTCATGATATCACTCCCCAAATGGGCCTGCGCACTGGAGCAGAATAATCAAGCTTTGTGAACAGCCCTCCCCTAATTGTTTTATTGTGTCAGAGTAAGATGAGAGCAGACGTGGCTTCTTTTCAACGAGCACATTCTGTCACTTCAGCCCCCTCTCCCTCTATCTCGGCCTCTGTCTGCATTAAACAAGCGGCAGCGGGGCACAGTGACAGGCCTTGTTCTCCAAGAGGCATAAACAACGCAGGGGTCAAGACAGACTCTCTTCATCCTGTCTCTGTCTCACTCCCTCCTTCAGCCCTCTCCTTCTTCTCCCTCGTTTTGCCTCCATTTCCCCCTCTTTCTCTCCCTCGCTCCCGCTCTCCACTACGCCTCCCGCTGCACTGACAGGGTAGTCTCTCTTTTAATGTTTGTGCTTTGAAGCAGAATATCAAAGCATGGCATCAATTTAAGATGAGCCCGGAGACTGTGGTAGTGACAGCTTAGGTTTTAGTTGTTGCTCGCACGCTCATGCATGTTGCATGGCGTCGGCTCTTTTGGTTGAGATGTGCTTTTCGGCTGCAAACTTGGGACAGTTATTTTAGCTGAAGTGTGCCTGAAATTATGCTGCTTTTCTCCAGCCACAACAGAGAATGGCAAATGACAAAAAAAACAAACAAACAAACAAACAAAAAAAACATGTGCTGTTTATGAATTGATAACAAGCCTGCTACATTGTGTGTAAACTTGCTATTTTCTTCATAACTGCAGGCCACGTTGTCGCCTCAGAACTACTCCCAGCATATGATGACAAGCTTGGATATGCTTTATAACGAGGTAAAATGATATGTGGTGCCAGAACAGACAGTTTTTAAATGTGCATCGTCTCGATTTATTTTCTTTCCTTTGAATTAGCACTGATAAAGGAAACCGTTTTGATTTTTCCTCTTTGAAATGGTTATGTTTTCCCTCCATTCTTGCCGTAGGTTCCCAGGGCCATTGTCAACATCCTGGAGATCCTGGAAATCAAAGGCCTTCGCAGGATCAAAAGGGACAGCCTCGAGTGCAACGTGTTACAACCGTACGCTCATCAGTCCACTTATGCCAAATCAATCCATCAATCATTAGTACTTTTATTAATATTGATCAAATAGTCCAACAAAGAGAGTGGTGTTTATTTAGGACACCTGAACCAATGACAAATCCCATTTTTGTACCATGCAACAGGTAGAATTAGTGTATGGGTCAAAAGCATTGTGTTTGTAACCCAAATCATCTGTTCACTTCCACCTTTGGCCCTCAGGCTCGTCTGCCCGTGCTTCCTGCAAGCACGAGAGGACTCTCTAGAGTTGGCCGAAATGAAACGGATCAATCGGGAGCTACAGGTTAGCGTGCAGGAACAGTGAGGCCGAAATGTGAGACCAACATCTAGCTAAAGGTCTGCCGCGTAGGACTTAGTGGCATCTAGCCATGAGGTTGCAGATTGTGACCAACTGAACACCCCTCGATTCACACTTATGCTCAGTTTGTCTGTTTGGGGCTACGTGGAAGAGGACCCACTGCCTCTGTGGATATGATAGGTTCATTCCAAGCTAACAAAAACAAGAGTTACAAGTTAGTTACAGGTGATTATATACTAATAAAAACATAACTATGAATTGTAAAATCCATTGCTGTCCCCGAACACCCCCTAAATAAATCCCACAGACTGGATCTTTAAAATCCCCTTCTACTCAAAAATGAGTTTGGACTGTTTTTAATCAAATGTTTTAGCTTGACTGTGCTGAATGGTGTATGTGCCTTTATACTAAAAGGCAGTTTTCACATCAGTCTGCTGAAGGAGAAAAGTTTCGCTGTGCTCATCTAAGTTTAAGACATTGGCCCAATACGCAGCTTACATTAGTGTGATGTTGAAACTTGAAACCTCCAGGGCACATACACTGAAAATGACCTTTAAATGTTGTTGGTGACATTTTGAGTTCAGAATTTAAACTTTCAAAGTGAAGACATTTCCATTTTCATAGATTCAGGACTTTTTTAAATGAGCGTTTGTGGTCCTCCTTTCAGGTTGAGACAGAAAATGTGGCGTACGGAGGCCGCTACGATGGCCGAGAGGACTTTGCTGTGGTCGTGCAGCCCTTTTTTCAGAACACCGTTGTTCCTTTGAACGCTGTAAGACACGCCGTGTAACCCTGGGCCTCAGATGCACTCTACATACATATACGAACAAATGTTAGCTTTGGGATGGTCACAATCCCTAGAGACACTGATGTTGTATTATTTCTTCTCCAGGACAGCAAGCCTGACGACACTTACTTCTCCGTGGACTGTTTCCACTTCAGTGAGCAGGGACACGCTGAAATGGCTGCAGCTCTGTGGAATAACATGGTGAGTCTGAAGGGCCAACAGTTTAAGTGAAATGGTGTTTGACAAGGGGAAGAGTTAGGGGTGTGTTGGAAGGATGTGTTTGATACTCTGCCTCCTCAATTGAGTTTATTTATGGGTCTTCTTGTTCTACATATTTATCGGCTTTTCAGTCACAATTTTTGATAAGATACAGTATTCCCGACAGGAAAAAAAAACCTTTGGTTTGGATCGATTAACTGAAAGAGCAATCCTTTTACCAATATCTCCTTTCAATATTATCATTTTGAAATATATTATTGAACAGCACTGTATTGCTTGGCCAAGATGTACATATTCGAGACTACAAAAAATGCTGGCGTTAAACTTCTTTATCTTTGCTCCTCAAGCGAAAAGATCATAAGATAAGAAAAAGATAAAGTACATTACGTCGATATGTAGATAATGTCCTATTTTCTCTCTCCAGTTGGAGCCGGTGGGTCAAAAACAGACATACAACAATTTCAGAAATACCAGAAATAACATCAAGTGCCCCACTGAGGTAAGAAAGTTACCACACCTGCACTTCTCATGTGCTAACCTGACCCACTTATGATTTTACCTGTACAATGTGTGCATAACGGTACGAGTAGTTGGTGGCTGTAATTTGTTAGTAGACCTTCGTACTCTCATGTATTCCAGGAGAATCCTTACATCTTCACAAAGGTGAACAGCTTCCCTGTGCCAACCACCCCCACCACCCCCACCACCACAGCACCCACACCGCACACCACAGCCCGGCCTCTCACCTCTGATTGCGCAGACACCGTGCCGGTCTGGCTCGCCGCTGTGCTGGCCGTAGTGGGTCTTCTGATAGGCTGCGTCGTCACCTGGCTCCTCTTCTGCTGGAGATCCAAGAGGAGCAAAAAGCGGATGACATCGGATGTGGTGGAGATGCAGGTCACTGACTTTTAAAGTGCCACTTACTGTATTTTTTTGCACTGGACTATTCAAGGAAAAATCTACAGCAACTTCAAAATAACAGCGTGATATTTGACGTGATTGTATAAAGCATGTTGTTGGTTTTGACGATCAAGAAGATTTCCATCATTAGACATGACAAGATCTGCTTCGACGAGACTTTACTCAAGGAAGGCAATAAAGGAGACACCTGAATCCATTATAACTCCTGCATTCAAACTTAGTGAATGCAAGTTTACTGAGATGAAAGAATTGGAAAAAAAATCTCAGGCATATTTAAATATTGTAGCTGGCTCAACAACTGACTTAATGAGGCAATACACTCACCAACCACAACAATTCAAACAGTCGATTTCATGTGCAAATTGAGACTGAAATAACTCACTGAATGTTAACTTATTACAGCTGTTATATATTTAATTTGATCAGAATGAAAATGTATTGAATTCAGCACCTTTTCTGTGTAAAATACACAATTCTTACCTCAATGTAGCTAAAGACAGTTGTAAATAGAAATCTAACATTGTGTGGTTATTTTGTGCAATGGTAAATACATATAAGTACACATTCTCTATGTTCTTTTTTTGTCTGTTTGGATGTAATAACATGTTTTTTGGTCATTTGGAATAAATGATTTGCAATCAATTCATGTAAACTGTTAACTGTTAAATTCATGATAACCAGCACACCAGCCAGTCTGCACATATTACAGACTGTATGTTCAGAACATCAACACCATTACATGCTAATGGTATTTATTTTAGCAAGCCAGGAAATACAAGCCACACAAGCCATCCATGCAGCAGTGATTCAGCACACATCAGCCCACACGTATTACCTCAATCATTACCGCCAGTGAGATAGTCTGTCCATAAATCATAAAAGGGGTTATTTTATGACCTCAGACAGTGATGAAAGACGCCGACTGCTTCTGTTAATTATGTCACAAGCATACAATGGTGGGAATATATGTACTTTGTGCTTTCACTTTCTGATTTTTTTTAACAGTTTTACACCGCCATGTTTGTTTGACAGCTGATTTTACAAATAAAACATTTGAACACTTTGTAAAACATGATGTATTGGTACAGAATGGTATAAAATAGTACAAGTTAGCTCTACCTGAACTGACTACAAGATTAAAATTGCCAAATATTCTACTTTTACCTAAGAGCTCTAGTTACTTGCTACATTTCATATTCATATTACATATGATACATAAATCAGCTTATACACTGAGATGTAGTATTATAGATGAAGCTGCCCTGCAGTATATAAAATAGATTAAATCAGCTCTACCTTTACCAGCAGCACCATCAAAGTGATGCAGACATTAATACATCGCTAATTAAAATCCAGTAATATAGTAAGTAATGTTTTGACATAGTTCATTCTGCATGATGGGCATCTTTAAGATTAGTACTTGCTGTGCACGTTGATACTTTTGTATCTAAACGATACATTCATCCGAAAAATTGAGAGTTAGGGTCCAGTCATTATCTGCTTCAGTTTCACCTCCCATATTGCAAGTTTTTAGTAAAGTAAAAAGAATCTCAGTGCTTCCTCCATCCATTATTTACATTGTTGTATGACCACTGCTTCTATAAGTGCAAACACAAATTGTGCTTTTTTTCCAGATATTTTACAAAAGAATACTGTGCATGCTTAAATGAAATTAGTTAATACCATAAAAAGAATATGTTTCTCAGTCTGAATCTTCTTATAAAATCACATTAATAACTATAAATATGATTAAAGTGACTTTTCCTTTAGGCCATATGATCAGTGGTCACTGTTTTGTTAGCCGCAGCGCCCCCTAGTGTCTGCAGGAGGGAACATAACCAGCCAACGCTGTACCACCACATCAGTGTGAAGATGGCGGAGGGTGAATTGAACGTGGACAGCCTCATCTCTCGGCTTCTGGAAGGTGAACAATCTCAATACAGTCTCTTATTTTTTACCACACGCAGGCGGTTGTGCTCACTAAACCTGCTGCGGGATTTATTCCGTAACCACCGCGGTTGCTTTAGAAAACGCAGGAAAAACGCGTTAGGTAGTGCGGCTAACGTCTGCCGCTCGGAGCGGCTAGTCCCCGGCTAGCGGAGGCTAACGGTCCTGTTAGCTGGCCGTGTTTATAAACACTGTCGGCGGTGAACGCCTACATTTCTCAGTTTTCGCAGTCATAGCTAAGTTGCTCCTGGCTAGTCGTTTCACTGCGTCTTGGCCTTCGCTTCAGCGTGTAATTAAACTTCCTGCCTTGTGTTTTTGCTCTGTTATATTTCAAATGTGTGTTCGGTTCGTGTGTGCCGAGTAGAGGGGGGGACTGGGGACGTGTGTCCTGAGCCACTGTGACATTAAAATACAACCCGGATCGATGTGCCTCTGGCTTTACTGCTCATACCTGTTACAGAGATTGAGTTAATATCTGTTAACCTCAAGTACAAGCAACGATTATCACCTGGACATGTTTAAGTTTTGCCACATATCCTTGACATGCTGTTCAATTTCTTTTGTGGTCTGGTTAATGTTACATTTTTGGGAAGGGGATCATTTCCACAAATAGATGAGGTGCCTAAAAAGACCTTAAACACTTACATATGATTAACAGTTTCATCTTATATTGTGTGTTCATTTTCAATAAATGCTTGACACATTTGATTAGGGAGGCAGTTTCAGTTGTGTTGGAGTAATTTGAACTTTTCCAGCTCTCCTCTCTCTGGTGATGTAGGTGTATTTCAGTGGGCAGGTTGCTGTGATTCACAGCACTTATCCACACTTGGCCCACATTCGCTTTAAACGCGTGTACAGTAAATTGTAAAACTAGGATAGGGTGGATGAAATGTTCGTCTGACTTTCACAATGTCCTGCTGTGCTCACAATGAAATTATTGCTTTCACGCTTTGGTAAGCAAAAGGGGGATTACTGTTCGTGTCTAAGGTCCAGGTTTTGTGTTTGTCAGAGAGAGAGAGAGAGGTATTAAAATCCTTTTGTGTTGGCTGTCCACCTGCTCCAGAGAAGGCGGAGAGTTTTTTTTTTTTCTGCTCCCCTGTGATATATCCTTTGAGTCAGACCAGACCACTAAGGCGAATTCAGCTGTCCTTGGCATACTTTCCATCAGTTATCTTCGACTGTTGGATGGATGAGACACTGTGCCAGCACTGAAATGAAGAATTGGTAGTTAAGTGCTGCAACTTGCCTTGTTTTTCTTGCAGCTTCATTTGCTACTAAATGGTGAAAGTAATTGAATATAAGCAGGGAAAAACAAATATCAAATCCATTATCCGTATTGATCTTTCACACACTGTGTTTTCCCTGGTGCTCAGCTTGGACCGCAGTGACTTGATGACAGTGTTGCTCGTATGTTGGATGGCAGTTGGACTTGGCATCTTTCACAGGTTGTTAGTTTTGTTGCAATCTTGTTTTGTGCAAGATGGTGATTGTGTATTTTTTTTTTCCCCTTCTCCCCGCGCTCACAAAACAAGTGACTACACATTAACTAATTAATTTGGATGTTAAGGCTTCATAGGCTTCTTACATAATCGCCCAGCCTTGTAATTAGTTGTGTGAACTTATTCAGGGGTTAGAACCAAGCACACGTGCAAACGATTTATGACTGTGATAAATGGCCATTAAAGATCGTCATCTCTTCTTATTGTCTGTAGGTAAGGCATTTCTGCTATAGATATCCCACTATTACTGTGCTTCTTGTGTGCCTATGACAGGGTTAGGGATTTTTGTTTAATAATGTAGTCTGGATCAGTCACCTTAAAACCTTGTTATGAAGGGTTTAGTGGAAGTCAAGATAATGCACTCTGCAGTTTAGCAGGGATGAATGCCAGGCTACTAGGGATGCAGTAAAAAAGAATCTTATTGCAATGATTTTTACAGATATAAAGATTTAAACTAAATTCACAGTTGTATTTGTCCTGGAAAAAACTATAAAAGTCATGATGATGCGACATTTGTCAGGGTCTGTACTAGATTTGGATGCTGAACTCTGTACCGATTGAATTACATTGATACTACCAAGCACTGATTCACATCCAGTCAATCTGTGGCAAAGAGAGAGCGAGATGTCACCCCCTGCAACAGGTCACAGTGAGTCAGGTTAACACGTGCTGCAGCATTTGCAATGCAAAACACAAAGCTGACCAGAGCAGCACATCAAGCTTGAGGAAACACCGGGTCAGACCTACAATATATGTCTAAGCTGAAGAGGATATCAAGAGTATACCATTTCCTCAAAGCCAGGTCTCCTGCAGCTGACATGTAGCCAGTGATGCACCCGTTAACTTTTGATTGATAAGGCATCAACATCTTCAACACCATCTTCAATTAGCTAGCAGGAGAAGTAGTTTTTTGGAGATAACTGGGCTTTTTTTCACCATCCTGGTTGATATTATCTCAGCATTCTTACTAGTGTTAGCCAAATCTCAGCCACTGGCTGCGTCCCATATTCCCCACTCCAAGATTTTTCTAGGATGTCCAAAATCATGAAACATGAAACCAGTAGTACATGAATTGCAACCAAATAACAGATGAATATTACAGAATGCAAGAACGACTGTGTTGATATTCCATCAGTGTCTTCATTTCAGTCCAGTTTTCCAGGTTGTAAATAAGGAGGAGCAGTAAAATAAGTTTCTCCAGCTCCTTCCAAGTCTAAGAACAGCCTCCTTCTTCCTCCGCTGGTCGTATTTAAAGGACATTTTTGTTTTACAGAGAGAGTAAAGTACCAAATAAAACTAACTTTGGCTACCATCCTGGAGAACAGAATTTGTAGGCCAAGGCATTTTTTGCAGCACGTCCATGCTTCATTATCGTGCTGTGTTGTCAGTTATTTCATCAAAAAAACATTAGTCTCTGCAATTTTTGCAAGAATTTCTTATAATTGCGTAGCCCCAGTTTGTGCCGTTTTTCCAGTTTAAGTTTGTGACTCTGTTCTAAAGGCTAGAACTTGAAGAACAAATTGATGTCTGTATTTTATGGATATTATATTGTTATAAATTGAGCAAAACCTGTTTTGGTCCTCAACCACTTGCATGGGTTTTGGCAGATACTTGCACATTAGCACACACAGCACAACCATCAGCACATTTCCTATATCAAGAGACAAGATTTAAGAGTTAAGTTTTTAAATCAGATCATTTGATAGGCTCTGTTGAGGCTTTCATTTGCATCACAACAGTCCATAATAGCTTACTGTATGTTTTGCTGTCTGGGAAAATTCAGTCTTGAGGAAAAACCAAGTGTCAGCAAGAGTGCTTATTCATGGGAATTAAAGTGTATGGAACACTGTGTCACTTTCTCCGCACACGCTTACAGTCACACAGCCGCAAACTCACACTCGCAGTGATTCGGTCTCTGATGGTTGTAAATCCTTGTCATTGCTTCATTTTAGCCTTTGCCCCTCAATGTTCTTAAGAACATAATCTCTTTTAAAAGTGCCAGCCTGCAGAAGTGCGAGCAGTGAAAGGTTCAGTGTTAAAGCCAGGCAGGCTAAGCATCCGAGCTTAACTCACTTGGCCCGGCCCTGATGAGGCCTGGCCGTGGAGCGGAGAGAGCCCTACTTCTGCTATTTCATGCCTCATACCACGGCTATGAGGCAGTGCAGATACCCTAGATGGATGATAAAGAAAATTGATGGTGTGAAATTGATGGTGTAAAAAGCAACACTTCGTTAAGATTGGTGCAGCCCTGGAATAGAATTGGCACTTAGATTTACCATCTGTGAGGATCCATATTCCCTTGGTTCTCTCATCGCTCAGATTTGGTTGCATTACATGACTAATGAGACGGGGACGATGAGGGAGTCTGAGCCAATTTGTGCAAGTAGCATGTATATGTTGATGATTGCAAAAGAAAACCATGCACTTATTACACTTGTTAATCTTATTTTGAACTGTTCGCTGTTTCGCCATTCTCTCATCCTTTAAGGAAACAAAATGGAAAATTGTTCAAGTAAACTTCCTCCCTGATTAACATGCACTGGTTTCACTAGGCTCAGCTATTCTTTAATGGGATCTTGGGTGGGCGTCTAGCTTTAAGGCAATACCAAACATGGTTATTGCATAATTCTTCAGGCATGGATTTGTTCATCACTTTTGTTTTCATCGTCAATAGTCCGTCTTCATGCAGTGCTTTGAAATGCTTTTTGTGACGTCAGACTTAGATTAAAAGTAAAATCTCCATGTAAATGCCATCTAATTATCATTTACTATGTATTGATAGAGTGAAGAAGCACAATTGGTCAGTGTTAAATCGCCAGCATATATCTTCAGCCTGAATATTTTATAAATATGGATTTCTACCCTTGTTAACTTTTGACACTGCTCACTTGATGTATATCTAATGCTTTGTGACCAGGATGCAAAATTAACCTTTGTGTTTGACAGTGTTCAAATTTTACCAGGTGCTCAGCAGAAAACTTTTTTTGAAGGGGGGTAGGGGGGAGTACTAGTGGATGCAGCAAATCTACCATCCACTCTGCATATTTTATCAGCATTTAGCTGGTGACTGGTGCTTATTTTATGCCTGTGACTGCTTATAAGCAGCTGGCATACTCCCTGCAGTATTACTGAAGAACTGCTGCTAATAAAGCTCCGCTAGTTTGGTGATAAACACGTTTTATTTCACAAAAAAGCCCTCTCTCTGGCGTATTGTAACAAATGCGTATTTGAGGGCCAGAAAGGCGTTCTTTGTGAGCTGCCCGCAGTCGCGAGATGTCACTGCAGCACTTTGGTATCAATGTAAGTGGGAGAGCTTTGCCCCCACACACAACTTTGTGAGCTTAAACTGGTAATGTGCCAATTGAAAAGCCCCCTATCAGAACCAGTTTCTGGCAATACTAATATATCATAAAACGTCCTAGTGGCACTGATTAATCGATTAATACTTTTTTAGTTGCAGCCACAGTAAAATACACACTTTCCAAACTAAATGGAACTTCAGCCTTATACAAGCTACAAGTAACCATAGCAAAGGAAGCAGCTTTGTCTGTTTAATCTCACTTTTCATATCTCTGACTGTTTCCACTGCTGACTTAGCCAGTGCTTGCAATGCTCGCTCCTCTTTTCATCGTTGCGAGATAAATCTGCACCCAGAGTTGTGGCTGAGTGCCAGAAAGTAGGCTTAAGCTAACAGTGCAACTACACAGCCAATAAACCCACACCAGTGCTGAAGATGCAAGCTGTGCTCATAGTCTCAGCAGTGGGTTTCTTGAGTATGGCTGACACTAAGCAGCTATAAGCTACAGAACCATTACGCCCACAGATCATCAGATTTAAAGATTGCTTTGTGATTCTGACGCAAGTGGGGTTTTTATTCCCCTTAGGTGTAAAATTCTTGTATAATGGTCCCATGCTGATGAACTTAGCTGGAGGGGGTTTGTTGGCACTGCTGTTTCATCACTCACGGTGTTGTGGTCTTTTTCTCCTCATCAGTACGGGGATGTCGCCCGGGGAAGATAGTCCAGATGACGGAGGCAGAGGTGCGGGGCCTCTGCATCAAATCCAGGGAGATCTTCCTCAGCCAGCCCATCCTGCTGGAGCTTGAGGCGCCCCTCAAGATCTGTGGTCAGTCTTCTTCGCTTGGCTTGTTTAAAACCACTTCATGTCTGTTTTTGCCTTTCTATTTATAAAACATGAACTTAATGCTGTGGTGTCTCTTTAACAGCACATCTAGAATTTAAACATTTGCTTGCAGACAGGGTAACACTTCCCCAGCCGGGTCATATATTAAGTCACTGTTTACCTCGATTGACTATATGGATGAAGAAGGATACACATAGTGTAGGTCAGTGCACGCATTTACACAGCTTGTGTGTTGTTACCTTTCTCACATGAAATGGACAGACCAAAGTGAACTCTCTCTCAACAGTTCTGTTCAATCTGCCACTGAGACTATCTCTCCCTCGCTCCCTGCACATCTCTGCACCCTCCCACATGCCTTATCTCTTGCCTCCAGTGAAGCACTGCAACCGCAAACAACTCTGAGCCCTCTAATATATGTGCAGGTCCTTGAAAAATACAGTACGCAAGCTCACATATAGGCCTACACACAGTTCATTTGTGGCCGTCCTCATACCAGTTCCCTCCCACACACATTCACTTTGAGATTGTTGTTTTGTTCTCCTAATACTATATCAACCTCAGATGACAGCGTTTGGACTAAATGTAATAATGGGAAACTGTAATTAGATCCAATTGATCTAATTGTCTCCAGTCAACTTGGATGTTTAGGAAATGATGCTATCCATATGTGTGACATCATATGTTTCCGAACACTGACTTTTTGAAGGCCTCAGATGCTCTCATCCATGCAGACCTAGCTGTGGCAGGTTACTCTGAAATATGCATGAGTTTCAGGTGGTGTTATTTGTCCCTGTGTAAAGCTTCTTTGTCCCTCCTTAGCTCCCTTTGTTGAGTTGCTGAACTTGTGTCCTCATGCTGAATACTTTAACCCAGGCCGTCAGAGTAGCACCATTGACTGTAAAGACCAAACAGTGCATGCCTTTAATTATTTACTAATGCCACATGGATCAGGTTCTGTGACTCCTCGCTCATACATGTTAACTTTCATGCCACCTGTATCGTTTTGCTGCAGCTATGACACTTCTATGTCATATAATCAAGCAATCAATTATGAGGAGGTGTTTTTGCACAGGATTAGTATTACCTGGGTACCTTTAGTAATTTGTAATAAATGTGGAGGTAATCTGAGATATTATTTAGGTATCAAAATGTTTATTTTTTATTAGTGCTATTATTAGTAATAAAGGGAGATAGAAGTGATATTTGAACCGATAAACATTTGCATTAAGAACAAAACATCTTCATGCAAGAAACTGCTCTTTACCTAAGTACAAGATACTTTACTTGAGTATTTCTGTTTCCTTGCTACTTCATACTACAACTCCACTACATGTATTTGATATGTTAATAGTTAAATGTAACCAGTCAGATAGTGTTTTGGGTTGGACATTGAGTGACATAATGAGGTGCCTACTGGGTGTGAAATAATGCTCCATCAGAGCCCTTTTCACGTAATCTTTTCTTTTATTCTGTCTCAAAACTACTGATAATAATGAATATCGGCCCCAATAATCAGTCCACCAATGACTGGTTTACCGTAATCTCACGTAAATCTGCCATACGCCACACGAATCGACATGTCTGTGATTTGGGGTGGCATTTCGTTTTAAACATTCGACTAACTTGATGTCTAAAAGCGATGACAGAGAAGGATAGGAGCAACAGAAGGTTGTCATGTTCAAGCACAGCCACAAAGCAGCTTGATCGAAACGAGCCGCAAACGTGTATTTGAGCTTGTAACACATGCAGAAAGTGGGCGAAACAACTTTAAATTATATTCAAAATGTGGCGGCCAAAGAACAGACGCTCCACTTCTGAAAGTTGATGTTAGTTGGAGCCTGTGCTAAATGCGAATGCACTGCACAAAACACAAAAATGGGGTGGTAATTTGTAAATCATTTGCGGTTCCCTAGTAACACTCCTTCCGTCCAAATAAAGCTTGAGATAGTAATTTTCGTTGCAAAAATAATCCAGACGGATGATAATGATTAACAACACCCTGCAATCACAATCCTGTGCAAAATTACCAAGGGGTTGTGATGCTAACCATAATGGCACCTTACAGTTTCAGAGCAAAATGTAACTGATTTGTTAGCCTGTTGAATTAGCCGAAGAAAGACCGCAAGCTCGCATCCTATATTTACACTGTCACAGAGTTTATGTTTGCACTCTGTGGGAGCATTTATCATACACATTCAAACTCTGGGAACAGTGTCAGTGTTTGGGCTGGGTCCAATAGAATGCCTTTAATTATTTTCTGAGTACAAATATTCACTGAAAAGCAGGACCAACTTTCTTATTTCAGAGTTTATGATATAATTAAGAAATGCAACTGCCTCAGTCATAAGTTAGCAGAATATGACTGACAGCTGTTCAGTTTCTCAATCTAGATTAATGTGTCAAAAAAACAACAAAAGAACCCCCCCCCCCAAAAAAAGGCTTGATTTAATATGTTTTGATATTTTCTTCTGTAGACGCGTTCGTCTTTTCATGTCATTTTATTTTTTGGATGTTGTGTGTATGTTAACTTTTACAGAATCTCATGTCTTTGCTACCTGGTATGCTATGATTTGATTCATGTGATTGCCTCTTACTGTCTGGTGCTACTATATAGGTGAGGCTGTTTGTTGTTTGGAGCCTTGATGAAGGGCTGAACCCTTTTTGTCTTTTTATTTGTCTGGCCTTTTATACTGAAAGCTTTTGAATATTTCCCTCCTCACATGATGCATTGCTTTGTATTTGGAGTACATCTCTTATTTTGTAGTACTCTTTTTCCCATTGTCAAAGAGCACCCGGCACAACTTTTATCTACACAGTAATACATAGAGAAACCAGTCATCTGCACATTTATTTCTGCGATCTCTCTTATTTTCCTGTCAGTGTGTCGTGTGTATCACAAGGTGTTAGATGTATCCGCAAGGTGTTATTTTCACATCTTGCTGTTGATCGCACTGTTTTCAAGTTTGAACACTTGAAATAAAACATGTTATTACTTCATTTATTATATAGTATTTCTCCACAGTTTTCCTCTTGTTGTTGTTGTCTCTTCTGTGTGAAGTGGAAACCTTGTTATTTGAAAAAAAGTAGGTGAGCACAGCACTATAGTACAGTTATGGACTCAGCCTGTATGCTCTGAAATGTGCTCCAAGCAGTATTGTTATTATATTACTATAGGTATCATTAAGAGCAGCATTATTAAGTGTTCCTCAGACCTTGTTGAGTATCTGACTACACAAGGTCATGCAAAGTGATTTATAGTTTTACTGCTTAAGTACAAGTGCTGTGATTCTCGGCTAATAAGATAATGGCCATCCCATCACACATACACAGGCAGTCTTTGTTTTAATGTTATTTATTTAATTATGACTGATCTGTCTGTCTTTTCAGAAGTCAGCATGACATGTAACATTTATGTACCACACTTGGGGAGTCATAATATGCAGTGCTGTGTCATCTAATTTATGGAGAGTTGAGTTATCGCCATTGCTTTCACATTATGTTGTCCTCTGAGACAGATCGTGTTCATTTATAACACTGACCTCAGGTTTAGCGCTCCGTTTTTTTCCCAGCTCTCAGCCTTTTTGCTCTGCTTTTTAAACCCTAAATCTCTGCTGCTATTCTTGGACTGTTTTGACACTGCAGAGGCAGGGCTGAGTAAATAATTCACTGTCATCCTACAATTTCTTGTGATAGGGCTGGGGGGGGGCTGCCCCATAAAGAAGCCAGTCTTGGTGGAGCTCGCAATTTCCCATTCAGTCACACAGCAACTCAACCAGGAGTCAAGGAACGTTAGTGTAAAACTAACCCGAGGTGTCCTCTCTGGAGGCAGACATTTCCACCCTTTTCCATCTAAAGGTCGTTGCTAAGGCATTTCTGTTGTTGGTATTATTGCAAACAGGCTCAACTGAAATTGAAGACAGCCAATGCCAAAGGTGTGGGAGAAAACAAACAAAAACAGTGAAAACAGTTATAATGCTGAGAAATAGAGTGACAAAAGAGTATTATTTTTAAAAAAATCCAGTTAATCCTTTTTTTTTTTTTTTACTACAGCTCAGCTGCAGTTAGCACTGTTCCTATAAAGTTCACTAACCCCCAACTGTCTCTGCAGAGATTACAGTTTATGTTGCCATGTCTCTGAGTTTAGCAGTTTATCCAAATGTGGCTTTGTTCCTGCTTTTCATTTCCTTTTCTGTGCACACTACAGCAAAAATGAGCAGTGCTAATTGTTTATGTCTCATGTCCTGTTTTGGTGCAAGCACAAACACGTTTGATTGTTCTCCTTATGTTGTCCTCTGTATTTACTCCATCCCTCAGTGTTTACTGTTTTGTCCAGAATGTATTGCAGACTGCCAAGACAAAAAATAATCCGTCCATTGAAGTCAGTACTTTCATGTTTGTATGTCACATTTATAGCTTTTAGTGGGTCTGTTGCGGCTTTAGCATGATTCGCATTAAGACTGTCATAATTTCAGATTTTCAATACATGATTGTAATTGTGGCCAGAAAATAATCACAATAACAATATCAGTGCAATATTGGTCCAGGCTGGTGGGCTAACTCTCTTTGGATGCGGGTAGAGTGTCTGCAGCTTTAGCACTGTATACAGTGTGGTAGTTGCTAGCTAGTTACTTTGTCATCTTTCCTTCTTTTTTCAGTTTAAGGCGGCTGGCAACCAGCATTAAGATTCATTATCACCTCCCACGCTGAGAAAGTGTGAGCGAAAAGAAACAGAAATTATTTAAGAGACGCCTGATTATTTACATGATATTATCATCTGCATATTATTAATATGTTATCACGGTTATTGTCACAACCGGTATATTGGGACACATAATATAGACTTACAGTGCAATGTATGCCCAATGACAAAATATTAAATATATGACTATTAATTTTACTGTCGTGGCAGATTAATGGGGAAGCAAAAAGGCTCATATGTTATAAAACTGAAAGCAATATGTAAAACAACTCTTTTTTTGGTAAATGTTTTATTATACATCCCTGCTTGCCACCTAGCATCACCTGTTTCGTGAGAAGTTAAAACTAAAAGTAGGACATGAAAACAGCAAGTTTGGAAATGATTAAAAGCCTTCCTGACTTCATACTGACAGCTTATGGACTGTGTTGCTCTAGCACTGTATTAATACTTTAAGACCGTGTTTCATTGAAGTTTGGATATTGTATTATTAATGTAAAGGATTGTGAAGTTGTTACCATTACGAGCGCTCGAATCAAATCTTTGGACGCCAAGCTGGGGCTGCGTGTTGAGGGCAAAGAAAGCTTGGTGCTGAAACACAACTGGCTCAGCACAACATGAGCACTGGAGTATAAGATGAAACCAGACTTCAAACATCAGAACTGCTCCTTTTAATCATTCATTTGCACGGAAAAAAAATATGTTTTTGCATGCCATGCTGAGACACGGGCAAAAATAAGTGTAGGCCAGTAGCCAGATAGGTTTGGTGCCAGTAGTGGTTTGGGTTTTGGTGCCTAGATCACGGACGGGCATGGGGGAATAGACAAAAAGCATGCCAGCCACTCTCATGATATAAAGTTTTAATTTTTGCTGGTCATTTTTGTCTCAGGGTCGGGCAGCTGCAAAAGGCCTATTATTTCATTTTAATTCGCATTTGGTACCATCTTGTAATGAAGCACTGCCTTAAAAAAAAAGAGTGTGGCACATAATTTTGTGTCCCATTTTGGTCACAATGAAGCCTGTTATTATTGTCCTGGCCTTTCTGGTGAGGCTCCCTGCAGTCATATGGAGCACTTAGCCCAAATTAGAGCAGCTCTGAAGTTGGTGCAAGAGGATATAAAAGGAAGCAGGTCTTGGCTAGGTGACGGAGTGAGGCTCCCCCGTTGAGATCCTTTGGTAAGACTGATGTCACAGAGACAAGGTTGACCCTGAATCCTGCGAGAGCTGTTAAAATTAAAGTAATTTTGTGTGGATGTGTGTCCTTTATTTTTGTGATTAACCTGGATTGTCAGCATTCTCTCCCTTGGTAGCTCATTTCCCAAGGGCCACGGCATTGATCTGGCAGCAGTTGCAATGGCTCATTTTGTGTGTGTATCCTTGGGCCTGCAGCTAAAGTCCCAGTAAAGCAATGGCAGTCATATATTCCCACCAACCTACATGTCTGGCTGTGTTCTGAGAATCAAAATGGATTCAGACAGATAGGAGTTGGTGTGTGTATATGCAGTCTGTGGCATAATGTTCTAGCGTCTTTTCATGAGCTCAGCCAGGGTTTTCCCAACTAGAAATTGTCCTAGTTGACCAGTAGTCATTACTTCAAGACATTAGTCGACCAGTTGTCGCACTTTCATGATCTTCACACTCACTAAAGGCTTAGTTGACTATTTGGGGTCTGCACTAATGTTTACATCTACATCATCGCTGTTGTAAATAATTTGGTCGCCTTTATTCAGCTGTCTTAAATTCTCATTATTTTACCCTCTATGTAGCTTTTCCTTCTGTAATTTGGAGGTTGACTAAACTTTCAGTCACCTCAACTGCCACTCCAGTCCCGAAAGATGTTTTCTGAGAAAGTAACCCTCTTGTAGCACAAGCTAAAGAGTGAAAGAGTAAAATAAAATTGATGTTACGCAGCCTGTCCTTGTGCCTGCATTTTCAGTAAATAGTCAGGCTCAAGTCTTGTCTTCCCTTTTTGCTTCTGACCCTCCTTTTTTAGGTGATATCCATGGGCAGTACACAGATCTACTGAGGCTGTTTGAATATGGTGGCTTCCCTCCAGAGGCAAACTACCTTTTCCTGGGCGACTACGTGGACAGAGGGAAACAGTCGCTGGAGACCATCTGCCTCCTGTTGGCCTACAAGATCAAATACCCAGAAAACTTTTTCCTGCTCAGGGGCAACCACGAGTGTGCTTCCATCAACCGCATCTACGGATTCTACGATGAGTGTGAGTTGCAATGAAGTCACACAGCCCTGACGCTCATTTATAGTTATGTTCTAATAGTGTGTTTTTTATATGCGTTCCAACAGGCAAGCGCAGGTTCAACATTAAGTTGTGGAAGACCTTCACTGACTGTTTCAACTGCCTCCCCATTGCTGCTATCATTGATGAGAAGATTTTCTGCTGCCATGGAGGTAAAGAACTGTTGGTATTTTCTCAAATACACACCAGAATTTCTTAATACTCTTCTTTAAAAAAAAATACTCAAAGCAGTACCACTCAAAAGTAACCTTTTCTGTTTTAGGTTTATCGCCTGATTTGCAGTCAATGGAGCAGATTCGCAGGATTATGAGGCCAACAGACGTGCCTGATACAGGTACTGTGTGTCTGCACGCTCATACCTCACACTGAAAGTGTTCACTTCCTCTGGCTTTCCCCCCTAGAATTCAAAGTTTACCTTTAAATGACACCCAGGCGTTCTCTCTTCCTGTTACATCAGTCATTCTTCTGTGTTGCATCAGCAAAGCCAGCTGGATTTTTAGCACATTCCTCCCACAGTTGTCTGTCCAAGCTCCTCCTTGAACTCCTTCCTCTTCTCCCTGTGCTGTCTCCCAGGCCTGCTGTGTGACCTGTTGTGGTCAGACCCAGATAAGGATGTACAAGGTTGGGGAGAGAACGACCGCGGGGTCTCCTTCACTTTCGGAGCAGATGTGGTCAGCAAGTTCCTAAACCGCCATGACCTGGACCTCATCTGCAGAGCCCACCAGGTAATTATAGATGGAGTGGAGCCTGTTACATGGAGAGGAAATAAAAGAGGCACACAGCAAGCAATTGATCTTTCGTCGAGACTTAAAATTGGATGGTCACGCACTTACATGATAGCTGACCTCCATTAGTTTGTCCGTCTTTGGCACAAGTAATTACTGCGGCTGATGCAAAGACACAGACACCCGAGTTAAACCACATATTAATAGATGGACCTTGTGCAGCAGAGTCGCCCCCCCAGTTTCCTGCTACTATTTCATCTCTTTCCTCCATGCATAATTCATTGTAATTTCACCTAGGTTTCGGCTATTATTTATTTTTCCTGTAGTAAAATAGTATGAAATACAAAGAAGAGGAAACTACTGTTTGCATTCGAGACGCTGACGTCAGGTGTCTTAACCTGATTTAGATTGAAATGTGAAACTTCTCCTTGCTGGATAAATTGGCTGCTGCTATTTCAGCTCAGAGTTGGGCGTTTTTTTACATTGATTCAGGTGTAGGTGGTTTTGTACACTCAACCCCTAATAGCAACGTCGGATCTTGAAACTAGCTGAAGATCTGTTTCTTGGTATCGATCGATGTAGGCGGCGGAATAATGTCACGTGTCTCCCAACAGGTTGTGGAGGATGGATATGAGTTCTTTGCCAAACGCCAACTGGTCACACTTTTCTCTGCTCCAAACTACTGCGGGGAGTTTGACAATGCAGGTGGCATGATGAGCGTTGACGAATCCCTCATGTGCTCCTTCCAGGTAGGGGCACATATACATTGATCCCTTTTCATATGAAACACATTATTTCAGACAAACTCACACATTTTCTATTTTTTTTAAAGATCCTAAAGCCTTCAGAGAAGAAGGCAAAGTACCAGTACGGTGGTGTAAATTCTGGTCGGCCTGTCACCCCGCCCCGCACCGCCCAAGCCCCAAAGAAGAGGTGAATGCGCAACCTTGGCTCTTCTCCCCTTCCTCCCTTCTCCCCCTTGTCCGTCCCCAGTCTGCCATCGCAGCAAACCCCTGTAACTCCCCTGTATAGCGAAGATACAGGGCTTATCTAATTGCCCAAATCTTTCTCCTCTTTCTTCACCCGCCCTCCCCAACTCCACTGACAGCTCTTTTCTTAATGTGTACGTGTACATAAATTTGCTGTGACCAATCTGTTTCTTTTTTGCCTGTTTGTTGGTATTTTTGATATTATTAACAGATAATCTCTTTTTTTGTGGTTTTACTTCCAATGCCATTTGAGGTTTTCTGTAGGTTGTGTGTCGTGAAAGCGAATGCCTTCTGGAGAGGGGCGTAAGTGAGTTAGACAAATTCTTGTTCAGTTAAACGAAAAAAAACCACAGTAGAGATCGTACTTTGTTTTTGCCTTGACCTCTCAAATAAGCGGAGAGAATCCTTCCAATGTATTTGAAAGAGACCGAGGGTTTCCGTGCAATGCTAAAAGCCGTAGACACAAATAGCATTTCTCCGATTCCAGTTGGAACATGTTGCAGCATCTGCGGTAAACTTGTTGTTATGCACATTTTATATATTTAAGCATTGAACAAGTGTACATCCCCACGAGTAGCAAAGAATGTGAAGAGACCGGCGTGAATGGAAAAAAAAAGAGGCTAAATCAGAAGCTGCTGGCAGTGGACAAGCTCTACCCGGACACAACGCCCTCTGGGCATCGATTCCTCTGCTCCGTTATGCCTCCCTGTGCCTCAACTCCACACCCACGCAAACACATGCCGCTTCTCACACAGAGCTGGTATTGACATTTTCCTGGGTCTGTTTATTATTTGTTCTCATCGAGATAATTTCCCCCATATGATCCTCCTGATTTATTGTGAATGATGCCAAGAGATTTATTTTCTTTTTTCATTTTGTGCCCATAAAAAAATAACTGATATAGATCAGTTAAGGTCAGTATTTAATCTGCAGACATACAGGATAAATATTGCATTAAAAGAAATGCTTATTTAATTGTCCTCTCTATGTATGGAGAAGCAAATAAGGATAGAAAATTAAAAATAGCACTGGTTGCAATTTTGCAAGTGTCTAACTTATTTAAGTAAGTAAGCCCATACAGTGTTTAGAAGGAAAAAAAAATATAATTTAACAAAAAGCAAGCTCCACAGTCTTTAGATTGTTTAGCGCTGTGTTAAAGTGCACACAATAAACAAACATGGTGAAGAAAGTTTGCACTTGGAAGCTTTTCAATAAGCAAAATGCCAGCTATCCTCCTTTCACATCACACAATCTGTTCTGGTAACGACGAAAGAACATTGGTGGAGTCAGGAGTGGGTGGCAGCACCAGGCTGTGCTTCTGTGTGATAGTGATGCCACCTGGTGTATAAATACAGTAGTAAAAAGAACAAAATAGTACAAATCAGATCAAAAAGGATGGGCTTTTAATGACATCACCAGTACAAAATGTGTCATTTACCACAAGGAGGTACTTCAGTTCGACTGCTTGGAAGTTAACTTCAGTCTTCTGCAAATAAGATGCAGTGGATCCTTTGTGGAAAACAGTTGCCTCTTTTCTCTTTCTTTCTTTCTTTCTTTCTTTCTTTCTTTCTTTCTTTCTTACTGTTTCTTTTGCTCTTTGTGGTATTGTTCTTTCTGTTGTACTTCTTATGTTCTCTATCACATTGTTTACTTTTTATTCACTTAATTTATTTCCTAATAACGATACTAAGAAAAACAATGAGGTGTTACCAAAAGCTGTTTTGCAATTTGTACAAGTTTGTTTGAAAGTCTATAAATTCAATTAAAACGGATGGAAACCAAAGTTGTCGTCACCTGTTTTTATTAACTGACGTCTTGTCATGAATGCAGTTGCTTTTCCCTCTGTTCCTTTTGACATACAACAGAGACTTCTGCAGACCAACCAAGGTAAAATCAGTTTGATTTCTACAGAAGGAGCTGTCTCAGTGGTGGAACTTCATAAGAAAAGCCTGGTTAATTTTTGCCTGCAGAATATCGGCAACAGCAGACAAAAAGGAGCAGCCAGGTAGACATGAGACAAGATCCAAGCAAAGAAGATCCTCCGGCCCACTGTTAGAGAGGAGAATGCAGTATGTGATGACGCTCTGCATGCTGAGTGTGGAGTCAACCTGAGGAAAGATAATAAATATGTATGATTCCTGCAGTAAAACAGGACGTCTGTTTTAGGTAAATGTTAACCAATAACCTTTTTGGTCAGACTTTGCACATTCAGATTATTCACACAAATTATAAATCAGCCAATAAATTATCATGAATTACAATCTAATGTACATCATTCTGGAATGGGGTATTCAACACACTGAATCCTCCTTTCTTCTTGGTCAGTGATGCATAATAACTAACCACACTGTCTGAAAAATACTGAATACGGATCTAGTAATCGACCAGGCCACTTACTGGTAGATATTATGTATCATACAGTATATACATACATGTAAATATGTGTATAAATACTCTTGGTAGTTACTGTAAAGTAGGCCTACAATTTGACTGTGGCTTGTTTATGTAATACACCTCCCCAGGCGACAGGGGGCGACATCGCTCACTGTGATACTGTAAAGTTGCTTCTCTGTCTGTTGTTGACAGGACGGGACCGTCAGCTCCGTAAACCACGCGGATGGGCCACATCCCTGCGCAGGCGCAGTCGCAGATGGTTTGCAGATCGGTGACGGTTTCCGGGACAAGCTTGCTGAACCAGAAGTGCAGTTTTTGTCCCGTCCTTAGCAGCTCATACATCGAAAAACAACCCATGAGGAGTCCCTACGAGCTGTTAGACCTGCTGTGTTCAATACTAGACATTGTGTTTCAAAAGACCCCGTTATTTAACACCGAAATATGTGAAGCGTTTGGCTGTCGGGGGCCGAAACTAATATTGTGTCGCTTTTGTTTGTTGTTGGCAGCTACTGACAGGTCCAAAGTTCATCAATGCAGGTAGAGTTGAACTACATCACATTGTTGGCTTGTTAACTGTGTTTTTTAGGCATCACTAAACTGCATTCGCTAGCGTACTGTAGTTGGTTTTAACTGTACATATGAAAGGATTTCCACTCATTGTAAATAACCGAGCTCTCTCGGTCTTTCTATAAATCATTTGCTCTGTGTTTGCAGCCGAAATAATAATCGATAATTGAAGTGTAGTTTCAACCAATAACCAGACAAATTTGATGAATATTTGATGATTGCAGCCTCTTAAATATCAGAATTTGCTGATTTTCTCTGCCTCAATTTGTGCAATCTAATCTAGAGCTGCAAAACTCCATAAAGATAGTTGGCAATTTTCCTCGATAATCAATAAATTGTTTGCTTTGTGCAAGTTTTTTCACTGCATTTTCAAAGTTTTATTGATCAAAATGAAGAATCCAGAAACTAAATATTTGATTCTTATAATGATTATGATATAATTATAATAATAATAATGTTATTCGAAATACATGTTATGGATTTTCAGACAAAATGATTAGTCTATAATTGATAACCAAAAACCAAAGTTCTTCTGTTCACACTTGTGTCCTTTGTTTGCTCAAACCTTCAGGCCAAAGAAGAACCCACTGACCGAGCTTCGATGGCATCCAGTCCGACAACTCCCTGCTGTCTCAACAATGAACTGCGGATAGCCTCAATTACTGAGTGAAGAATGGCAAGGTTTAGGCGCAAATCTTGCATCACGTTCATCGCTCTGGTGTTGCTTGTGCTCATAGTGACGGTGGTCTTGAAGGCGCTCACTCCAGAGGACTCTCCGTTCGGTGACCCCGTTGGTGAGGAGCTGTTCCTGGAGAGAAGGAATGACATCCAGAAAAAAAGCGACAAAACACCTGACCAGATCAAAATGAACGACTCCGCTCAGTCAGAGAGAGACGCTCAACTGGAAGCTACACTGAAGAAGTTCCCTCCTCCAAACTACTATCTCCATGCATTCTACTATGCCTGGTATGGAAACCCCAAGCATGACGGCAAATACATCCACTGGGACCACCCTCAACTGCCACACTGGGACTTTAAAGTGGCTCAGGGCTATCCACAAGGGAGACACAGCCCACCTGATGACATCGGGGCCAACTTCTACCCCTCTTTAGGGGCTTACAGTTCCAGGGATCCCTCCGTTATAGAGGCCCATATGCAGCAGCTGCGTACAGCAGCCATTGGTAAGAAAGAAAATTGAGCCAAACCTAACTCTGGGTGGGCCCTAATTCACAATTATCACTTGTCCCCTTCCAGTGATAGGTATGGGGTGATAATAATGTGATATTATATATTATATTATAGTCCTGGGCCATATGGTTAACAGTAGGGGTGACTATGGCAAGCTGATCTGATTAATTCTCGTTAAAAGCAAGGCAAGTTTATTTGTATAGCACAGTTCAGACACAAGGCAAGTCAAAGTGCTTTACGGGCGCATAATAAGTACATTAAAGTAAATGAAATTTGCGTTTAAAATACATCAAAAAGAAGTAGGAAAACATCAAGAAACGAAATATTATATCAAGTTAAGAAATAGGAAAGTAAGCTAAAACAGAAAAGGTTTAAAAGAGACAAATAAAAGTCATGGTGCAATTCAAAGTCTTGAAATTGCTTCAGTGAAAGGCTTCAGAGAGGTCTTCAGCCTTGGTTTAAAAGTTTAAGAGGTGAAAGTTGGAGCAGACCTGCAGGTTTCTGGGAGTGTGTTCCAGATATGTGGCGCATAATAACTGAAAGCTGCTTCTTCATGTTTGGTTTTGACTCTAGGGACTGAAAGCGGACCTGCACCTCAGAGGTCTGGATGGTTCATAATGTAGCAGCAGATCAGAAATGTATTTTGGGCCGAAACCATTCAGTGCTTTATAAACCAACAGCAGGATTTTGAAAATAATCTTTGACAGACAGGAAGCCAGTGTAAACCTCTGAGAACTGGAGTGAAGTGATCTACTTCTTTGGTTCTTGTAAGGACTCACACAGCAGCAAATACAGTTTCCTTGTCAACACCGCAATGAAGATTGTCATTTCACATTACATGCAACATTACATCGATTGATACTGAATCAACTGTTACATAACTATTGATTTAGTTGTGCCTGTCTGCTGGCTACTGTCCTCATGTTACCTTATATAAAAATGATATTCAGACAAAGCGGGGTGCTGGTGTAGGATCAGTCCTCAGTTTTGACCTTTAGTCGAGGTATCAGAATCTTAAGATGAGTGTGTCCCTACTGAAATCAATATCACAATGTAAACAGGAATGGCACTCGTACTGTACATACCAGCCACTTAAATAAAAAATAATTTTTTTCCCATCAAGATCCATTCATTATTTCCTGAGAAATTAGCTGAAGTGCTGAAAAACACCCTCTCTTGCAATGTTGACGAAAAATGAGAAAGAGTCCTGGATCTGTTCCTCAATTCACATCTTCTCCAGTGGTGTCTGTTCTTGGCTGTAATCATGCTGACAAACCAACCAGCAAGAAAACAAACACATACTGGTGAAAACATCTTCCTTGGCGCTGATAAAAAGGAAACTCAAGAAAAAGAGCTAATTCTGCTCATTGTCATCAAATTGTTGCCTATGGTTGTACCGTCTATGCCGGTAAACGATACTATTAATTCAATACCCAGCCCTTTGTTATGATCCTGCAGTGATCATTATCAGCAAATTGGTTGAACAACTGTTAAGTTTGTCATTTAAGGTGTCATTTTTATAAATCACACTTACCTTAAAGGTCCACTTTGTAAGAAAGTTGGTGGATTGAACAATTATCTTTTCGTTGATCCAGGTTTTAGATTCATGATTGTAATGGTTATGTTTTTATTCTCAGGTGTCATGGCTCTTTCCTGGTACCCTCCTAATATGAAGGATGATAATGGTGAGCCAATGGATGACTTTGTGCCTTTGCTGCTGGAAGTGGCACATAAATACCATATTAAGGTGCGTATGGATTTATTTGAGTGTTTAACACAGATTTGGTTTAGCAGCGGACTAAATGTTCGACACAGTGTATGGAGGTGCTCGAAAACATGTTCTGAGTAGGTTTTATGTCATCTTTATTATGTCGCGGTCGTGAATGTGTTTACAGGTGGCGTTTCACATTGAACCGTACAAAGGAAGAGATGAGGTCAACATGTTCACTAACGTCAAATACGTCATTGAGAAGTGAGTACTGCCGTGTTTTCACCTTGCCGTCAGTCAGATGTTAGCAATGTGATTACATTCATTCTTTCGTTATTCATTGTATAAATAATGATTGCGTTTGCGTCGGCCTTTTTCTACTCCATCTGACATTTTCCCTGTCTCCTTGTCTCTTTTACTTCCTCCTCTCAGATATGGAGAGCACCCTGCTTTCTTTAAGTATCGCACAAACACTGGCAAGCTCCTTCCGCTCTTCTATGTGTATGACTCATATCTGATGAACTCGGAGCAGTGGGCCAAACTGCTGAAACACACAGAGAGTAACAGCATCAGGGACACCCCGTATGATGCCATCTTCATTGCCCTGCTGGTTGAGGAGAAACATAAGAGGGATATCCTGACTGCCGGTTTTGATGGTCTCTACACTTACTTTGCTACTAATGGATTTTCCTATGGCTCCACTCAGCGCAACTGGGACTCTATTAAATCTTTCTGTGAAGATAATAACCTCATATTCATCCCAAGTGTGGGCCCAGGGTATATTGACACGAGCATTCGACCCTGGAACTTCCAAAACACTCGAAACCGCATCAACGGTAAATACTACGAAACCTCGCTGAGCGCTGCGTTGGAGGCCAGGCCCGATTTTATATCGATAACATCTTTTAATGAGTGGCACGAGGGCACTCAGATTGAAATGGCAGTTCCCAAAACAAGCCAGACTGTGTATCTGGACTACCTGCCCAACAAACCCACAATCTACCTGGAGATAACTCGCAAATGGGCGGCGATATTTGGTGGCGAGAGGAGAAAATGGCAGGATTGACGTGACTAAGAGCAATGCTGGACGATTAATCACTGTTCTATTAAATAATCACATGAAAGCTAATACGTTTTAGTTGCAGAATGCACAACAAAATGCACTTGATGAATAACTGTATGAGACCAGCTCAGTTATTTGCAAAGCCACGGGCAAGTAAACTGTGTTATCTTAATTTCCGCTGCACTGATGTATGTGATTTTTGTTTACACTTGGATGATTTATTGTTAACTTGATCATGTCTTATTATTTCCTGTTTACACAGCCTTGTACATTTTCAGACTCATAACATAATAAGCATGTCTCCAGCCGAAACTGTGCATTGGCATGATTTGCCCTCCTGTAATCTGTGAGTATATTCATCCTCAATAGAAATTAATAAAGTGTACCCCTGGAAAAGGACGGAAGGACGCAAATAAGCTGAACAGTCTGCTGGTGTAAAGCTGGCGCCTCGCTCTGCTTCCAACTCTGCCTGAGTCCAAAAACAACACAAGGAAAAAGCACAACACGGATCTCGATATTTGAAAGGCAAGTCAACCTGAAATCTGAGCCGTAACAAAGTGATGACAACAGCAGAGGGATGACAGGACAGCAGTCAAGTTACTAAAGCAGGCGAAGAGCTCACAGAGAGAGTGGAGGGCAGAAGCAAGATTATTTTTATTTCTAGTCCTTCCTTTGTTGGAAAGGGAAAATCAGATCATTTCACGTCACTCATAAGGTTAAGACGCATCGTTTATATTAACCTGAATTGGATTGGCTTATTTAAAGGGGTACTGCAGCAATTTTAAGAAATAAATACATTGAGTAAAATATCAAGTAAAGGACATAACATTTTCCCCAGGTGTAAAACTCATCTAACAAGTGAAAGTGAATCCGTGACCTTTTCAGCGGTTTATTTTCATTTCCGTAGAACCTGTCGAGTGTCAGCAGTCTAATCTTTTTGTGCGTCAACAAGTAATCTTGTGGCCACCACTGTTTCTTCTCAACACCCACAACCCTCCCAGGTGTCTCCAGGTGTTTGCAGCTGTTGATTGGTTCTTTCCTCATCTCTGTTTTGTTTTTTTTTGCCTGTTGCCTGGCTCCCTCCTCATCTCTCTGGGTTTCTTGACCTGTCTTCCTCCCGTCATAATTAAAGGCATGACTGGATTTCCCGGTTATCTGGCCCCCATAGATTGTTTCTTACAATTGAGGGAATTGATATAATGATGTCCTGCCATCCCTGGGAAGTCTATATCCATCTCTAAACGTCAAGTTTAGCAGTGGATATAGTTTGGTTTATGGCAGTGGCCCCAGCAACCTGATCCTCTAACCAAAAATTAATGACACTGTACTTCCATAGTAGCTCATCTGTTCAGATGCTCCATAAATCATGGCTGTTTATGCATGTGTTTCTAGCTTGCTACCTAATGTTAGCATTGGCCTTCGTGCTGTTCATTAGCATGTCATTCCGAAAACCCCCAAAAGTCTGAAAAATGTTCCACTGAACTGAAGGCCCGTTAGTCCGACGGCCGAGAATCCCAAAAAATGAAAACCCCACCGCTCCATCGGACCAACGGGCTGCTCCCGCCATTCTGCGAGGGGCCAGCTAGATAGCTTAGCTATGGCATACGTTTGCTGCCATAGGACACAAGACGCAAACAAAATGCCACTTTTGATACATCATAAAGGAATCATTTAATATTCTACATTAGAAAATGAGTTAATGATAATGCGATAAAGCCTTCTGCAAGTGTTTTTGCTGCTTGACCGAGTCACTGTGTCTCTTCGAAGGATGCAAGTCAGTCAGGTAGAGGGAAATTTGTTAAAATTTGAGGTGCAATTTCCAATAAAAGTAGGTCTATGACACAGTTAGCTTATGGATTAATAATTAAAAATTGTTATAGGGTTCTTGGTTGTTCTGTGATTAAGACACAGCGTACACATCACTCCGTGCGAGAGCATTCGTCCCGGGGTCGATAAAACGTTTGCTGGGAAAATCTGCACGTTTTTAGATGAATAATTCATGAGCTGATAGGTGTAACTGAAACTCCAGCTGACTCTTTTGTAGAAACATGCACTGAGGCGTCAATCTGTAATCAAGTGATGAGAATTACCCTGAAAATGTTGTGGGAATGGGCACAAAATGACTCTCCATTAACTGATGTTAGATGCAGTTAAGAGGTTGTGGTGCATCCTCATCACTGACAGGCGGTCATAGTTCAGCCTCTGGGCTCGGCGCTACATCACCAAAAAGGCAGCCATGTAGCGCGCGCACACACACACACACACACACACCTCCCTTTATTCTTTTACTCGGATAAACAGACGACGCAGGGCCAAGTGAGAGGAAACCTCTCCGATGCGCGCTGGGGATGGGGAACCTTCAGAGGGGATGATTGAAGTGTAATATGCACTAACGCTGAATCTCAGCATCCCATACACACACACACACACACGCACACACACACACTACTGGAGCTCCGCCACAGCCTGCAGCTGCATTGACGGTAAACAGAGCAAGGTAGCGCATGGGCAGCCGGCAGGGAATTATTCCACATCGCATCACATCCCTGAGCATACATGGCGTCCACACACACCGAGCCATGAATCCATCGTGCATGCTGACGGAGTAGCCTCCAATTCGACTGCCTTCCCCCCCACTTTTTTTTTTTTTTTTTTTTTTTTTTTTTTTTGGAAGTCTGCAGCCATCATTCGTTGCGTCGGTGTGCAGCGGCAGCAGCGGCGGCGGCAGCATCAGCGGGGATAGATTCGGCGCACACTGCCACAGTAAAGGTACCATCATTTTGTGGCGACCAAGACGATGGATGTGGGCTCACCCCGATCTATTCCTGCAAATACGGCGGACGGGCGCGATTTTCTATTCCAAACGCATCCGCATCTCCCGTATGTTGCAAGGTGTCTTTGAGCAGGGTACGGACCTCTGGAGGGAAATGAGAAGAAAGGTCTATTTTGACTCACGCCTGTCGAGATGGTGAGTGAAATGCATGGCTATTTTTTTTTTCTCCCCCCACTTCCCCTGCACCCCACGGTAGGGCAGCGATACCTGCTTTTGACGGCAAAAAACCCTCGCCAGCTAATTAGAAACGACCCCCATAGAAAAACAAAATGAATGGACTGATCGGCTGTTTCCTGTTATTTTTCCCCACATAGAAACATCACATCCCTAAATGCACCGGGCACACACATTCCCCTCCAGTGACTACGGCGTGTGTGTGTGTGTGTGTTTGTTTTTTTTACATCTTGCATTGCACATTTTTTTTTTTTTTTTTTTTGCAGCACCATCCTTCACGCTGTTACTTATATATCTGCGCGTTTTTGGTGCGCAAAAAAACCCCCCACAAAAAACCAGCCCAAAAACGGTGTCAACACATGTAACATCCTAGTATTCTTCATCAACTTGCATTGCAGTGTCATGCCAAATAAATAATGAATTAAATAAATATATTTAAAAAATGACAACCATTTTAAACAGTGGCTTCACTTTATGGCATCTTGTTTTTATAATGACCTTCAGTGCTCGCTGGCTGGGAATTGATTCTCACCTGGGATGGAGTGTCCTTTCACAATCAGTGCTCTGGCCTCCCTGACATCACACATTAATCAAAAAAAATGCCAGGTTTCTTTCTTTCTTTTTTTTTCTTTTTTTTGCCCTCTAGCCTACCTGTTACCAAATCCTCATCAGGGATTTCGATGCATCTCTGTGATGCTCCCAAAAAAAAAAAAAAAAAATCTTGTGGTTGCGTTTTTTTCTCCCCTCGCCTCCTTCTCCACTCATTCCACAGCCCCTGCTGCAGACTACACTCACCCATGCGGTGCTCTTTCCGTGTCCCAAATACATCACAATGCATCTGACAAAAACCCCCATTTATGTTATTTTCAAGTCCTGAGTGAGTGTTTGAGCTGCACATGGCTCCCTCGGGTCTCATTTCTTGGTGCAGAGGAAGAGGAAGAAAGAAGAAGAAAGAAGAGAGGAGGAACATACACCGAGTGTGTGTGAGCCATATTACCCTCTCATGTTAAATACTGTGACCTCAGCAGCGTCGCCATGGAGATGCTATAACTTTACCACACACTGCATATTTAATAGGCCTGATTTTGATCTCTGCGCTACGCTACACTTCGCTTGCCCTTCTGAATCCACACCAACGTGTAAGGTATGGGGCTGCATCCCTCCTGGTGGGAGCGGAGAGCTTATCGCAGCCGGTGACAGAGAACACGTTTCAGTGGTGTAAGAGGATTTGCCCCTACATGAAAATGTATTGATACCACAAGCCTTTAAAAGGAGTTGTACTCATCTGGCCTCGGCTCATGTGGCCCTTTGTGCGCAGAGCCGTGCACCTAAAGTCACAGATGGGAGAGACTGAAGAGGCGCCGTCACACATGAGGCCCCCGTATGTCATGTAGGAAGGATGACGCGAGGGGAAATGTGTGTCCAAGCCGGTCTCGTTGACGTGGATCTGCTCGAATAGATGGCAAGTCTCCTCTCGAGGTCCGCCGGTCTCCATCTGCTCGCACGGCCTCTTTATGCAGATGCAGGTGTGCTGAGCCACAGAGAGCCGGAGAGTCAGGGGGCCTCTCCACTCTCCTCCTCTGCCTTAAGATGGCAGCATTCTCTTGCAAAGCCAAAAAAAATATTTATCAGCTGGAAGCCTACATCCATGCTTAACAGGCAGATTTGGAATAACATCCACGATTTACTGGCAGTTCTGCAGCGACCTTTGTGTTTTCATTTCATTTCCGAGCTAATTTAGAAAGATTTGGTTGAGATTAGCTCCTCTCTGCATGTTGATTGCATATAACTTGCAGCCTGTTTCTGTGGTGACGCCTTGTTTCTCTCCCTTTTCTCCTAATTGATTCTCTCCGATTCTCTCTCTCTCTCTCTCTCTGCTCACGTAAAGGAGGCATCATTAAGAGGACCTGTACAGTCAAGATCAAACACACCTCATTAGATCATTACGGATCATTGTTATTCAGCGCGAGAGGCGTCTCTTGAGCTGTGTGACCTGCAGCCGTTTTTTTTTTTTTTTTCCCTCGCCCATGAGCGCTGAATCGCAAAGAAGATTTATCCCACCATCGACCCGATGTAGAAACTGCTCCCTCGGATTCCCACAACCTCTACTCTTGCTTGGATTCCAGCGTTCAGTCAAATCCACCAGGTTTGTATTTTCGATGTTCGCGAGGATGCAAAAAGTCATTTGTCCTGATGGGTATTGATCCAAAGCAGTGAATGCCTTACATTTACTCACAGATTCTCACAATCCAACTGTATTTAATATGCAGAGTCAATGACCCAGTATAATAGGCATCATAAACACATGGTGGTAATGTGAAACACCTTTACACGATGAAGAGATTAGTCTGGATGTTGTATCCTGTTGATCCCCCCTCTTGATCTTTTTCCTTTGGTGTGCCCTTTTCAGGACGGAGTATGCCATCTACACCTTTCCACAGAATCCTACGACCCCTTCTGCTCGGCACTTTCATACTGGGATGCTTCGTGACTCTGTTTTTGATGTATTTTAAACCATCCACAAGCTGGCTGTCAGGTCCCGTAGAGTCCACGGTATCCACAGACCGGGTCAAGAACCTCTTCTCCACCAAGAGCGATAAAAACGTGACCACTGTCCTGATCTGGCTCTGGCCCTTCGGACAAACCTACGACCTGGGCGTGTGCAGCTCTCTCTTCAACATCGAGGGCTGCTTCATCACAGCGGACAGGAATCTCTACAACAAGTCAGATGGGGTCGTCATCCATCACCGAGACATCTGCACCGATCTGTCCAACCTGCCACCGGTCCAGCGACCCTCCTTCCAGAAGTGGGTATGGATGAACTTGGAGTCTCCGTCGCACTCCTCCCAGCTGCCTGGGATCGAGAACATGTTCAATCTGACTCTCAATTACCGTCAGGATGCTGACATTGAAGTGCCTTATGGGTCCATCGTAGCAGCGGAGGGCGAGGAGGACTTTGTCCCACCTAGTAAGAACAAGCTGATCTGCTGGATTGTGAGCAACTGGAACCAGGACCACGTGCGGGTGAAATACTACAATGAGCTGTACAAACACATTGAGGTTCACGCGTATGGACAAGCCTTCGGAGAGTACATCTCTGACCAAGACTACTTCCCCACCATCGCCAGCTGTAAGTTCTACCTGGCTTTTGAGAACTCCATCCACAAGGACTACATTACTGAAAAACTGTACAACCCGCTCTCTGTGGGGACAGTGCCAGTGGTTCTAGGCCCTCCCAGGCAGAACTACGAGAACTTTATCCAGGGAGACGCCTTCATCCACGTGGACGACTTCACCTCGCCCAAGGAGCTGGCTGATTACCTGCTGCTCTTGGACAAGAACGAGGAAATGTACCTCAGGTACTTTGAGTGGCGGCGGCACTTTAAAGTAAAGAAGGCCTATTTCTGGGCAGAGCACACATGCCTGGCTTGTGATTACCTGCGCAGGCACAAGGAGTACAAGGCATTCAATAACCTTGACAAGTGGTACTGGGGCGGATAGTGCTCTGAAGGGCTATGCTTGTTTTGCTGTTGAAGGCAGTGCTTTAAAAGTTTTGTCCTTCATTTAACATGAAGGTTCATTACTGTTCTGTCCCGAGCTCCCGCAGGATGTTCTTCAGTTGGTTAAGTGGCACAGTGAGACATCCATCTTGTTTTTTTTTAAAATTTTATTTGCAAGCCAATTTCGCTAAGCCTTACTTTGCCTTTTGTCTGATTCATTTCTTATTTATTTTGTATGACCTACAAATGCACTACATTTTCTTTTTATTATTTCAACCCATGTTTTGCTTAACATGCCCACATTTGCTGCTATTTTTTATGTTTTTTTTGTTCTATTATTAGAGTGAATGCTGGATTGTGTGGATGTTCCTGTGTAACAGAGAACATTCATGGTGCAAGGTTTGTTTGTTTTTCTCTTTTTCTTTGAATATCACCTTATCATGAAGTGGTACACGGTGGACATCGGAAATAGTGTTGGCTGCAGACAGAGACCGACACAGGAAGTGAAAATATTTATGTAATATTTATTCAAGTGAGGCATTATATGATAAAAAAAAACAATCTCATCTGTGCTAGTGATGCAGTCACCTATGCAGTGTTTACCGAACTCAAATGTGAACGTAGTTCAATTGTGTCATGTACATATTGTGTAATTTTGGAATTATGTAGCTGTCATGTTTTTTTCCTCCATATTTTTGTAAGTTTGCATTTGCACTGCTAATCCAACGGTTACCTTATCTTTACATATGTACAGTAAGACAGGCCGTCATCATATGAGGTGGTTGTAGACGGCGTGTGGCGATCATTACCCGGGTGGTCTCCAGCAGCAGACGTGACTGTGCCCTGTGAGAGGGAGTTTCTATTTTAGTCACAAATTGTTCATTATCACATGTGATGTGTCGAAGTGCAGTCGGAAATCCCGCGTTGATGATGACAGTACAGTACAGAGACACTGTACTGCAATATAAACTCCTGCATTTTAATTATGTCGCATTCTGATTTGATCTACGCAGAGTCTGTGATTCTTGATACAGTGATGGGAAAGAGCACAAGAAGAATATTACCCAGTCTTTTGAAGGAGCTGTTTTGCTCTGTGTACTGCGCTGTCGTCCCACAGCGTGACCTAAAATATTTACACTGATATTTTTCAACTGTTTCACGCAGATGTTACCATAATGGTGAAGTGCGTGTGGGATGGAAGATCCGCCCACATGTTTTGGGACCTTTTGGGAGCGATGTGAAAGATGTGAAACGTTGAGGATTATTTGTGTCTTTGAATCGCCACGCCGCGGTGTTGTTTTGGAGAGGTTTTGCATGTGAAAAATATTTCTCTGGATTTTGTTTTTTTGTTTTTTGTTTACACTTGTTTACAGCCAACCCGACACCACTTGAGATCACACTACGGAAAAAAAAAAAAGAGACAGCTCGGCATCTGTAAATATCACATCGATTTTAAATGTTAATCCATGAACAATGCATCTCAACAGCGCTCAGCAGCTATTGACATGACGGTCAAGTTTTTACAGAACGTACTGTGCAAAACCATGTCAACATTTTATGCAAGATAAGCCGGTGTCTTCTTGGTCAAGGTACTCGAAACATGTTTCAGGTTCAGGTTTCATTTTGATATTTTCTTCACTTTCAAAAGGGACCATTGATGTAAATTAGGATGAATTTAATTATTTTTCTTATGGAATATGGTTCCAGATGCCATAGTGAAACCTGTATATAAACCTTGTAGTGAACTGAATCGTCATCAGGATCAAACCAGCCCACTAACACTGATCATTCCTGTATGTGCACCAGACTGAAGGGAGCGCCGATAGTGCTTGCATTCATGGAGAAAAGAAACAATGTGCTGTATATATTTTTAATGCTGAAATCTCTTTATAATGTGCAAGTGTTGTCAGGCGGATGGACGTGGTTGTGCTGCACCTTTTGCGTGCGAATCCAGGCGAAAGGAGAGAGAGAGAGAGAGAGACTTAGAAAAGGATAACGTCGGGGACAGTGGTTTTGGTGTTGTGGGGTGGACGTTTTCAGCAAGGGAGGCAATTTTACACTGAAGTTTTTCTTTTTCGCCTTTGTTTTGATTAGTCGGTAATCCTGTTGGCATGACCTAATTGAAAAGGTCTTGCCAAAAACGCAGCAGAGATCTAGCACTTTTATTCATGTGGAGTTGTGTGACTCACTGTGCTGTCTTAGATTGGAGCTATTGTGAGTTCAGAAAAACTGTCATCCAAGACCTCGGCAGGCCCACAGTTTTTACTATGAAACTGCCACTCATGGTTTTCATATTGTACAGTCCAATCTCATGTATGAAAACAAAGGTTTCTTGTCCAATGTGGTTGGTGACTTTAAGGAACAAAAGATCTTTCTTTTCTTTCTTTTCTTTTTTTTGAGTGTGTCATTTGTCTCTTTCATCCTCTCTTCCTTTCTCTCTTTTTTTTTGCACAAAAAACAAATAATGAGGAACTGTGGCTTTCTTTGCCCCTGTTGTCTGAGTCTGTGAGTGTGTCACAGCACCAGGAAAAAAAGTGAATCAGGATGTCTCTGGATACTGTCTGACCTGGCACTGATTTTTGCTTGAGTCCTTAAAAAAACAAAAAAACACTGCATACCAAGTGAGATGAAATCTTTGTGTGTGGTTGGATGTGGAGGCCTCACCAGACACACTCCTTTTCCTGCCAGTTCACTGACATAATCGGTGAGTTGATCTATACAAGTTTTTTGCCAAATCATTGTATTTTGCCAAATGTTGTGTTTTAACTGTAGATGTCTGATAGTGTCAAAGAAAAATAAAGATATGGGCAAATGAGCAAACGTGAGTGGATCATGCTGCACTTTTTTTCAAAACAGCTAATCACGTATGTCACGGAACCCCTTTAAAATAAGTAGCTGTTGCTTGCTGCCATTAAAGGTACAATTCGTAAGATAGGTGATTACTGACTCTCATTTCCCAGGTTGCCAAATACTAACGCTTTGGGTTGTGTGGGAATATGATGCAAACAATCTTTGTCTACAATCTTTATCTACGTGACAGCATGATATTAAAAAAAGAGTGCTTTTGGGATGCAAAATTAGTATACACCCATGAATACAGGATGAATCATCAACATTTTTATTGTTTTCCCAGGAAATTACAAACTCTGTGACACTGTTAGAAATATCTGATAGCCTGATACTGGAGAAATATATAGCAAGGCAAATGTGATAAAAGCATTTGAGCATAGACTTTGACTGCGTGGCCACATTAACACATTTTACATGATGCCACCTAATGCACGGTTCTGTATGTTCATATCGAGTGTCATTTCCAAAAGATGTTGCCCACGCTGTTTTACAGTGCCATGCAATGCGGGCAGAAGTATAAATAGCGATTCCAAAAGCCTTGATAAGTGATTGATGAGAGTGTTGTGGTGGATACGCCTCGATCCTCCGGCTGTTGTTAGTTACCCCATATCCTCGCTAGCACTCTGGTATTTTGCAGTCGCCTCTTCGCCACGGAGATGACACATCTTTAACTGCCTCTGCTCAGTGCTGCGGGTCAGGGTATGTGATAAGTGTTGCCAGGATCGGTGGTGTGAATAATCCATTGATGTCAGTTGGGGATTATTGTGAAAGTTCAGGTGGCACGGGGGGGGGACTGTCCCCTTCAACACTCAAGACGGTGTCACAGAAGAGGCCATTGGTCTCAGCGATGGATCTAACATTTGCTTAGTTAATATGACACAGAACATTCCTCTATTGCATCTACTGTATCTTAGTTCTATAGTTCTTAAAGGGATAGTTCACCCCAAAATCAAAAATACACATCTTTCCCCTTAACTGTAGTGCTATCCGTCTTGGTTTTGTGGGAGTTGCTGATCATCGGTGATACCAAGTGTGCATCTACTCATGGAAGAGAGGCTCACGCTTGTGATATCATGGAATGGCATCCTCCTCGACTGAGCTGTAGTGTTAGCTAGCTTAGTTAGCCAGCCTCCCATCCATGTGTTTATAATCAATATCTGAGGAAGACTCATAAAATGACTAGGTAAACTGAACAGAACTTCTTCAAAGAGTCAAGCTGAACGAGCAAAAATGCACCTGGCTCTGGAGTTTCATTCACTTGACAGAAGTTTATAGGGTCTTTCAGCTGATTGTTTTGGTTTTAAATACATGGCCCACACAGGTATGCAAACACAGATGCTTCACGCAAGATTGATTGCGGAGTTGTTGCATACTGGAATGTGTCACCTCAGAATGGTTAGGCAACACAAGCACAAGCTCACCCCATGTTTTTGGTGCACAATGAGCATGCTCGCTGGGCACACGTTTGTACCAGCTGTGCCAGGCTTTCATATTTGCCTTTGTGTACTTTCATGGACCATGTTTCTGACGGTTGGTATCAGTTTTGGTTGCTTCAGGCAGTGGAAAAGTTCTCAAAACCCACCTGCTCATTAGAAAACATAAGAAAAAGTTAGCAAACAGACAAAGTTAGCAACTAGCTGGTTAACGTAGTGCAGCATCCAGCAGCTAAAGAGCAGATTATTCTCTCAGGAGCTGGTGGAGACCAAAGCAGAGTCAAAACGTCTCATCAGGTGCCCAGGAGGACAACACCAAATAAATGCAAAGGATGCCTTTATATCTAATTAATGTGTAAATAAGCAGCTTTTTGCCAACATATTTGCATCAGCTTAAAATGCAATAATGATTTATGTCCATGTTGTGTTTACAGCTTGTTTACGCTGCCCCACAGTGACAAAAATGTCAGTTACTGCTGGTTTCAGATGTAATTAAGTGCTGTAATAAAGCCAACAAACATTTTACCATTTGCTGTCTCCATCATTAAAATGATATGTTTTGGTCCTAGCAGACAAATGAGTTCAAGTTTATTCAATTCCTGCCATACTGATGGCTGCTGGGCTTTTTTGGATCTGTCCAATAATGTGGACTGTTTATTTGTGCTGCACTATTCGTGTAATAGGAAAATGTTCCAGCGCACTGAGGATGAGGTTGTTATTGCTGGAGAGCTGGAGAATAAAGGAGGTCTTCTGGAAGTATTTGGGGCTCTGAAGCTGTCTACAGCTGACAGAAGACTGAGATTTTCCTCGTAGCAGGTACGTGAGATCTCCAGTTCTTTGCTTTTAAATGCTATCTCTGTTTTTTGGGCTGTGAATAATTGAGCACGATTCAAAGTACACATTTCTTATTTATCTGATTTTACTGAGGTATGTTTTGTGCACAAAGTCGCCGCTGGCACCCAAAGGTAATCACCAGCTTCGTCTACACAGTCAGACCAAATAGCACAAAGTCTGTGGGCTGGGAGGAGGCAAGGGATCGACGAGGAGAACATTTTAATGGGTTGTGCATTCCTAGGGGTAGACAACTTTCTCTCCTCTTTAGCAGTGGAGATCATATGTCTGGCTGTGTGACAGGATCTTGTCACCCACTCATACCATGACTCATTTTGGTGAGAACTGGGGAGGACGGGGGGGGGGGAGCAAAAAGACGGCGGAGGCATTAACCGGGCGCTCACGGGGCCTCCCTGAAGGGGTGTAAGGTTTTTGTGAGATAGTAGACTTAGTAGATTGTATCTCCTCGCCCCCCTGGCAGCCCCCTATGTGGCTATCCTGTTCAGTTGAAAACCTTGCGTTGAAAGCGAGCCCTCCACATCGCAGAAGAGTGCAAAGGCCAGCTCAAAGGGCCAGGTTTGTGTGAGTCCTCTCATTAACTACTAGAGACGCCCCTCATCTCGAACCCTAATGGAGCCCACTTATGCTGTCATCACCATGCCAACCAGCTGTCAACCCTGGTGCGGCGAGGCCTTTGTGCCTCAGAGAGATGCGACTGTGTCGCGTTGATCTGTCTCGGTCTACAACAAGTCGCCACCTCAAAGGAGCCACCAAAGTAAATGCTTCTCTTCTTCTCTGAGATCATTCGATTAAGGGGGGGTGGGGAGAAACAGCCACTGACACCTTATTGTAAAGACTGAATACATTAAGATAAGAGGACACCCGAGTCCAGGTCAAATAAAGGCCTATTTATTGGAGCTAGACAGGCCCGCATACGAAATCTGTTGGCAGCTGCTCACTAGTTGACTTCAGAGGATTAAGCAGGCAAAAAGGAATACGCAAGATCAGCAGGCTTTCTGCTCTGCAGAGTTGGCACTGCCTGCTGTACAAGTTAATAATCCAAGGGACAAAGACCAGCACCTGTTATCTATCAGAAACAAATCAGAGTGGTTATAATAAAATTACAAACAGGCATGCACGGCTGCAGATTAACGCTGACAGTATGAACACAATGTACAATAATCTCCGCTTTAATATCCAGCGAATAACCGCTGACATGCAATTTACTTTCATATCATGTTAATGCACTCAAAGAGATGGGAGTTTTTGTTTGCTGGTGAATATAGGTCACCTCCAGCCAGGCTTGATGTCACATGATGACAGACATACTGTGCAGCAGCCACCAATGCAGCAAAGATTAGAAGCTTTCGAGAGGCAATGACTATACTCGTCCTACAGTTGGTTCTGGGTTTATTTAAGGTCTGCATGCGTGGCTTTGTGATCTGCAGTGGCTGATCTGGACACCAGCGGGGAGCGAGTGGCACAATACAGTGGTAATTTAATCCAAAGAGAGCAGATGACTCTGTGTAATCTGGCGTATCCACCTACTTAGAAATAAGTAAAACCTGAAGGATGGCTCCTCTTCAATCGGAGACAGTTCCTACACCTGAATTCTTCACATGACAGGGTTATTTTGTGTTGAGAGCCTTACATAACGCACAGCTTGTCGGTCAAAGTCTCACATTATTCCTTGGAGGTTTGTAGATGCCACCCACGCACACCGCAGACACATGTTTTGACATCATCTGCTGATCCAACAACGCATTACAATCGCAGTCGTTCACAGGAGTGTAACTCTAGACGAATTTCTTAACAAGGAGTGGCACTGAAGAGAAAACAGAGGGGAAGAGAGTTCGTCCACAGAGAGTCGCATTCCTCTCAGCCTCATCCCCGTCGCTGACCTTCCTGTGAGTGTGTATTCGAGGGATTAGGCCGGTGGGCCGGGCTGGTGGTCTTCTCGGGCTATTTTTATGAAGATGTCCGCCCCCTGATCCTTTTGGAAAATTGATAGGAGCACATGTTCCAAGATTCAAATGTAATTAGTCGACTGTCAGTCAAAGACGCTTAAAATGCAGGAATTGTTTTAACCAGTCGGAAAAGTAAGATTTGTCGTTTCAGACGTTCATTTTTGACTTTGACTCAGTATGTGGTTAAGCCACATGCAGACAGATCAAGTGCATCTGAATTCCATACTGTACCATAATGATCTGGGCCCAACACAACACACTTAAAAGCTGTGGGTTAATATTGATCCAATTTGGGTCAATATAGCACCGACACAAATTGATTTACCTCACACAATATTGGATTGATGTGCCCCCAGTGTGTTATTTGTTCATGTTTGCGAGAGTTTTAATGTAAAATTTGAGCCCGTGAAATGAGCAATATTTACTGGGTGAATGACCCAACAGTAATTTAAAGTCAAGTCTGGTGCCAGTTTAAAATATAATATGTAATCTTGCTGCATTAAAATAGCTTAAAAAATGAATAAATAAAAAAGACTGGACTTCTTGTTGTGATGTCTACTTGCATTACTCAAATGTATACAACAACGTCAGCACCAAGATACATTTCATCTAAGGTAGTGGTTCTTTTAATCACCCTCCGTAGTTGCTGCAACTTCAGTTTATTGTCATTTTCTAAAAAGCACAAGGCTTTAATAGAACTAAAATATGGTGGAATCCTTTGTGCTGCATCTATCCCAGAAAACTGCTGATGATTATTTGAGGAGTCTCATATCAATTTTTGACTTATATAGCCCAGAATCACAATCACATTTCCTCAGTGGGCTCACAGCCCGGGTAATGAAGCTGCTCTGTAGTCTGGTGGTATGGCAGCGGATACTTCTGTATCTTTTGCCAGGTGGCAGCAGGGTGAACAGATTGTGGCTGGGGTGGGTAAATACAAAATGATACATGAGAGATTGAGGAGGGAAGTCGGGCATTAGCGACCTAGCCACTCTGATGTTTACTAGTGATCGTATTGCTCTGCCATGATGGCACGTTCTGTTTCACAGTGAAGACTCCCATGATCCCACACTACCCCATGACATCAAACTATACTGACCCAAACTGAGTCAGTTTAAACCCACTCATTATAACTGTGTATTGCTAATCACCTATTGTTCCGAACAACACATGGCGAATGTGTTTTTAATGAGGTTACAAGTGTATCGCTATCAGCAAGATGGTCACCATCAAACTGTCGTTTCAGCTCCTCCTCCTCCTTCAGTTTGCCGTGGATGGATTGAACATCCACAGGCCTGCTGCTTCCCTCTTCTGAAGTGCTGCCAAGGTGCTCTCAATAGCTACTGAGAGGTCCTGGCATTATAGCTCTGTACCTGGCAACCACAAAGCTGCTGGCGCCTACCTCTCATAAGCCATCTGCAACTGCTTGTGTGTGTGTGTGTGTGTGTGTGTGTGTGTGTGTGTGTGTGTGTGTGTGTGTGTGTGTGGCAGGCAGGCGGTGACAAAGGCCACAAGTGTGTCCAGACACGTCACTGCATCCAACTGGCCAACTATCTTGACCATGAATCCAAACGGATACAGGAAAAGAGCAACTTTAAGCTCAAATCTTATATTTTACTGATGTGTGCGTACGTGAAATTGATCAAACATTTAGGCGTTGACTTCAGTCTGATGGTAGACAGTCATGCTTCCCAATGTTCTAGTCGTAAAAAGTGCATCTCTCATTGCTTTTACACATTTCTGGAATAAAGCAACGATAGTTCAGTAGGTTCAAAGGCTCAGCAATCTCTGCACCATCAGCTCCCTTAAAAGGTGCAGAGTGATGTAGTGGAGCATGATCATTCTCCCCAGAGATTACCGCTAATAAGAGGGCCAGTATTTATAGAAGATCCCCCCCAGTGGATACCCCCTAATCCTGCCTCACCCCTCTTCATCCCTGCCCCATCCCTGTGCCCGGACCGCTCACTGTCTGCAGCCCCCGGCTTCAGCCTCAGCCTCATCCTCGCCTCATACCGACTGAGGTATCGTTTATACAACAAAGATTCTTTTTTTTTTTTTTCAGATTCTTTTGAAAGACGAGGGAAACATTGCTTGATGAGAGGGGGGAAGAGATTGCTTGGACTAATACAGGGCATTTTCACTCCATTTTTCTTTCCCCCTGCTCGTCTTTTGTTGTCCAATTTTCCTCCTCATGCTCTCTTTGACCTGCAGCTAAGAACAACAATGTCCACCAGCGAGCGCTTCGACTGCCATTACTGCAAAGACTCCCTGCTGGGGAAGAAGTACATAATGAAAGAGGACACGCAGTACTGCACTAAGTGCTATGAGAACCTGTTTGCCAACTGCTGTGAGGGCTGCTCTTCACCAATTGGCTGCAACTCCAAGGTAAGGAAGACCCAGTGTTACCCTGGCTATGACATCAGAAATGTGTAACTAAGCACGTGTGCTATTTTTTTTTTTACAAACTAAAGGTGATTTTGACGTGCTCTGAACTGCTAAAACACCAGCACATGCACCTTATTTATACCCATGGACACTCTAAATAGATATTTTAGCTTACAGAATACCCGAAGTGCAATAAATAACGTGTTAAATACCTACAGGATTTGTCCTACAAGGATCGCCACTGGCACGAGCAGTGTTTCAAGTGTGCAAAGTGCAGCCGCTCTCTGGTGGAGAAGGCCTTCGCAGCCAAGGATGATTTGTTGCTCTGCACCGAATGCCACGCTAATGATTATTCCTCCAAGTGCAGCACATGCAAGAAAACCGTCATGCCGGGTAAGTATGGATGAGGATAGTGAACAGACAATCACAGAAAATCAATATCAGAATATATTTTCACATGCACATTAATTACTTTTTTTTTTTTTTTTAATCCATTATTGATATTGACCGTGAATACAGTGGCTGATATACGATTCCACCACAAGGTCAATTTAACAGCTGTTCTGGACCTTGAGATTATTCATTTTACATCTGGATAAAACTCGGATGAACTAGAAACGAAAGTGCTGCGAAAAATAGAAATATGAACGTGAGCTAGCATGTCACTAAGTAGAGTGCATACCTCCGCCAGTGCCCCTTTTGTACTCTCATGGATGCCAGCCAAGAGTTCATGTGCTCAGTTCTGGGCTGAGACCCATCCTCCAATCCAAGTTTGGTGGAAGTTCATTCAGTAGTTTTTGTGTAATCCTGCTGACACCACCGTCTAACTTGTTTAAATACAGATGTATTTCTACATTTTGGGGGAAGATTCTTATTAGCTTTCTTGCACAGAGCACCAAAATATGCATTACCTTAGGAACAAAATTGGTCATTTCAAAAAGTGTCTGCAACATCCCCAGTACAAATGACACCTGTGATGACTATAAAAAAGAAGAATGTCACACCACAGGATCCATTTAGCAGCTTTTCTGGCTCTTCAGTGCAGTTTCTTCCTTTCCCGAAATTGTTTCCAAAATTCATAAGACTGCATCCTTCTCTCCCTACAGATAAAGCAGGACTATTTTAGGCTGGCGAGTGTTTCTATCATAGAGGTACCATATGCTGACTAAGTCGCTCTCGTCCCCTGTGCCAGGTTCCCGCAAAATGGAATACAAGGGGAACAGCTGGCATGAGACCTGCTTCCTGTGCCACCGCTGCCAGCAGCCAATAGGAACCAAGTCCTTCATCCCAAAAGACACCGGCTACTTCTGCGTGCCCTGCTTCGAGAAGCAGTTTGCCTACCAGTGCTGCGCTTGTAAGAAGGTAGTGTTACAGCTGAGTGTTTTCTATGTATTGACTGCTGCGGCACAGTAAATCCCCCTGACTGGTGTTTTGATACTCACAATGAGGCTGCATGGTAAATGGATGCTACTGAAATGTCACATCTGTTTTTTTCTTTCTTCACTCTCACCTTGTGTGGACTTTTGTCACCTCCAGGCCATCACAACAGGCGGAGTGACCTACCAAGACAAGCCCTGGCACCGCGAGTGTTTCCTATGCATCAGCTGCAGAAAGCAGCTGTCGGGTCAGCGCTTCACCTCCAGGGAAAACTACCCTTACTGCCTCGAATGCTTCAGCAACCTGTATGCAAAGAAGTGCGTGGGCTGCACCAAGCCCATCACCAGTGAGTCACCCGTCGTGCTCATGTTTTCATTCACTCAGCTCGTGCACTTCTCCGGCTCATATTTCTAAGGCCTTTATTTGCATCTGTGTGGGAACTGTAGGATAAACAAGGTGAGGATGAATTAACCCGCACAATAGATAAATACGTGTATATGTCTTTGATGCGTGCAGGTCTGGCAGGAGCCAAGTACATCTCCTTTGAGGAGCGCCAGTGGCACAGCGAGTGTTTCACCTGCATGCAGTGCTCCGTGTCCCTGGTGGGACGCGGCTTCCTCACCCAGCGCGACAACATCTTGTGCACCGACTGCGGCAGGGAGAAGTGACCTTTCCACGGAGGGGTCACAGCTGCAGCGAGAGCTCATACTCTGACACAGATGCTGCGCTTCAATTAATATTTCTTCTTCGCAAAATGTCTGAATGTCAGATGCTTACGTCTGTGTTATAAATGACCATTAGTTCTCTCACATGGCCCACAAAACACACACACAGCAACAGTGATGTTTGCATAAAGATATGCATGCATTTTTGAAGTGAGGGCATGACGGTCCCATTGTTAATGAATACTTAGTTTGTTTTTCTGACATGAAAATGCTTTTTCTCTTCACGTACTTTCATTATTGACAAGAAAAAAATTGTGTTGCAAACATGTTTGGTGTGGTGAATGGTGATAGACGAACGTTTGTCAACGTCATATAAAGGATAATCTTTCAACTAGAGCTATTCTCAGTTTGTCATAAAACTAAAGAAGTGTAAGACTGTGAAAATACATGATTAGACAGATTACACACTACTCTACTTGACCACCCCAGGGTGCCCCCTGTTCATAAGAAAAACGCTTGAAACTGCCTTCTAGGTTGCCCCTATGGTAGATAGATGCTCTACTTGGTGCCCTTCCTTTTAAGAAATACAGCTGGTGCCCTTTTTAATTTATTCACCCCTGCCTCTCAAACACCCTGAGTCCACCACTGCCACAGCTATTCACCTTTTAAAAGACTTTTGTGCCAAGGTAACCGTCAAGCTAGTGTTGATGATGTATATTGTGCGAGATGATGTAGTTCACTGAGCGGTTTCACACTGACCCACTGTAGATGATTGACAAACATCATATTTGTAATCCATGGCACAATTCAAACGATGATCAAAAATGATCTTTGTCTCCCCCTCACTGACTACTGTACAAATGTTTTTGCAAAAAAAGGTCCCATGGGTGAAACTAGTCCGGGTGTGACTTGTGACAAAGATGTTATATAAAGAAGGCAGGCTATTCTACAGTTTAAAAAGAGTCTTTCGTATCTAAAATGTCGAACAGCGAACTGAAACAGTTAACTTGGCCAATCTAATTATTATAAGTGATCCTAAACCCCCTTCTCTGCATTATAATCTCTAAAACAGAGTCTCAGGCAGATACAGAGATATCTCTGATAAGTCAATATTGGCTGATAATAACAACCAGCTATACAAAAAAAATATATTTACACAGAAGGAACAAACAAGGCTTCTCTCATGGGAAATACTTTAAACACAAAAGATTGCTCCATTGAAAGACCTTTCTAAATATATCGTGCTGAAATGGATATCATTGTCAGCCTGCTGCTGCAAATCCTAATAGGTCTCACTCTGCTCCGATGATGCCATCCAGAGGAGGAGTCCACATTACAAATATAGCGATGATGGTAGGTTTGAAATCCAGATCTTTTTATGATCGCGCGTCCCCTCTCAGTCACCCTTTTAGACAATCATTGCTGCGAAACAAACCTCGGCCGTGTGTTGCCTCTTGACCCCGTCGCACCCAGCACACTCAAGCTGTAAACAAACGGAGCCACCATATATGGTTTGATCAGCAGATCACTTGCTCTCCCACTTGTCCATTATCCACCGACCAAAGACGCCACTCTGGTGGATGCGCAGGCCAAGAATACAAGCGGCCGCAGCTGTGGGGCACCTCAGAATGTCCTCGTCGCTATACCTATTGTTTTTATACTTGTAAAAGCTCTTGGTGAAGGCGGCTGGATGGGTTGTGTAAGTGTCCTCACATGGCAGGATGAGTGGCATAAAAATGCTGACATAGACTTCCTGTCAGGATATAGTCACATGGGGAGTTGAAACGACTTCACACTTCAGAAACTGGTGGAGGAATTAAAGAGGAAGGGAGAACAGCGGAGAGGTAGGGCAGCTCATTTTACATGTTTCCTAGAGGATCTTAGGTTTAGGCAGACACTTAACGTATTTGACCCGTTTCTGCAATGGCTTTTCGAGCATTTACACAAACTCATGTCTATGAAAAGCAAGCAGCCCTGAAGGAAAAGGACAAATCCAGCATCCAGTGCATTGACTGCTATGAGCAAAATGTCTACATAGGCACCAAAGATGCAACGGTCCAGCATCTCATCCTTCCCAGCAGCACGAACGGAGATTCGAGTCTCAGAACCAGAGAAGGTAGGGCAAGAAAACTGGGCTCGAGCAACCAAGTGGCCCAACTGAGGGCAGTCCCACTTTTCAACCATCTGCTGGTCCTGTGGGATCGAAGCGTCACCGTCCTCAACATGTTCTCCTTGGACCCCGTTCCGGCTCTGAAGAAGATCCAGCATGTGTCGTTGTTCGAGGTGTGCGACTCGTTTCTAGCGGGCCAGACTGCATGCGTGCGGATGGTGACTTCCTCCAGCCGCCGGAAGGTGATCCGGATCCACGTGGTGGGAGTGGACAGGTGGGAGGTCGTAAGGGAGGTCCCTCTGCTCCAGGACCCGGTGGCTTTGGCAGTAGACGGCATCAGCCTGTGTGTAGCCACCAGCAACAGGTATCTCCTGTGCGATCTACAGAGTGGCAGCAATGAGGAGCTTTTCCCTCACGACCACAGCAGGCAACATGTTGTTGTTACCTCAGTGGGACTGGGGGAATTCCTCCTGAACGGGCCTGGATCTTTAGGTAAGAGCTGCCAAAATGTTTATGGTACATAATGTTCGGGCTCAGACATCTCCATGTGTATATGTTTCCTCTCCCAAGGCGGCTGTACAGTTAATCATCTCATATCACTCCCCCATCCATCCATCCATCCATCCAGCCGGGGGGGATTTGTTTTTCCAAGATATAATTTCTCCATCCTCACCCCTCAGGCATGTTTGTGATGAAGACAGGGATATGCCAGCGCCCTCCCCTGCAGTGGCCTCAGGAGGTGCTGGCAGCCGGAGTATGTTTCCCTTACATCCTAACCCTGCAGCCTCAAGTGCTGTCTGTCTACAGCATGGTGGATCAGCAGCGCAAACAGACTGTGAGTCTCAGCGGAGCGAAGGGTCTGCTCCCCACATCAGGTAAGCCAGGCAACATCAATGCATCACCTAATCCTGGCAGATTGCGGACCCAAAGGCTGTCAGATTGTGTTTTTTTTGTTTGGAGAGACGTAGCCGAGTCTGTCTCGGCTTGCGCTGATTCAGTCAATCACTCTCGCACCCACTGTTTCCTGCACACTGAGAGCGTCTAAAAAAACCCAAAAAACAAATCTCCCTTCAGATGGCGTGTTAGTGTTCACAGAGAGAGACATTTTCAGCCTGCGCCTGGTGCCCCTCGAGGAGCAGATCCAGGCACTGGTGAGGCAGGAGAGGGTCGAGGAGGCCTTACTGCTGCTGGATGGAGTTCAAGGCCGCAGGCCACTTGACTCATACAAGGTGAGACGCAATTTATAGACACACACAGGACTCAAGCAAGCCTTTGCCTTGAAACCCAGGTTATCAACAATACGATAATAATTAACTGACACGGATACAATTATGATATTTATCCTTTCACCTGACGTTTTAGTCTAACCAAGTACTTTTGTGAAGTGAACTAAAAAAAATGTATGTGTATGTAGCAATAATTTAGTCAGCTTGCCAGTGGCACTAACCATCTAGAAGTTGTTGAGGTTTCAGTCTGGATCAAAGTGGTGGAACAACTGACCCCGCCATCATTAGACTGCAGCTAACATCACTAAAATCCAAACCAGTGGTGCCTTGAGCTGGCTTTTTTCCAACCTGCTTCCCATAATTGTGACCCTTTAACAACTTAGCATTGTATAGTTTGTTGTACCACTTGAATGAGGAGCTTAGTCATAATGGAGACTAAGGTAGGTAGCGCAGATAAGCTAGTCTTCGTGAAAAGCTGACCATCCTAGTTTAGATTCTCTAGAGACTGCTCACACACCGAGTACTGCTTGACAAATACCTCTTTCTGTTGCTGGATGTTCGTCCTCAAAAAGTGAAAAGATTCAGGCTGACACAGCTCTCACACACCTCAAACTTCAAACTCTCTCATCTCAACTTCCCCCCCGTTTTACAGCCTCTTACTCAGCTATGTTCCGTTGATAATCCCAGCTGGCACTGCAATCGCAGCATCGGAATTGAACATTTCACCATGGTAGAACAGATTGAACCGGGATGGTCGAGGCGTGGTCTGACAGCAATTTTTTTTATTTTTTTTTTGGTGAGCTGCTGTTATAGGTGTATTCTAGCTGGATGAAAATGCAACTGGGGACAACAGATGGCGTCTGAGATTTAGTGTAAGCTGCGCCATATCTCAGGTTACAGGTCAGAGTTGAGGATTAGGGGTCGGCATTAACGTACTGATGAGTCATGGGTCGTTCCTTTTTCGGTGTTTTTAGAGAGACATGTTGCCCCCTCGAATTTTAAGTCAGACAGTGTTCTGCCCCGGTGGTTCCAGCTGACCTATTGGAGCTTTAAATATGTTCATGCAATGTGTGCCTGCTTTTAAAAGAACCTTTTTTCATGTTGTTGTCGCACTGGCAGGAGCTGCATAAGGCCATCACTTGCCTGGCTGGATTTGTTCATTTTTACCAGCAGGGTTTTTCCGAGGCCAGAGATCTTTTCATGTGAGAGTAAAACCCCCTTTTTCACAACACGCCAAATTCCAAATAGATCACAGCAAACTGTGCAGCAAGATGTGAATTTATGTCATGAGTGGAGTCTTTTCTGCTGAATTCTTCACTAAAGTCTAACCCACAAATCAATACTCATTACCCACTTGAACAGTAAAGGTGAGCTGGACCCCAGAGAAATCATCCGTCTCTACCCCGACGCGTGGCCGTGTCTCGCCGAAGGCTTTCAATCCCGGCTGCTTGATCAAGGGAACAAGGGCAGGGATCTGCAGGTGCTCTGGCAGGAGGACAGAAACACATTTCATCATTACCTGGCCTTCCTGGGAGAGTTCCTCAGAGCAGTGAGAGGCACGGAGCAAGGCCTGCATTGCATTACGGAGGTGGACTGCGCCCTCCTGAGGCTGTACGTTGAACTGGGAGACACTGAGAGTCTGCAGCAGCTTGTGGCATTCCCTAATGAGTGCAGGCTGGACTACTGTGTTCCTGTTTTGCAGCAACACAACAGGTGGAAATTAGTAATTATGTATTAATTTGCAGTCGTACTTGCTCAGACGTCAATGCTGTTGGAGACATTTGGTCTAATTCCTGTTGGATCTCTTTTCATTTTCAGATTTTTTGCATTAGGCTCCCTCTATCAAAGCCACGGGAATCCAGTCGAGGCAATCCAGGTATCATTTCCCGCGCATGTCATGCATGAACATCCATGAACATCCATGTAAGAAGTGTTTGATCCTGTGTTATTCTTCCAGACTTGGGTGAAAATCGCCGACGGCGTCCATCAAGACTCCTCATGCTCAGACGTCTATGGACACATAGTTTGGACTCTCAGTCAACTCCGAGACAAAGATGCTGTGTGGAAATTTGCTGACTGGACTCTGCAAAGAAACCAAGAGGTGCTTTTTTTTTTTTTCCTTCCACCTATCATGCTCTTAAGCTAACTGCAGAGGGCAGAGTTACACAATACAACTGTGTGAAAACACACCAAAATGCCACCAACTATAATTGCTAAGTTGCTCTATTTAAAAGAAGAATTATTAACGGTGTTCCTTTATTTGAGAAAGAAAGGGGTGCAGATTTTCACCAGCCGCCAACCAGATGATCAAGTGGAGACTCGAGATGTCCTCGCTCTCTTGGAGAAGTACCCACTGGCATCGCTCCTGTACCTGGAGTTCTTAATCCATGACTTGAACAGCGAGGTGGGTACAGCAGCGGTGACATAATTCAATACCCCGACTCCTTTATTAAATGCACCGAGACATGATTCGCGTAATCTGCCCCCAGGAGGAGAGACATCACAGCCGTCTGGCACTGGCATATGTTACTCGTGCGCTGCAAGAGGAAGAGGAAACAGATTTGAGGAAGACCAGAGGGAAGTTGCAGCAGCAGCTATGGGAATCCAGATTCTACAATGTCTCCACTGTTTACGGTGTGTTGAGGCCTTGTGAGAAAGCGAATCATTACCGAATTAACACTGAACTAAAGGGTTTTTTTGTTGTTGTTGTTGTTTTTTTGTTTTTTTTTTTGCAGAGAGAGTCAAGCCAACAACCCTGCACACAGAGAAAGCCATTCTCCTCTGCAGGGCCGGTGAACACTCTCAGGCTCTGCAGGTGCTCGTTCACCTGGAGCGAGACCCCCGGGCTGCGGAGGCGTTCTGCTGCAGGGCCGCCCAGGGCCGGGACTCTCAGTTCGAGCAGACCCTCCTCCTCACCTTGCTCCAGATCTACCTGAGCTCTGAGGATCTCACCAGCGCCGCAGTGGACCTGCTCAACAACAACCCTCGGTCCTTCGTGGCAGAGAAGGTCATCCAGCTCCTGCCTGACTCTTGGTCCGTTCAGCTGCTCTCCCAGTTCTTAATTGGATCCCTCAGAGAGACCTTGCACCAGAGGCGGATGGCAAGGCTGCAAAACGCACTGAGCCAGGCAGAGCTCATGCGGCACAAGGTCATTTGGGTGAGTTTAACAACATATTTCACATTTTTATTTCGCTCCAGCGAACTTTATGTGTAGTCGTGTTTTTGTTTTGTGAACCCCATTGCCCTTTCCACCCTCTCCTCTGCAGATGCAGGCCTCGGAAACAAAGTTCAGGCTGGACAAGAGGCAGAAGTGTACGGTTTGTCAGACAGACATTGCAGAGCCAGAGTTTGCCTTGAGTCACCACGGTGAGCTGATGCACACAAGCTGCACTGGACCCAGCTAGACCAATTTATTGTCTGTTTATGCAAATATGTCTCTGCACTCTTGAAAATCACATTCATTTCTGGCTGGATAAGTGTCTGCTTCCTACCCCTCCATTTCTCCAAAGCAGACTGTATCATCTAAGCAAACGCTGCATAAGGATTCAATTCATGGAGCTCGGACCAGCCACTTTCCTTAATTAGAAAAAAATAAAATACATTGTGTAAATAACTGGTTTCGAAATGCAAAAGAGCAAGCAGTGCACTTTTTTTCCAGGGCGGTATGTCTGAGCCATTTCCTAGAGACATCGCAGACAGCAATAGCTATAAAGCCAATGGTGGAGGACACTCTGGGGCATGCATTCACTGATCAGACAGTGGTGTTCTACATGGAAACCACCTGTGGTCGCCACGATGACCAGCGGGAATTTGACCGTCTGTATATATGCATCCCCGCCATCATGGTTTCCACCGACTGTGTATATTTGTCTGCATGGAGCTGGAAATAGAAAGTCAACAAGGCTGCACGTGAGAGTATTTTATTTTATTTTTTATTTTTATGCAGCTCGTGCATTAATATACATTTATGATCACAATTACAGGTTTAAAAATGAAAAGCAAACAGGTCAAGGAAGTGCAGCGTTTTTGGGTCATTTCTCATTCGCCATTAAAAGCGACTGAAAAAGGACATGAAACCAGAGGCCCTTTTTAACAACACCGTCCTTATATCGTCAGGGAACATGACAAATATAATAATACACACAACTCCAGTATGTCCTCATGTACAGTATGGAAATCTTGTAAATAAACTTAAACACATATCATTAAGTTAAATGACACTCCAGCTGCATTTGTCTATTTTTGTTGTAATTTAGTCATTAAGGCTAACCAGAAGCTGAGAGTATTTCTTCATCCCGATGCATTTTGGGACAGGAGTTAAGGAGACGCCTAGAGGAGCTGGAACAGTAAGTTTTTTAGCCTGTGGTGAGTGACTAATTGCAGTGTAGATAAATAGTGAATTATGAGCACGATGGCAAGGATTTTGTCTTCGCGATGGCCTTGCCAAGATCTCCCTCCTAATGAGGAGTTTCTCATTGTTCTCACTGAGGGTCATGTAATGTTTACTGCTGTTTCTAGAGTTTAACTAGGATCAGGGGCTGCAAGAATACACTTGACTTAAAGCAAAGACTCGAATTTCTCACTTTGAGTGAATAAATTTAACCTCTGACTCATATAATAAACCAACTCGTATCCCAGGAAACCCAAGAAAACCACATTCCCAGCGTCTGTCTTTCATGTGGCTGCAGGAAATTTGCCGCGCCCACTCCTCCGTATCAGCTCCTTTGTAATGTTGATAATCCATGCATTTAATTTAAATCCACTGTTCGGCCATTGTAAGCACTCCTGGATAAACTTGTGGAAAGCTATCAGAAGCACAAAGCGTCCACTTCTTTCTCACTTGTTTTGAGATGTGAAGGAGGCTCTCACAGACTGCCGCTCCGTGACTGGCTGAGCTCTGGGCCGTGCCTGATGACCGGTGACCACTGGGTGGACCTGAGGACGGGACCGTGTCCAGTCCTTTCCCCTTCTCACGGACATTCTCCAGGGGGAAGCATTAATGTTGTTTTGAACACCTGTGGTCACGCTGCCCCTCAAAAATGTTTTTCTCATCTTTGATGCTGACCAACTGACCAAAAGTATATACGGACACAAGTACAACTACAAGCACACCTTCTTCTGCCTAAATTAAGGCTCCAGAGGGCCTGTTTGGAGCATTGAAATGGATTTATTTTGAAAAGCATTAAAGGGTAAGTTCTCCCAAAAAATGAAAACTCAGCCATATTCTAGCCTCCTACATGTGCATGAAAAGTCAGGTGAAGTTTTTTTAATCAATAAAATCTTTATGGAGCTTCACCGCAAGATAGTGTTGTGGCATTCTCTCTTAAACAACAAAAGTAGAAAGGGGTTTCTAAAAAGTGTCAGCTTGTTCTGTGTAATCTAAGTATATGTGAGCCCCCGAGATCCCAAACTGATCTGATACTGAGCTCATGTGGATAGAAAGTCGTTGGAAGGCAACAGAACCGACTCTGGAGCTTCACAGCAAAAGAGAGCCGCAGCACTCTCCTTGTGTTTGTTTTACAATGAAAGAAAAACAAACAAACAAAATAAAACAAATAAAAATGGATCTTTACAGCTTGGCCAAGTCTCCAGAAGACCCGAGATCCAGAACGTATGTGAAAAGATGATATTTACTCTCATTACACACATGCCAATGCTCTACATTTATGGGGGGAGATTTGGAATCCCTGGGGTTTCCATACACTTACCTGACGCAGGACAAGCTGTGGGGAGCCTTTGTTTTAATATCTATTTTTATTTATTTATTTAATATATTGTTTGTTGTTTTATTTAAAGTATATTTCTTTAAATCCCCATCTAGTTCAACTGTTGAAAGAAGAATGCTGGAACACTGTTTTAAAGCACACTACGAAACCTCACCTGACTGTCCATCGGCACGGGGATTAGGGTAGCTAATGACTTTCCATTTTTGGGTATCCTTATCCTTTAAAGGGATCTAATTGTTTACAAGAATGAGTAGTTCCCGTTCGTGTGAATGTAATGCTCTCACAATCTGGAGTTCAGTGCAGGGTGAGCAGGAGGGGGGCTCTGGATCACTGCAGGGTGACGGGCCAGACGGGCATTTCACACATGAGGGGAGTGGATTGGATGCAAGAGGGAACAGTTACGGAGGGAAGTATGGTGGGTATCCAGACATTGGTCTCCCATTATAAATATCCGTGTTGCCACAGACTCAGCGCAGGGAGGGAACACAAGAACATTCTCTTCTTGTGCTTTTCTAAATATATGCGAAAAAATGTTGGCCGTCTGGAGCGGAGGACGTAATTGTTTACATGCTAACATATGACTGCTTTGTTTTGTTTTGTATGGACCGGGAGGAGAGGAATTATGGGATGCACAGGACTTTGTGGCCTGTGAGTTTTGTTAACTCTTACGATTGATTCTCCAGCAGCTCAAAGAAACAACCTATTTGACATTGTTCAAGCATCTTGCACTCTCACAAGTCTTCTAATTTTGTGGAAAAAAACTCCTTATGAATGTGATATTTTGTGTCATTTCGAGTGGATTCTCAGAAACAGTGAATGGTTAAACACAATGGATTTCCATATGCTCTGTGTCTGTAAATCCCCAAATCCCAGTAAGTCTTTTAGGACTTATTTTATTGGCGCTTTTTAATAGTTTGTTTATAAGAAGGCTTACAGTGAATTAGACTCCTCTAATTGAGCCTAACTAACGTCACTGTGAGGAACAACACAATGTAAACTCATTATCAGACATGTAAGTTAAGTCATTTGGTCTCAAGTAAGACGCGGGTCAAGTGGAATCCCGGCCCAATCACCAGAGTGAATGTTAGCCGAGTACATATAATCTTTGTGTTGCAGCTTCAAGTTTGTTTTGGCTGAATTTTCTATTTCTTGGTACTCATGTAGACGTAGAAAAGAAAAGCTGCTTTTATATGGGATGTAGAAAACCGAGTCTGTGGATCCCAAAAGATGAACAAAAGCAAGCGTCAATAAAACAAAAGGTCTAGAACATCTTGTATGAAATATGTAATACCTTTAAGTCAATTATTTGTGTGATATAATAAAAATACATTAAGATATATACTCCACACGTTGGCACCAGGACCATAAAGTAAACGCTGCCCCAGGATTATGAATATTGCAGCAGGTACCCTCACTAAATAAAGCCTGTGGGAGAAATGAACACACAATGCCTCACTGTGCATCATGCATCATATTTATAGTCAAAGCCACAAATTACTGTATCATGTCCCTTATGACGCATTTTTCAGTCTCTTAGTGGTCGCCGGGAGGACAAGGAGAATCTTAATTTGCAGCCCTTCTGGTAGCAATAATGGTAAGGTAGCAGAAAACCTAAACGATTGAACTTTAATTCCCACCCTCCCAAGGAAAAACTAATTCTATAGATATAGCAGAACAAGTATGGGAATAAGCAGATGAAGAGGATGATCAAAACACGTCTTTTTTTAAAGCTCCAGAAGGCTCTCATTTTCATGGCTTGCTACCTTGGGGTTTGGCACAGCGCCACTGGGAGAAATGTGTAGGGTGGCCCACTGGAGACACAGAGGGCAGAGGCAGACACCACAGACACCCACCCTGCCCTGCTGCACCCAGATATGGCTTATATACACCATACTGTATACAGTCGAACCCTCTCTACAGCAGAGTTATCATAGATCTTTCATCGGCTGTCAGTACGTTTTCATTCGGTTTCAGCGCCGGTTAGTTTCCAGAGTGGGTTTGAACATCTCAGTCAGTTTTTATTGTGTTTAAATGTTTAGTTTTAGTCTGTTTTTTTATGAGTTACAGTATTGGTGTTAGGGTTAGGGACAGATGTGTGGGGGGTTTTTTTGTAATACGTGGACATTTGTCCAGGGAAAGAATCTAAGTTTTAAGTTTAGTTTTTGATAACTAATAACCCCCACGCTGCAGTGATAATAATCTCCACGTTTGCCTCTTCCAGTGCAACTTCAGTCTTGCCTCAAATTCTTTTTTAGGAAAAAAAATCTGTGCACAACTGCCACTTTGAGGATGGTTATCCCAACCTCGAAAATAACATTTCCATATAATTAGTTTCCCTTACGAAGTCCATTATAATATTGTTATGGTTAAGACCACGGCACTAGTTTTTTCCATGCGTCTCTTGTGTTTTTCCCTCCCATGTGTGTCCCGTGCCTCCCCTGTTCTGTCTTCCCTCTGTAAGTGGTCAGTGTCTGTTCAGGAGGCGTGGTGATTGGTGGTCTCGCCGCTGACTTGGACTACCTGCGCACCTGTAATTAATCACTGGATCAGCCCCGCAGCATTTAAGCTCCAGTCCATCACCCACCCTGCGCCGGATTATGGATTCGGCCTCTGTGACAGTGAACAGCTCAGTCACCTTGAGATGTGTTTTCAGCGCAAGACTTACTTCACTCTTTGCTTGTGTCAGTGGTCGTTGCCTGCATGTCTTCAGTCCACACTTTCTTCTGTTAGCCAGGGTTGTAAACTTCCCAACTGCTCTCGGAAAGGGTCGGCAAAACGAGGTCAAACAGGTTCAGCCTCCCTCCCAAACCCTGTGTTTTCAGTCCATTAGTCGAGTGTCAAAGCTGCCGTGTTTTTTTGGGGGTTTTTTTGCAGTGAACTTGCCAGAAAAACTTACAGAAATATCAAACATGGCTTTGGCTGTACACAGAAACTTAATTTCCTTCTCCAGCCTGAGGTCGAGCAGAAATAGATATATTCCTAAACAACTTAACTGGCACTGGCTTAATGTTCCGTGCTGTACTGTCAACTAATGACTTAATTTTAGATGAAGAATGAGAGTTCGTTTTTGGAAGGTCTTTTTTGGCTGCCTCGCCTGTTTACACCATTTTTTTTCTAATGAGTGGACTTCAGGTGGAGAGTTAAGTGCTCGGCCCAAAGGGGTCCGGCTGTGGTCGTCCACCTGTTATTTTTTTCAGGAGGCCTGTGTGCCGTTTCCATGTCTGGCACCTTTTCATCTCTGGACCATTTGGGTTTCTGGGAAAGGAAACAAACAGACCTGCTAAGTAATCTAAAAGTTGGGTGGAAACTGCAATCTGGCGGTGCAACTGTTACCTTGTTCCGCACTTATTCATGCAACTGAACTTCATCATCCATACCGTGCATAAGATCATATCGCCTTTCATTAAGAGTTCATTTCATAGACCTAAGTGTAAAAATATAAGCGAATCAATCCTATTTACAAGGAGGCCTGATTTAGATTGCTACTCTCAATTCAGAGTCTCTTGTTCCTGACACTCAAAGAGGCTGTTCAGCAAACTGTAGGTGATGAATATGGCACCACAAAAAAAAAAATGGCTTCCTGCTCTGTCCCATGTGAAACAAACATAATTAAAGCTCTGACAACAGAAGGGACGTGTGTTCGGCACCGCAGGGTCCTCGATAGCTTTCTACGCTTAGTCTGTGAGACTGCGCCTCATGCGGTGTTTGTACATCACTGATTACAGAGCGTGTGTCACATTAAGTTACTGCTACTGTACCCTGGGAAAGTGGAGAACGTTGGATCTTGCATAATTAGACATTTAACGCCAATCCTCGCCACAGGCGAACACACCCTTCGCCACAACAGATAGGCCTGGGAGTTAAAAGTGTCCCAGTGCCCCCTGATATCAACCGCTGGAGTCAAAAACGCCCTCCCTCTGCTATCTAGGACTGAACTTACTGTAACCCACACAATAAAACCCCGAGGGGAGCATGAAAGCCAATTCTAACCCCAAAATGGCTCATTCTATCTCAGCTGAAGCAGCAGGAATCTCAAGTAATCTGTATTTTAGAGCAGAAGAATTCCCACGAGCTATTATAAACTTATATATAGCAATCGAAGCTCCAATCACAGCTCAGTCAAATTAGAGGTATATTGTGTTTTAGCATAGAATTACAATTCTATTTCTACGGATCGAATATCTCTGGAAGCGTCGTACGATTGACATTTCCAAGGCTTTCATTAAGTCTCTCATGAACCCACACTACCACCGAGCGCAGAAGAATAGGCCGATTCTCAGCTGACGTGAAGCTGCACGACATCGCTGCACTTTGTGGTTTCATGCAACAACACATACCCATACTTGAGGCGTATTTCAGGAGTGCCTGAGCATTACTTTGCATCTAAAAAAATGCAAAGAACAATTTCCAAGGAGCACAAGTTGTTCTGTGCCCAGAAAGTACACAAGTTAAGCTAATATTTGCTCTTAAACACACTGTAAGGACTCAGTCTACTACTGATGCCTCTATGACCCACATGAGAAAAGGAGGACAACAGCAACAAGACTGGCTGTTTCCATAATGATATTATAGTTATTCATATATAGATAGTACAGGGTCGGATTCTGAATTATCCACGGTCGAAAAGTCTTAAAATCAAACCCATTTTCTTTCTAGAGGAGAGTTGAGGAGGAAGTGAGGGAACTGCTCTGACGCTGTCACTTAAAACAAAAGTTTCACCTTCGTCATGTTACAGTTACTGATCTCACATTGCCACAAATAGTCCACAAATCCTGCGAACAGCTACAAACAGCTTAAAAAAGAGACACGGTATCAACATTTTTCTGTCTTCCTATCATTACATTTAAAAAAGAACAAATTCTAGCCAGGTGAAGTCGGTGGTGCTCGTATCGCTTTTATCCACAGGGGCCGCCAGAATCAATGAAACATACAATATCTATTAGGAAGCTTTAAATTAAATGAATTTGGGACATATTTTTCTTCATTTCTACTCATTTTATAGCTGTATACTTGGTCCTAGTCGTGGTCGGTAACTAAGCGCAGTGACTAAGGTACCTAAAACGGGAGCAGCATTTACATATCTTGTGGAGAACTGCACAGCCTTTTGTGGTTTTGTGAAGTGAAACAGTCATCGGTGATCGAGCTGCGGCATTTAGGGCTCCCAGACTTTCAGAACGACCTGCCTCAGGAGATCAGGGCCTGCAGACTCAGCCTCGTCTTTTTAAAACACTTTCGAAAACCCACTTTTTTTTTAAAAAAAATCGCTTTCTCTTTTTTTCTTGTCTTCTCTTTTTTATTTGCCTCATGACATTCTGTTATACTCTCTCTGTGTTTCATGAGTTGGGCTTTTATTGCCGCCAGCCTGTTTTACTTGCTATGTGCTTTATTCAGCTTGGTTTTCATTGCAAAACACTGTCACTATGAGTTTGTTTGTGTTTAAATGTGCTTCATGGATAAAGTTTATTATTATCATTATTGATACTAATGTCACTTGAGTCAACAATGGTTAAGAACCAAAGAAACAGCCAGTCCACAACCATCCAAGTTGATCCTCTGACCGTTTAAGGGGATCCAATTCCTAAACCAGCTGTAATCAGTACTATTAACAATTTTTTATCTTTAAGGCACAAATTCTTAAAATCTACTTCTGTGGATGTCAGGTCCTTCCTGCAGGACTTTCACTTACATTAGAGCCTTTTTTAAATGTTGTGCTGGTATTTTTATTTAAATAAAAGGTGCTTTTTAGTCCCGTCTGCCAGTCTGAGACACAAGCTCTCTCTATGATGGATTTTTTGCTGAATGATGTGTTCGCTCAGCTTTCAGCATATGCTCAAAACCCAGTGGGTCCAGAAACCGGCAGTAAATCAGAGAGCAGTCATCATTGTGGTGACAGCACAGTGAATCACAGCGTCCTAAATAAAGCTCTCCGGCTTTCCATTGTCTAAACACCAAAACCGACTCCGAGCTCTATAACATAACATTGTGTATGCTTAACATGGTGCTTAATGAAGCAACAAAACCATGGCAACAGCCGTTATTATATGTGTGAGTAAACCAGAGTTGGTGTGTCCTGTAAGCCCATAAAACCATGGGGAAGTACATTTGTTCTCTGTGTTCCAGTCTTGATGCTCTAGATATCATTTTGAAATCTTTCTCTTTAAGCATAATGAAACTTTAAGGAATATTATAGCAGCTTATACATTATAGAGCAGGTATAAATGTGTTAATCTGTCTGTATTTGCATATAAACTATAAAAGAGCATGATTATTCTGGGCGTAGAGTTCAAGACTTGTTGGAAGGTACCGTTTAAATCAACAAACTTGGACAGCGTTTCTCACATCAAAATGTTCATTAGCTACATTGATCCGCAGCTTAAAATGTACAGATTTCCCAGTGATGGCTCTAAAATGTAGACATACTAACTTTTTACGCTCCCTGCCTCTCTTCTTCTGTCTTGCATACATGTCACGCGACTGTCGCAGAAGTTTCTGCATGTTTTATTTTCGTAATCTCTCATGAGTGAGTGTGTATCATCTTTAGTTATCACAAAGATCTACCCAAGTCTCATCAGAAAATAGTTAAAATGCAGCATTTTCAGGAATAATAAGGGGAAAAGTCAGTATCTTACAAGTTGAGACCCATTATTGTGAAACTAATGTCACAAATTTGCATTTTGATCGCAGTCATGATAAAAGAGAAACAGTTCACACATAAACAAATCAGTGAAAATGTGTACTTGTACAGTAATCGACGACTGATTAATCATTTTCGATGGTTGTGGCTTGGAGAGGCTGAAAAATACCTTCCAGCCGTCTGTTTTGAGAACTTGATTGACGAACTGTGTCTGACTGCACATACCAGTCTCTTCTTGTATCCCCCAGGTGATTACTGACATTCGCAGTTTTATTGCTGCATTTCATCACATGGCAGAAAAAACTTAAATCATCTGGAGCAGCTCACCTCACCTCTCCTGCATTGCTGTCTGTGGAGACTGATCTGCAGAAATTAAAGCTTATGCTAAGCTCTCACTTGGCACTTGGTGTCAAACTGGGACAGACCGACAGACTGGAGCGACTGGGGCTGATGAGTCCCGAAAAAAGCTCCCTGGCTTATAATGCCAGGTTTTGGCACATTTCCGACCTTTAATTTGGAGAGGGTGTTTCACAGTCACGAAACCTTGGAGAGATAATGGGGGTGAAAGTATAGCTTTCAGTGGCTGCATGTGTACAGGCGTGGATTATAATTAGCTTAATTCCAATGAGGCAAACCGCTTGTCTGTGAGGTATAGATGGGATCAAACTCTGCAATCAACTGAGGGGCTTCCACACTGTGTGTATAAAAAAAAGTGAAAGTGAGGAGTGCAAACACGAAACTAATCTCATTTTAGGTTTTTAAATCTCTTATTTTAGATCTGTTAGGAAAACAGCAAATGTTTGCAATTTACACCAACCTAACAACAGCAACGGGAACCTCTGTCATTTCAAATGCAACTTAATACCCGACTACAAACATTTTCCATCTCTGTGAAATCCCTCATTAAAACGTGAAGTTAAGTTTGGATCAACAAAAGGTTCTTTAAGCTCTAATTTTGATGATATCTTCATCAGTTCAGAGACAACTCTCCATCTTGCTGAGAACCTGAACCTTCAATGTCCCTGTAATAGAATATTGAAACTAAAAATTAAAGTGACACTCTCTGGGAGGCACTCACAGTATTGTGTTGTGGTCTGAAAATAAAATGACAAATGTTTGTAAGGCTAATTAGAGCAGCTATAAACGATATTTTTTCGCCATGTTGGTTGCACATCACAATAGCAATGTCTGCCTGACGAATGGTCGGTTAGTTGGTTACACTGACATGGCCAAATGAGTTCATGTATTGATTCACTTATTTTCAAAGTGTTTGAAAGCTACAGTCAAATTAAACACCATCTACAAATATTGACTTTTGGAATGAAGGCGAAGATGAAGCTGTATATTATGAAACAAATCATTAGTGGAAATAGAAGTAGATGGCTTTGAAAATATAAAACTCCCGCAGCCAAAGTGGTTACAGCCTCCTGGAATCGGCTGGTTTGGCTCCCCGAATGAGATGCACACAGCAGCACAGCACAGTCTGTGAGTGAGGCCTGTTTCCGTCTCGGAAAACATGTTTGATCAAATGTCCTGTCCCTTTATTAGACAGCCACTCGAGAAAGCTGCAGCCATTTAAATGCTACTGCAGCAGTTTCCAGACATGGTCTGAGTCCACCTGTCTGTCTGGCGCAAGTTGGGATTCAAGCAGCGGCTGTGACCAGATTTTTTTCAACCACGAGCTGTTGCGATCTGACCAGAATATGACTGGACCAATGTAAACACTGTAGGAGAAAAAAGTGCACCAGTATTAGTGCATAAACTCTCTCTTCCTTTACCACATGGACCTCAAACTTCCACTTTTGGAGGTTTTGTTTGAAATACCGAACTGTAAATAGCCGAGAAAAATACCAAATGGAAGCCCTTCAAAGAACGAGCAGTTCACCTTGTGCCACTCAGACTCAGGCTGTCCAGCTCCGACTCCGTCACCGGGGGGAAAGATGTATACTTACAGGCTTTAGCTGTGCCTTAAAAGTAAAGTCCATACCCTTGGAAAAATGGTATTTACAGTAGCTGCATTAACCAGGGGGAAAAAGGAGATTTGGTACAGGAATTATAGACAAGATTAACAGAGGCTCTTTGTCGGGAAATAAGGTCAGAAACCCAAAATAGTCATCAGGCCTGTCCTAGAAAGATCTTCCAGCAAGCTGTCATTGCAGTTAAATCTATACGTGCTGCATTTGAGGGGGAGAGCTCTGGGAAGTGACATTATAATTATTATGTTAAGAGGAAGGGAAAGTTTTACATGTGGATCAGTCTGGTTAACAGGTCTACAGCCGCGGTCACTTAAGACAGCTGCAGTGCGCCGAAATTACAGAGCACAATGACTCACACTCCTTCTGTGTTTAAGACCACTTGGCTTGGCTCGGCTCGGCCCCGGGACAGTAAACCAGGCTCTCCGCAGAGAAACTGTTGCCTCATCAAAATAACAAACTCTTTGTTCTGCTCTGCAACGTTTGACCCCGCAGGCCACCTAGAAGCATTTATTGTTATTTTCTTAAGAGAGAAGGAACAGTCCATGTCTGTTTATTCATGAAATCGCATCAAAAGATTGTTCGTCCAGACCCCCCACGAGTATCCTCTGATTTGCATTCACAAAGTAACACTTCACCAGCTTTTTATCGACGTAATGCAGCTGACTAGCATACATCATTAAACAGAAACCCAGCCAGGATCCAGCCCATTAGACGCCTCAGCCTTAACCTTTCCACATTAAAAAACCTTTTATTAACAAGTGCATGTAAATGTTAAAAGCTAGATGTGCGGGTCTCCCAATCAGGAAGTTACCTGCTAAAAACAGAGCGGCTTTAACAGCTCATTTCATGTAAATGCTGGCCTAATAGCTCCTTTAAAGATGCTCTAAACCGTGACTTTAACTCAAAAAAAAAGTTTAAATCACGTGTAATTTCACAGCATCCTGCAGGAGTACAAACACAAAAGTCGATTTATTGTGTTTCTGTTTCCACCAAACGCGACACGGCCACATTTAGCCGGTGAGCTTTTTTGGCTTTACAGCCTTTTTTACTCTTCAGACAGTCTCCGATGACCTGTGGTCAGACATGTTTAATGCTCCATGGTTTCCCTTATAGGTGGTGTACACTGAGGGCAAGAAATACCCCGGACCCATGCTGTGTGAGACAACTCTCTCAGTTCCACAATCGCAGGCCATGTGAGGCTCAGGACAAACTCACAACACGGGTGTTTTTGCGTTCAGAGTTCCACCTTTGGCACGTCTCTTCAAAATATCCTGCAAATATAAAGTCCGGTCCCCTCAACCCTTTAAACAAACACAGCGAGTAGCCAGCTACCAACATGCCGACCATTTGGAATGAAACTTCACTTTGAGTGTTTTCATCCAGATTTATTCTTGTGTCTGTGGACGACCAACAACAAACTCTGAAACATCTGCAGCGAGCCACATGTCTGAACGATTGTGGGGACTTTTTTTTTCCTTAATTTTGTCAGATTACAGAGCCAACTGAACACACTGGGTTTTCTGGGGTAGCACATGTAGACGATGTTACATTCTTGGTCACATCTGATTTCAATCAAATGAAACCAAGTGCATATTTGCCATTTTTCATGATACTTTGATTTCAGTGAGAGAGTAGTGCATGTGTGAACTCTTATTGGTCTCATTGATGTTTCATGAGAAGTGTCTTCAGTTTTCCTCCAATTTCAGGCAACTAGGAACTCAGGAACTAATCCTGTAAGCAGATACACCCGAGTCTAAGCAATGGATGCAACTCTGAACCAAAGACACACTGACTGGTGGTAACTGGAGGGATGAATCACTGAAAATGGCTTAAATATATGGGTTTTTAATAAGCTACTTTTTCTTTAATGTATTGACATACTGCAGATGACATGCTACTCATGAATTCATGTAAAATGTTCCTTGTTTTTATATGCAAACTGAATTAAACTCACCAAAACAGTCAATCACCTCAAAAATAAATGCTCAGGTCACGAAGTGAGATTATTATTATTCAGGCTCTACACATCCTTTTCACCCACTGATATATGACTTCATGTCACTCTCTAGCTGCATGCTTCTCATGTTCCCTCCTGCCATATCTTGTCATCCCCAAAGTCACAGTCAGAGCCACTGTAAATCACCTCTGTAGTGTATCTCGTGTTGTCAAAATGACCTCCGTCGGTCTTTGAGGCTGTGTTCAGTCCCAGTTCAGCGTCCAGCTATGTTCACTCTCATGTCAGGCTGCAAAATACAGTTGAGTTGGGCTCCCACATCGCCTGTGGTGACTCCCTCTGTGGCCTGACAAACTCCAGGGCCACTGGCTCTGCGGCTATCTGAGCCATGATCTAAATAGCTAACGGTAGCTTGCTGCAGCCAAGGATTGCTAGCAAAGAGCAGCAGTTGTTGGTTACACCGGTGACATACTGGCCCCTGTGTTTTTTGGAGCTACCTTCGAATACTGGCCATATTCTACAAGTTACACCGTTAAGGCAGGAAATGCTCAAGGTTGCTCAGCTGAATCAAAACGTCCAGACTGCTGGTGTTTTCCCAGAAGGTCTGTGAGTGCTGAAGGCTGTCCAAACCTGCAATTAATCGAGACCGTGATGGGCCTCAAATGAACTTTCTGCAGCTTTCCAGGGAGCCTGCTTGGGGTGCAGACTTTGGACAATTTACTTCAGTACAAGCATGTCGGTATTATCAGTAAAATGTAAAAGTGCTTATCATGAATATCTATTTAAGAATAAACACTTTGAGGTTGCAGCTTGTCATAAAAGAACACTTTATGCATTCTTACTTTTATTATGTGGTTAATTGAGGGCAGACAGGATGATATTGTTTGTGTACGTTATATAATGTGGAACGATTCCCGTTTAGGACTCAGTGAAGGCCACTGTTTCTGGCTCCGGTCAGACTATCAGCCCACACACTGTCCATCAGCCAGTAAAACAAACCTCTGAACCGCACCGACCGGATCGAGGCTCTGACCGGAGCATTGTTGTGCGGACACAGAGTACTGTACATTAAACTTCCCGTGGTCTATAAACAAACACTGCGAGGAGAGATATGTGAATCGTGTGGGCACTAACTAACAGTTTGGCTCCTCCATATATTTTGAGACAGACTTGGGCTGGGAACAAATATAGCGTACAGAACCGACACTTGTCTTCTCTCCCCGCAAGTCGTTATGGTGCAGTGCTAACTACGTGCTGCAGAGAGCGAGGTGACACTGTGTTGCATAAACATTGTTTCTTGGTTGTCGCTTTGCATTTCAGGCACAGCAAGTGTCATTCCCCCCCCACACGCACACACGTTCCTGCTGCAGCGTGCGCCTGAGTCAAATGTAATTACAAACTGACAAGTCAAATATAAATCCACCTCTGCAATAAGAGATGCTGGGCGTTTTCATCCTCGTGTCTTTCACACTCCCCTCCTCTTCTCCACTCTTTCTTTTTCTTCCATTTGTTGCGAAACGGCTGACGCTGCCATATATAGACAGTGAAACCTGAAATTTTGGCAGGCTTGACGTCGAGGATTAGTCATTATCCTTAAATACAGGACTCCACCATCTACACTTAAGCGCTGAAAATCCCATTAAGGTGGTTTTATTTAACTTTGATATCTTTAAATGATCCCACAATAATCAGATACTCCCAGAAGTCTGTCTTCTGTTTGGCTGGGATTTTTTTTTTCCTTTTTTCACTTTGAGGACAAGGCGAGATGATCCAGAGAAAAGTGGAGAGTTATAATAAAAAAGAATAACAACCAGCAAACAAGAATGAACATAGCATCTATATGTGTTGCTCTGAACTTTTTACCTTGGCAGTAAATTGTGCGCACAAGTGCTGCTTTGCCCACCCCTATAAACTGTCTGGCTGAGCGGTTAAATTAGTTTTTGGCAGCTGAAACTCAAACTCTGATTTCCTCAAACCAGCAGCTGAGTCAGACCTTTCCAGAAATAAACTTTCAGCAAATTCAACCGTGGAAACAATCAAATCCAGACGAGATAAAGCTGCGCACTTGGTTGAGCGGCAAAAAAGTGCTCTCCACATCCAGCAGACCGGCCTGTGAGCGCAAATTTTAAAACTACTTTCCGACTTGATTACATGGTAGGTTTATGTTTTTTCACAACTGGCTCTCGGTTCACGTGCATTCACACCTGGGAGCTCTCGAAGGACATCCAACTGCTTTCTCACCCACCCCCCCACCCCCCGCATTTTCCTGCCATTCTGGGTTTCAAACCGGGTTACCTCCCAGACATTAACCCCCATCTCTATGGCTACCATCACCACCACCGCCATCTTTTAGTTACTTTTACACTTCCGGCTCCATTTGGGTCCATGTTTGTTTTCAGGGCCCTGTAATTTCTCCACCAATCACTCACAAGGGCCCCCGTCAAGTCTGCCATTCATAAAGTTTAAAGTAGCTCTTAGTGGTCCGTGGAGTTTATTGAAACATTAAATTTGTATCCCAGCCGTGATGGTGTATCTTTAGCCGTTGCTTAACTCACGTGCTCGGTCGGGTCCCCTTACATCAACCGCCAATTATGTTCTCCTCTTGGGTGTGGGTTGAGCCTCGGTCAGCACGGCGAAGAAAACCAGAAACATCAATTCCTGTGCACTGGAGCACACAAAAACAGACAAAATGCGAAAAACCTTCCTTCCAAACACTGTTATCATTGTCGAGTACAAGCGCAAACATCACAAACATTGCCAGTAACACTGTCCAGAAGTGCTCTCGAGGGAATTCAAATCCATGGGCTGTTGTCAGATATGGACAAAGGCCTGTACAGTGAGCTGGTGCCAGCCTATGTCCTCTACAGGGGTCAGAAAAAGAAAAAAAAAAAAGCCCCGTCATGGCTTCCCATGTTTCTTTCTTAATGTTTCTTTTCACTTTATTTCTGTTCGAGATAATAATATGAACTATTCTTCGAAACAGGTGGCAGTAGTACAAGTTATGCTGAGATCCTTTACGGAGATAAAAGTGCCAGTAGTTGAGAAATACGCTGTTCAAGGAAAAGTCCTACATTCAACATTTTACTTTAATGTGCTACAACACTATAACGAACGGGACACTGCATTAAAGTGGATTGTTGGGCCTTGGCAGACGTCTGTGCTCTGCTGACTGCCCTTCTTGTTTATTATATTTTGTATCAACGATCTAAACAGCAAATCAACCAATAGCTAACAAATAGCTCGAACAAATGTAATGGAATATTTAGCTCTGAAATGTAGTCCCGGAAGTAATATAGTATATAATACAATTGAAATACTCCAAGTAAAGCTTATACTTAGCTACTTTCTCAGGCGCTATCTCATAAACAAATCTGAACTCACTGCAATCCTGAAACTCTCATGTGCTCCCAGTGACTTTTGGGTGTGTCATGTTCATAATTAGCCATTTTGTTAGTCAGTAAAAGCGTTTTCGGGTCACATATCAAGTGTGCGTGAAACTGAAAGCATGTGCCTATTTTACAGCGAGGGGTCTCTCGACGATATACGAGCAAGGCGACGTCACCGCCTCCAGATTGAGGGCTGCTAACCTAATTCCTAATGGTTATTACAATGAAGCCTGCCGACCACATCAAGCTGCTGCGGCGCTGGAACGAGCTGAGCAGAGGGCGCTCTGCCTCAGCCTCCCGCTCTGCCACCAGAGGACCAAGGACACAAAGTCCTTCACAAACGAGCGCAGTGGCGTGTTTGGAAAACAAAAAAAAAATATGCTGTGAGGTTATAAACAACATCCAAATTACACTGTTAATTCAAGTTTTCCTCCAGCCAAAGTACACTCTGGTTCCAGGGCTCAGCGTGAATATGTCTGCCTCTTCGACGGCTCACATGCAGATGCAGGTTGTTGTCTCCGTTTTGTTCATAAAGAGATGAATCATTGTTCTCAGAACATGGAGACTAAAAACAGAGAGGCTCTTTTGCAGCGGTTTAGCAGCAGAATGTTTGAAAAACATAAATAAACGGAATCATCTGAACCTATAAACATATAAAATCCTAACTCCACCCTCCCTTGCTCTGTCATTTCATCTAAATTTGACTAAATCTGGCACGGCTGGACCTCCTCTCAGGGCACAAACATACAGAGATTTGAAATGTAATAATATAGTATGGCTATAAAATATCGAAACTCATGGCACGGGGCAACACATGGTGTGCCATTCACCAGGCATTCAAATCACAAAAGGAAGCTTTAAAAGCTGAATACTCGCAGGGTGAACAGGATTTCTGCTCAGCTGATAAAGCGAGGCCGAGCAGTGCATTCAAAATGAAGAGTATGACTTGCATTTTATGATACTGGCACCGGTGTGATCCTCCTCTTGCTTGAGTTGCCAGGCACATGTAATGCGACGATGCTCCGTCACAGCCTCAGGTAGTCTGTCTGCCCCCTTCTGCTGTCAGTCGTCACTCCTGTCTAGGCTGTGAGCACAATTTCAAACATTTGGAAGTGAAGATCGCAAATTACTTTCTGTTTTATTTGACAGGAAGGGCAAACTTAAACAATGCTTGCCAAACATGATTAAGTGCTGTAAGCCGGGGCAAGGTAGCACTTTGGAAAATTGCAGATAATTTGGTCTAATTTACAAAAAAAAAAGAGTTCAAACGAGTGCCATGTTGTAGAATCTTTAATTATGGCTCCTGTGAAAGACGCCTGTCACACTCACGTGTTGTATAAACGCCTCATATAGAAGCATACTGAAGCCTTCAATCAGGAAAACTCGTGATCTTCTTTTTCTGCAAATACACTCGTGCTGTCAGCAGTATGGATATACATTATAAGGACACAGGAACCTTAAATGGTCTTATGTACAGGAACATTCTGGGATGGTACCCTACACAACGTTTATGGCCACTTGTGTGCTTGAGAACATGTGATTATTTGGGTGTATGCATTTCCTATGTGGCCGGCCTGAAATTGAGAAATTACAGTTGGAGGATCTCAAAGTAAGCAAGGCAAGGTGGAGGGTGAGGGTGAGGGAGGATAATACAGGAGGATAGAGCTGATTGAGGAAATACAACATCACGACAGAAAAGCAGCTGTAATTGCAGGAGCAGGCCTGAAACCTCTGATGATGTATATGCACAGAGGGGACCAAAAATAACAAGTGACCACAGGGGCATGGCCCCTTCTCCTCAGCAGAAACAGCAGCATCTCGCCTCATAGAGAGGCGCTGTGCAACAGTAAAACCTGCCCTCTGGTGTCCAAACGTCAGTACTGCATAGTGAGGGCTGCTGCACACTGGGTTGCATTCACAAGGCTGCACAAGAAACAAGCCCAAATGTCTTTTCCAGTGGCTCCTTATATAGTTTTATTAGCTGTTTTGAGGGTGAAACACTTGCAAAAAAAAACACAAGTTAAGAAAAAAAGTGTTCAACCTGAAATAGAGGCTGAGATCAACGCAACTCTGTCCTCATGACACGCTGACCAAATGGGAACAAGATATGTAGAACATTTAAGACATGGGGACATGTGAATCCCTTAAAAGAGGGGATTGCATCAGGAATACACCTAATTATTTGCTTTAAATTCAAACCTGCAGTACATTTCATCCATGAGCCCTCCATTTCCCTTGTTTACCATATCACGGCGGGGGTGGTGGTGCCCAGACGGCCAGGAAAGGTATGGGCCAGCCGGCTGGACAAGATGTAAATTTGCAGATGTGTCTGGCCCTGTGCATCCTCAATGAGAGTTCTGTGAAGCTACACAGGTGCCACTACAAATCTGGTGTTGTCCTTTCATAGATGTGTTTAGGCTATTTTCAGACGTTGTCATATTTAAACGGGGGGGGGGGGGGGTTTATAAACATTCATAAATATAGATGCATCCCGGGCATAAAAAAATTAAATGTTTCTTGGAAAAAAGTGTAAACATAAGTGTAAGAAAGACTGGAAATGTAAAGGTGTCAGTGGATTAAGTTTATTCTCCCCGCAGAGCTCGTTTGTGTTCTTTGCTTGTGTATTCATTTATTTATTTTCTCTTGCTTTGAACATGATTATTTTCTAGTTCAGAAGAAGACTGAAATAAGTGATAATCATGTGTCTGGATACTCAAGACATGGAGGCACCCTGATGTGACATGCCCGCTTTGGGCAGATCTGTCTGCTAATTACAGCCTAGCTCTGAGGAGGGAGGTACTTGCGTGGTGGGGGCTTTTTCTTTTTTTTTAATGATGCGAGGGGCAGATATGGTATAAATACCCACATCATCGCACTGGAGGACAGCATATCCTCACTTGTGCTCCTACCCTAAGGATATACAGTAGCACCAGGAGATCGCTGGTGCTGAAGAGACTGACTTTCCCCACTTTGGATGCAGGTACGTGGGCTTTTTCTTCCCTTCTGAACAGCTCTGTCTCTGGAGGAGCGCAGGCAGCATCTAGAGGCTTCGTCTAGGCCGCTGAGTTGTTCCTGGAGCAGGGAGGCAGATTTTTGGCTGGCTGAGAGCTTCCTGGATGAAATTCAGAGATCCCTGAAGCATCCAGGATGCTCTGACTGAATCCAAAAACTGACATTCTCTCCCTGCTGCTCAAACTTATTTAAACTAGACAAAGTTTATTTGCCATCTGTTGAGTTGCAGTAAAGATGTGCAGCCTGTGCATTTAGCTAAGAAAGTTTTTAATTTCTGAAAAATGACTTTAAACTAGAGAGAAAGTTTGCTGACACTTTGTACCTTGAGAGTGGTTGTGCTGACTTTCTCCTTGCTTTTTTTTTTGCCCTTGTGCAGGTTGGACTTTGTAAGATGGACTTACGAGTAGCAAGCATCCTCCTCCTCATGGTGTCCCTGGCTGCAGCCCATGGGAAGGGATACGTGGTGAAGAAGATGGTGAAGGCTGCCCCTCAGTACCAGCCCTACTCTGTGAAGAGCCACGGTAAGAAAAACACAGCCTCCTGCTCTCTTGTACAACCTTTTCTGATGATGGCGCATGCCTGCATCTCTCCTGCTCACAAAAAAATGTCATCACTAAACATTTGAGTCTGTACTTGAGCAACATTTTGTGACAGTCATGCCTTACTTACTTCCGAATCTTCAAGTAGCAAATCGGCATCTCTGTTTTGGCAAGTAGAAGCAGTTGAGGCAAGCAGTGCACAGCCAGCTGAGCCTTACTTTGAAAAACTGAACTCCACCTTGCTCTGGAGTTGCCTCGCGCTCTGATTGGCTGCAGCAGTGTGCATGCTTCTCCAATCACATCCAGCTCATTTAGAGCTAGGGCTCATTTAGTCAGTGCAAGGTTTTATTTTTCTAATAGCTGAAGGATTGGATAACTTAACTGAGTTTTTTCACATTTGTATGTAGTTTTGTATGTCTTTAGCAGCATTTCTTTCTCATTTTCTGTCTGCTACAAGATGCTCTTTCCATGATCAGCATCTCTGAGGAATCACTCATCACTTCTATTGTTCGCTTTGCTCAACATCTCACATGTTGAGGTGCATAATGATTTTGGCATATGTTTTTTAATCATTTTAGCTATTTCTTGTATTTTCAGAATACCACAAAAAAGTTTATTACTGCACTTTAAACAATGCTAATTATGGTGTGGCCACACAACATAAAATATGAAATGTTGCCTTTACGTGAATCAACATGCTGCTATTTCTATTTGAGAGAGTAGCTTTTAGTGAATTATTTTTAGTTTGACACTGACAATTACAGTCCAGTCACCCAGCAGTGCGGTTTGTTTGGGTGTGCCCGCTTCACACAGAAGTAGAAACATCTGTTTGGATTTATGCAAACTCCACTGCAGTTAGGCAAGGAGCAGGCCTTTTACACCCAAACACATGTGACCACATGAAGGCAGCAAATAAAAAAAAAGGCTCCTTCTCATTTTGACCATTTCACAAACAAGTCTCAAGAAATCTCTGCACAGTACAGTGTGGAAAATAGCATTTAAATGTGTTGTTGAAAACAAATTATTACATATTTGTATTTCATTTACACATTTTCTATATAATAATTAGATTAGGGCCTAAATAATGCATTATATATAGAGATAGATATATACATATGTAAAAAAAAAAAAAAAAACAACAACAAACAAACAAACAAACAAACAAAACAAAACAAAACAAAGCAGAGACAAAACTCAACATTTATTTTAAACTATTCATAGGTTTAAGATTTGAAGAAAGGTTTTTTTGTGCCAGCACCATTCAGTCAGACCACAAGTCTGCAAGGTTGGTTTCTCGGAATAAAACCTGCCCCACCTCCAGGAATTAAAGATAATTGACCTAAGATCAAATTAAGTCACTTTCTAAATGCAGCCATCATTTTAACTCTTAACTAAAACAAAGCATGAGAGTAACATACATTGAGGTTTTCTTGATGTTTGCCTATTATCTCACATTTGATTGTTGAGCAGCCATGTCGTTTGTCAACAAGGCACTGCCAAAATGCATTCACATGCACACAGGCCTGAGAGTTTGCCAGTACATCCATGTTCTTGTAGTTTTTTGGTACAAGAGTGGGATATAATTAGAGGCACTGCATATACAAGATCCTGTAATCTAACATATCATTGTGTGAACCTGATGCAAAGACTGTAAACTAACATTTGTATTTCAATGCAGTGAAAAATAATCAAAAGGTTTTAAAATCCTCATACCAACACATTACAGATGCAACACACAGTTGATGAGTGTTTCCTCATTGCCTGTTTCCATCATCACTAGTTTATTTTGGGGTTTTGTTGCTACTTGTTTGTTTTTGGGTGGTACTGATGACGGTCACTGTTTCACTCTTCACAGTGGTGTCAGTGGCAGGTGAGCCTGGTCCTCCAGGTGAGCCCGGCCCTGAGGGACCTGCTGGCCCTCCTGGCCCCCCAGGTGAGAGTGCTGAAGGTGAGCCTGGACCCCAAGGACCCCCTGGACCTCCTGGAGCCCCTGGTCGCTCTATTGCTGGTAAACCTGGATCCCCAGGTGGACCTGGCAAACCTGGCAGCGATGGAGCCCCTGGTGAGAAGGGAGACACCGGAGCCCCTGGCTCTCAGGGACCAAGGGGAGCCCCTGGAGCTGCTGGAAGCCCTGGACCCGCTGGTCTCTCTGCTACTGGCAAGCCTGGACCTTCAGGGCTTCCTGGATCCATGGGACCCAGAGGAGAGCCTGGTCTGAAGGGACATCCAGGTGTACCTGGACTGCCAGGTGCAAAGGGTGATAGAGGGGTGGGAGTTCCTGGGGCTCAGGGTGAGACAGGACCTGAAGGTCCCATGGGCCCACCTGGCGAGCCAGGTGCAGCTGGAGTTGGAAAGCCAGGAAGAGCAGGTGCACCCGGTGAGCCAGGCAAGTCAGGTATGCCAGGTAGAGATGGTGCCACAGGTCCAATGGGACCAATGGGACCCAAGGGACACACTGGTGCCCCAGGTGTAGGTCAGCCAGGTAAACCAGGTGAGAATGGTGCCCCAGGTCTGCCTGGCCCAGTTGGGCCTAAAGGCCACCAGGGACCTGGTGGGGCACCAGGTGCTCCAGGAGTCCCCGGATATGGAAAGCCAGGTGCAAATGGAGAGAAGGGAGAAAGGGGAGCTACAGGTGCCACAGGTGCCACAGGTGCAAAGGGTGACCAAGGTCCAACTGGTTATACTGGTGCTACTGGCGCCACTGGTCCCACTGGTCCTGCTGGACCCCAGGGTGCTAGAGGTTTCCCAGGTGAGCCTGGTGCTGTTGGCCCTAAAGGTGACACAGGTGCAACTGGAGCTCAGGGAGCTAAGGGAAATAAGGGAGATCAGGGACCACAGGGATTCGCAGGCAAGCAGGGTTATCCAGGTGCAGCTGGTCCTCCTGGACCCAGAGGAGCCACTGGACCCACAGGTGACAAAGGCAATGTAGGTGCCCCAGGTACCCCAGGTGCCCCAGGTATTCCTGGCCCTGCTGGACCCAAAGGTCATCCCGGTCGTGCAGGTGAGCCAGGTGCCTCTGGTGCTGATGGTGCCCCTGGTGCCCGAGGACCTTCTGGACCTCAAGGTCCTGCTGGTGCTCCTGGCCTTAAGGGACACCCAGGTCTCCCTGGTGCTCCCGGCCCTGCTGGTCTGGCTGCCAAGGGTATTGTCGGACCCCAGGGTCCCCCTGGCCAGCCTGGTGAGCCTGGTGCTGATGGAGAGACTGGCCCAGCCGGCCCTCCTGGTGCCCCTGGTCCTCCTGGTGAGGTTGTGTTTGAGAAGGGCATGGGAATGGGTGAGATTATGGTTAAGTCCCCCATGTCTGCTTTCACTGCATCTCTGGCTACCCCCTACCCCGCTGCTGGCACCCCCATTAAGTTTGACCAGATAGTGTACAATGCTGAGAATCACTATGACCCTGAGAGTGGCATTTTTACTTGCCAGGTTCCCGGAGTTTACTACTTCTCCTACAGCATCCATGTTAATGGTGCTCATGCCCTGGTGGCTCTGTACAAGAACGGCCAGCCCGTTATGTTCACTTATGATGAGTACAACAAGGGTTTCCTGGACCAGATGTCCGGCAGTGCTGTCCTTCTGCTCGATGAGCAGGACACAGTCTACGTCCAGATCCCTGATGACGAGGCCAATGGTGTCTTTGCTGCCGAGAATGTCCACTGCTCTTTCTCTGGGTTCCTCATTGCTTCAACGTGATACGTTGATCCAGTAGTTCCCAAAAAGCCAACCAAATAAATTTGCAATCTATTTCTCAAATTAAAGTAAACTCCCTGTTAATTTTTTTCCTCAGTCAAACAGACAGGCAGTTCACCCTTCTTTGAGGAATAGTAGCATCTTGACTTGAAAACTACAAGAAATAGGTGCTTAGAAGAAGGAAAACTAATTTATAAAAACAGGTGATCAGGGATGGGGGAAGCAATCCACAAAGTTACCAGTGAGCTTTTTGTAATGGAGACATCATGTGAAATTGAGGTGTTATAACTGTGTTGTGTCCTGACTTTTTCTTTTCCACTCTGGTAATTTTATACTGATTTCAACTGGTGATTCCTAATTCAGTGTTTGTCCGTTCTTTCTTTTTTTTTGTCTGTTTTTGTACCTGCTTGTTTTTGTTTGAGTGACCAATAATCTTATTAAAAGTACACAAATACTTTCTGTGCAACATGTCGTAACTGTTATCCTTGTTATGTGACTTGAATATTGTGAAATGGTAATGGTCAAATTGACCATTATGATGAGTCACCAGAATACTGTCATACAAACACAAACTACCAGCAACATTGTTATATCCCTGAACATGCATTATGTCATGTAAAGCATAATGACCAAAATAAAAGATGTCTAAACAAATGTTTTGTCCTAGAAGCATTTCCTGTTGGCTTTATTTCAACTTCAACCTGGTACACTTTCAACTGATCTGACTGTGTACTTCATTTGAGTAAACACTTCCACAGGGTGGCTTCTTATGTTTGCAGTATGGTTCAAATTGCCTGGTTTCCAAATATCAGATTAATTCCAACTAAAAGAATGTAAAAAACAAACAAACAAACAAAAAAAACAATACACAACAGATGCTCACATATTGGCTACTGGCAGCCACTTAAACTAAGCATAGTATGAGTTATACTAACATGCAGTTTTGTGAAAAATACCCCAAAAACCCAAAGTAAAGATACATATTTTGACATCATATTACTTTGGTAAAACGTCAGCCAAATGAATAATGCTTGAGTGATAGTCTTAAGTAATACAGTAGTACTGTATACTACGCGTCTACCAATTATCAGATCTATTATTCATATTTTATCTGATAGTCACTGTGTTCTTTAATAGGATTGCCAATGAAATATATTAATTTCAAAATGTGCTGCGTTGGCTTTGATGTGGCAGTCAGTTGTCAAAGTAACTACTGACTGAATTTATCAAATAAATTAAGTGGAGTAAAAAGTACAATAATTGCCTCCATCTGTAGTGGTGTGGACATATAAAGTAGCAGAAGATGGAAATACTTACGTACAAATGCCCCAAAATTCTATTTAGGTAGGGTAGTAAGGTGTAAATGTGCTCCATCGCTGCTAACATGTCATTAGTCCCCACCAGATGCAGATTTCAGATCCTTTGTATGTAAGTTAAAGTAACAACAACATAACATAAAAATATTCAGCAACACAATAACTCAACTCCCCATTTTTAACATGTATAAGCAATAAATAAACATTTCAAGAATGGTGGTTCAAAAGTGGTAATTACTTTTACTCAACCTGTGAGCAGTTCAGAAGTGGAGGTGTATAAAATGAATGACAGAACAGTTCTGATATCTGATCTGGTTTGTATGTAGAATTTTAATCTTCTTAGGTTATTTCATCAAATTATAAAGTACAGTATAAAGTAAAGAATGTAAAGAGTATACAGTACAGTCTCTCTCCCTGAAATGTAGTGGAGTAAAGGTAGAAGGCACCAAAAAGGAAATACTAACTTAGTAGGCCACAGTACTTTGGTATATGTACTTATTACTTACTTCACACCACTTGCTCCTGTACAGAAACGATGGAGATGGATGAGGAGTCATAAAGCACATATTCCTCCCCACATGACGGCCACTGGTCGCCAGCTTGGCAGCCAAAAGTTTACAAAAGCTACTCTACCGTGCCAGCTGAATATAGGTGTGCTGAAAATAGCTGTGTGGGATGAGGGACAGGGATGGTCCTCTAGCAGGGCAGCAGCTGTTTGATCCTCCCCGGCAGAGAGAGGGCTAGGAGAGAGAGCGAGACGGTGGTTAGGTGAGGGGCCCGAGGGACAGCGGAGAGAGGAAGCTGGTGGAGGGAAACCGCTGGGGATTGCCATCTGATGGGACTGCCATTCAGAGACGGTCTGCGGTCAGTGCATGAGGTGGGACCGTCAGGAGCACAGACGGACCGCTGCCTCTGGTCGACTCCACAAGCCACACTCCAAAATTATCTGGTGCGCTTAAAGGAATATTTTTCACTTTGATTTATTTTGGGTGTTTAGAAGCCTCATGTGCCTGTATTTGCTTATTTGCTAATGTATCCATACTTGTGAATCTGCTTGTCTAGAATGAAGCTGAAGAACCTGATTGAGGATGGAGCGTGGCATGATGGGATACGAGCTGCATGTTGGAGATGCTTACTTTTTTACGAGGCTCAAAATGGCAATAAATCCCTCAACAACCTGCCCAAGAAGGACATCAGGAATAGAAATATTATGTGTAAAACACACCCTTCCTGCGGTGGAGGGCTGCATTACACAGGGTTAAACTGGGTGCAGAGGAAATAGATGGTTTGAAATGAGCATGGGTGCAGCTGTGGGTGGCTAAAAACTACCCCAGAGGAGTTTGCAGCGAGCTCATCTACTCCTAAAAAGATTCTGGTGTTTTTATGGGGTTTCTGTAGAAGAAATCCTAACATGTCCGCGGCGAGGTCTGCGCTGCAGTTGTTTGCCGCTGATGCCGAAAAAACTCTGCGCGCCATGAAAATGTTTGTTCCGTACACTGTCATTTAGGGTGCAAAACCAGCAACACTGTGACTGAATCAAACACAGCTCGGCTCAAATCTCATCACATAATTACGTTGTGGCTGTTTCCTTGACTCGGGCGGTTGTTTCCTAAAAATACCGAAAGGGTAGCAAAGCATGTCTCACTTTGTCTCCTTGTAAATGAGGTTTAGAGAAACTGATGCTTGCGATAATCATACGGTGTTGGAGCCTTAAAGGTGTAGTTCACCACAAAAATGCAGCCAGACATTTTTTAAAGGTTGAGGCCAGATGGGGCCACTGACAGCGGTGTTACATGGAAACCTGGGACGGTGACACACTGGCTGGCTGGATATGTTTTTTGGTGCTTGAACTTCTAAGAAAATGAAATACTATTGATTAAAATGAATCAGATCGAAGCCTTTTGTGTGTCTGCAACTTTTGAGAGCTGCACTTGAACTGCATCATTGTTATGTGTTGATTATCAGTATTACAAAAACTACCTAAAAGTCATACTCTACTAAAAGTAAAGATAATGTGTTCTAACATTTTTAGTAAAAATGATAGTCGGCCATGAAAATAGCACCTGATTAAAAGTCTTTAAGTATCTGATACTAAATGTTCTCAAACATGAACAGATTCTTAGGTATGTGTATACTGTATACTATGATCCTGATATTCTGCATTTTATGGTGATTATCGGCATCACTGTTTCTTTTATCCAAATGTGATATGATTAAAAAGAAATGCACTACTTTGGCTCTGATTCAGCATGTAACCCAAGAAAGCAGTGGAGATAAGACTATTATTTGCCCCCAAATTGTAGAAGTATTAAGTAGCAGAACATGTAAAAGAAACTACTTAGCTACATTCCATCATTGTCTTAATGCCTTGATATTCCTGTAGTTTAATGGTATTGACAGAGGTTCATGTATTAGTATCTAGAAAAACAGTTGCATTGCTCCTTTATAGAGGCTGTTTGGTATCCTATATTCTTGCTAATGAGTCTGATGCAAATAAAAAAAACTTGTGGAAAAAAAACACGTTTTCCTTTATATTTTGAGATTCCAAGTCTCTCCTGATACAGATTTCATAATTGTGCTTCTCTAACACATGGACTCAAAAACCTCACCTCAGAGTTCTTCCTGTAAAGCTCCACAAGAGGGTGCTGCAAAGTCAAGAATCTGTATTTATTCCTCCAGGGGCTTGTCTCAGCCACAGAACACCACACTGAAATGTCGGAGGAGACATTTGAGGGTTGACTGACTGAATAAATGAGCCTCTTCTCACTTCATTCCTTTATTTCAATAAACTGAAGTCAATTTTGGCTGATGGCACCCCTGACCTCAATGTGTGTGTTTTCCGGTGTGGTGGTGTTGTAGTCATCACAGCTTGATGCAAAGTCTGCTTAAAACATCTCCCAATTTTATTCAATCTTACAAATGGTGAAAAACAAGAAAACTTCATTTACAATGGGTAATCTGTTAAAAACTTCAGTCATTTAGGTACATCTCAGTCATAAAACCAGTAATATCAAATTCTATACAACGTGCATTACTACAGAGTTTTGAAATGGTGGGATCTAAATGGGAAGTGATGAGCACCTATTGTTTTTTTCGACAGTTAACTAAATCTAGTTCTTTCAGGAATGGTTGTGTCCACAGGAGCGTTTGAGTTTTTGAAGAGTTGTAAACAACTGTGCACTGCAAAGACAACATTTAAGACTTGGTTTAGGACTTTCCCTTTAAATATCACAATGTGTCAAATCTTGCAGACACAGCTTCAGCTGCTACATCCAATTGCCCAGCACCAAATACTTTGATAAAATATGTCAAATTCAGCAACGTGTCAACACAGTCATGATTTCATGTAGAAAAAAAAACATTCACACCCGCATTCGCACTTTCACACTCACCCACGTCACAAATGCAAGCACCAATGAGCAGTGAGGAGGCAGCAGCACACTCTCCAGTACACCTCCTGTCCATCACTGCCAAGGACGTTGCAGTCATTATGGATGAGATGGTTGCAGTATAGTAAACAAACACCAACAAAAAAAAAAAAAAAAGAAAAAAAACAATTTTAAAAAATGGAACAAAAAAAATCCCTGGTTTTAGACAAGTCCTCGCATTCCTTCACATCTGCCTCCTTCATTCCGGTGTCTCGCTCAGCAGGATCACTCAGCGGCGGCTGCCTCTGGACTGGCTGCCGTCTCTGGTTCAGTAGGTGAAGCTTCAGCAGGTTTCTCCTCACCTCCCTCTGGTGCTGCTGCTGGTGCCGCCGCCTCCGCCACCTCTGCCTTCACCTCCTCCTTCTTCTCCTCCTCCTCCGCGGCCTTTGGCTCCTCAGCTGCAGCCTCCTTGGCTCCTTCCTCGCCGGCCTCGGCTGGTTTGGCCTCCTCGGCGGGGGCCTCCTCTGACGCCTTCTCTCCTTCGGCTGCCTCTTCAGGTGCTGCTCCCTCCTCAGAATCCTTCTTGGTCTTCTTGAAGGAGAAGCCGCTGAGCTTGAAGGAGGGTTTCTTAAAGGAGAAGCGCTTTTTCTTCTGCTTGCCGTCGTCGCTGGTGGACGGGGTACCTTCCTCCGGTTTGGCGGCGGCCTCTCCGTTTGTGGCAGGCTCCTTCTCGCCGTTGGCCTCGGCAACCTCTACTTTCTCGCCTTCCTCCTTTGGCGCCTCCTCTGTGGGAGTGCTGCCGTTGGCCTGCACTTCGGCTTTGTTGGCCTCCTCTGCAGCTGGAGAGGCATCCCCATTGGTCTTGGCATGGCCGTTCTCCTGGAATGAAAGAATCAGCTAAAAATGTCAGTCTCGAACACGCAGAAAAAATGATTTCCTGTAATCATGCATCACGTCTGGCCTACATTTGTACGTGCATGTGTTTGTGTGCAGGGACTAGCCCCCCTATGCAAAAAAAAAAAAAATCTGGCGTGCCTTGATATTAAATCAAATTCAACCTCTAGTGGCCACCAATAGGAAAATAGACCTAAAAACTGCAGCAACATCTGTTACTATGAGAGTGACGACAGATCTATGGCTCTCAGCAGTAGGCTGTCAGATAGACTGCAGTACCGCCGGGGCCCGCCAGGGGGAGAGGCGTTCAATGTGGATACAACACAGGAATTTGGGAATTTTTTTCCCCCTTTTTTTCCTTCTTTTAATGACCAGTTTACTCATCCAACGTCTGCTGTTTTAATTTTACATCCTTCTGTCACCCAGCTCCCCGAGCCTTGTACAATCTGTTGATTTTGCGGGCTCTGCGTGTGGATGAAAAACGTGGCTCCCTTTCTTTAACCTGGCAACAAAGGCGTGGTAGCGTTTTTTAAAATGGCCATGCCACCAAGCCAGAGCGGCCGCAAACCCCCGGCTGCACACATTTGCAGCCGAATGAATTAAAATTACAATACGTTGTGTGTGTGAAGCTGCGGCCAGAGAGAGACTGGGAAATGTTTGCAAGAATCCCAAAAAAATAAATTAATTAAGAAAAAAATTTAAGAAAAAAAAATGCCATTTAAACAATTTTGGGATGAATTTAAAAAACACTCCAATCGGTGCAGCCCTGAAAAAAAGATGAATTACAAAATGCGCATGTGTCAATTTGAAGCCCTTTCAATAACGCCTATGTTCATTAAAACAACGTTTGGCAGCAGAAAAACATCAAATTTGAAACAATGCACACGCCGGTGAAAATCGGGTACATGTGGCCACTTTCCCTGAAAAGCCGGCGAGCGTGGGGATGCGCTTACAGGGGGGAAACATGGAGCACGCCATTGACGCACCAAAACCCCGAGACAAAATTCCGCTCCCGCAATTAAGACTCGGACAATTAAAACATCTCGTTTACCTGTCCGTTCGTCTTCGCCGCAACAGCCGCGCCTTCTGCCGGCTTTTCGACCGCAGCTTCCTCTTTTCCAGCGGTTTTGGAGATTTGTGCTCCCATGCTTCTGGTGCAACAAAGGAAACCCAACCGATCAAATGATTGAACAAAGACCGCAAGCTTCCTCCCCGAAAAAAAAAATGTGCAAGTCGAGCGCCGACACCTCCTTCTTCCGAGCGAGGGGGAGAGAAAAAAAAAGGGAATCAGCGCCGAAGTGACCGCAACAGAACAACAGAGGAGGACGTGCGAGAAGTTGCTGCGGGGGTTTGGGGGGAAAAAATGTGGCGAAGACGCGAAAGGAGAAAACGCGAATTCTTTCAATTTTTTCTCTCCGAGCCGAGTTTGTAAATGGAGAAATTGGCCCCGCCGCAAATGAGATGCGGAGTACAACGCCCAAGTCCACTGATGAATGGGCACTGGGGCTATGACGACACAGCCGGCCCGTCTCCGCCAATCACAAGTCCCCGATCCCCAACGAGTGGGGGGGTCATGGAGTGTAAGGGGGGGGGGACAAGAGGGAGTAGGAGGAGGGGGGCATGGACAATAGAGACAACAACAACATGGCTAGCTACTTGTTCTTAAACGTCTGATTTGGGGCGAAATAACTTGATTTATTTCTGACCGAAATCACAGCTGAGCGGGCGTTTTGTTTTGTTTTTTTCTCGAGGCCCTGCAGACCGAGCAGGACGCTCCCTGACCGCCCCTCACCACCACAGTGCAGCTCAGGCTTCCAAAAGACACGTCTGAACGTGACAAAATGGCCAGTGTGTGTTTGATCAGTAGCCTGGCTTTAATATTAAACAAGGAAAATATCACTTAAGAAATGGCTGGTGAGCGTTTTGTCCAGTCATCTCTACATATGTTTGTACAATGGACAGACAATATCATGCAATGCAACAATATGGCCTCCATTATTACTGCATACTGTGTGACTATACAATAATAAACAACACAATATGCAATAATGGAGCCTCCTTCACTATATCATATTAAATAGAACACTATGGAATATGATAATAGTATGTACATGTGCAATAATATAGTATACAATGCACATGTTTATTTAAACAGGCCTTTGTCTCTAATACACATAATACACATACACATAATATGTAATAATATACACTTGATTATTCAAACTACTCAGATTTCTGTCAGGTGTCTGTACATTTTCAGTGTTTTTTATGTGTTGTTGTTTCTGTTTTGTTGTTTGCTCTGTTGCTGTTTTCATGTTTGTGTACATGGTAAGCAAACTAACGTTACTTACCTTTCTTAAAACAATATTGCATTGATTTGTAAATTGCACATAGCTCATATTTAGAGCTAAATTTCTAGAGAACCTGTTCAACCTGGCACTGACTCAGGGTTTATATGCTGAGCATCATTTAAATTCAACCTTATTTATTTTTTATTATCATTTTTTATCTATACAGAGACCTCAACTTCTGACATCTGGAGAGAGAAAAACCCATTACATGAAAGATTAAATCTTTATTTGAAAATGTCATACCATACAGCCTCCAGCTTTTTAAATGGTTTGATGTTTTGCTTAACTCAAAACTAAATTCAAAATTAGGGGGTTAAAGAAGTTAAACGTATTTATTGATATACAAAGCTGCAACAAATGGGGCCTGAGAAGGTGTTTATCACAACCTGTAGATGGACATTTAAGTGACAATAACAACAACATGCTCCGGACAGCTGAGCAGAGAAAGCTCCGCTCAGCTGTTCTCGTATTATATCATCACGCACCCTCCTAACATATGTCTCGCCCAGTAAACAGACGTCCCCCTGTAACTATAAGCCCCTGTGCCCACAACTTCCCTCATCCCTCTTCTTGCATAATAGCGTCTTGTCTGCTCGTTGCAGCTGGAGCATCCCAGTGACCCAGATATAATGAGAGTTTATGGCCCTCCTGCTCCCGCAGCCTGCAGTGCTCCGACTCCACCACCAGCCACACGTCTCCTCTCACTCACCATGACCCACATCTCCATGGTAACCGGTCCAAAATGGCTCCGAGGAAGGGGGCTGCGCGTCGAGCACCTCGGCGTACCATGACTCCTGGTTATTGTGGAGAAGCAGGGTGAGAGTGAGTTCAAAAACCCAAGCGGCCCAGACAACAGTTTGAGGATTAGGGTGACTTCTGTTTTTAGCCACCCTCCCTTCATCAGGCTAACTAGGCCACGCTCATTGTTGGGATATTCTGATGACATGCAAAGCTGCAATTATTATGTTGAGCTGCCATGAATATGTAAACCGGGGGACAAAGCCTGCAGGGCATGATGTGTTTTTTCAATAACACCATGCCAGCCAGACATTTAGACGTAAAGACTTCACCTGTCAGGACGGCATCAGGATGAAAATGTGTGTGTGTGCGTGTAAGTGTGTGTGTGCGTATGAGCAAAATCTGCACAACTACTGCACACAGCTGCCCTCAACGCAATAAAAAGGCAACTGCTGTCTTTAAATCACGTAAAATTAACACTCTAATCGTGCATTTACTTCTAAAAGCATTGATCTCAAAACCACAGGCGAGAGCGGCCGCTGCAGTCTAGTCTGCCTGATGATCTGCTGCCAATATATCAGTTTAAAACTGGTCTGATATTCAGATTTACAACTTTTTTTTCCTACTTTAAATTATCGTGTAATGGAATGTATTTGAATTTTCATCTGTTGGTTGGACAAAACAAAACATTTGGATAATTTAATGGATATTTTCACTATTTTCTGACAGTTTGTTGAAAAGAAAATTAACTGAAAACAATGAAAATAACTGTTAACTGTAGCCTTAAGTGGAACCTCATCGCTGGTTGCTGAGCAGGATGAAATAATGTTGTAGGGTTGTTAGTTTGATTCCGTACTTACTGCTGACATGTCAAAGCCTCGTCCTTAAGTCGCTTATTCAGTCGACCGCGTAAAATTGGAGTGCACGTCTGGCATTCAAACAGCCGCAACACTGGAGGACTTCTGTGTCAGCGGAGGTCAGAGGTCAGCCATGTGATTCATAATGACATTCCTGAGCAGGTTTAAATCCATGCAAATCCGTGTAAATTATCCAAAAATGACATTTTCTAATCTGAGTAGGATTGTTTGCCCTGATTCATGGGATACATGTTGCATTTCTCTGAATGTCGCTGACATTTTCATTCATCCAAAAAGGAAACATTATTCCTCCGTTTCTGTTGCTGTGCAAGCTGTCATGTGACAGCACCTGAACATTACCAGGAATAAGAAGCTGTAAAGTGTTCTCTTTATGCCTATTGATCTTTAGGGCTTTATTTATGGTGGCCTTGAGGGTAAAAACACAAGACCCTCTCACAAGACACATTTCACAAAACACAACAACTCTTTGTGCCTATCGATCTTTACGGCGTCATTACGGCGGCCCTGCGGGTCAAAGCACAGATACATTTCACAGAACAGCATTTCACAAAACTCAACATTTAGCAAAACGCAACAGCATTTTGTAAAATGCAACATTTCACAAACCACAACAACTCTCTATGCCTATAGATCTTCGGGGCTTCATTACGGTGGCCCTGAGGGTCAAAGCAAAAATGCATTTCACAAAACACAGCAGGATTTCACAAAACACGTGTTGTGTTTTCTCAGTGTAGTTTTATGCATACGCAGTTCATTGAGGTCCAATTGCATTCAAACAAAACTAATCCACTGAACAACCAGGGGAAATTGTTGCATACAATGGGATGAAACAGAAACGAGACTAAAATATGTACAACTCTGTTTGTAATTATTGTGTCTTTCTCTGACTTTCTTATACAATATTTGAAGACTTTTAATATGAGAATGTGAAGAGAGCTCTGATCGCCTGAACGAAAACAGACAATTTACCACCAACCTTGCCCTGTTTTCCAGTCTCTCCAAACAGACGATGAGGGGGGCGGTGTCGTATTATAAATGGTCTTCTGCTATTGGAGGGGAGCGCAGTCGATCACAGCTCGTGGCCGGCGTGGATCCGCATCAGCTGCACGCAATCACAGCTGCGTCAAGACGCACGCAGACGAACCGGAAAACACACCGGCGTTCGCAGTTCAAAATAAAAGCACGGAGGTTGGTTGTTTATTAATCACATGTAGAGCGTGGTAAACAGTCTTACTTTGACAGAGTCAGTGGGATTCTTATTTTAAACGCAGGTTAGAAACATTAAATCCGTTTCCCGCTTTCGCCTTGACATGACTCGCCTTGTTTTATTGGGAGAAAAACAGCTTTATTTTGGCGGGATCGAGCGGGGGAGCTGCGTGCGTGGGATTGCTGCGAACTTGACACTGGCCGCCATCGTCATCATCTGTACGCACGGCGGCGACAGGAGCTCCTGGATCGGCAGGGACGGGTATCCCACCGCTATTCCGCGTCAATGCGAAGGAAAAACACTCACGGAGAGTAGAAAAATATCCCCGAAAAGTCCCCCTGGAGACTCCGATGGATTAATCTGGCTTTTATTTCTGCGGTAAGCACGCTTTTTTTTTTCTTATTGTGTCCTCCTCCCCGCGTTGAATTCCAATCGGTGCACCCGCCTCGTCCCCTATTTTTTGCGCTTGTGTGGAGATGAATTCATTTCGGGAGAGAGAGAGGGAGAGGGAGAGGAGCGCAGAGAGGATAAATACCACATTGTGGCTCGTTGTATCCGCTCATGTCATCCGGCAGATGTTGCGTTGCGTGCGTTTAAAAGGCAACTTTGCCTTCAGAAGGGGGCAGAAGAGAGACTGGCGGCGGCGGCGGTGGTGATGTGGGTGATGTTTTGCAGCGCTCTGATTGTGGAGAGGGGGCTCCTCTCCTTGTGTTGCAGCAGCAGCAGCAGCAGCAGGGATGGATGCGCTGCAGAGCTGAGCTGACCACTGAGGCCAGGCACGCATATGATAAACGCCACAATGGCCTGCAGACAGCCTCATATTGATCCTCCACCAATCCCCCCCCCCCCCCCCCCCCCCACACACACACACACACACAAAAAAATAACTGTCATATGCTTTGAGGTAATTGCATTTCCACGCTGTTAAATATCCAGTTAAAGCTGTCCTAATCGGGTTATCTGACGTGTCTGGAGGTGCAGCCATCCATCTTGTGGCCCAGCACCCGGGGATGGTGCGTGAAAAGCCCTCCCCTGTCTGATCCATGTGCAGTTAAGTTGGGGCCAGTAGTTGTTGTTGTGTGATGGATCTGCAAAATGTATGCACTCAGCACCCTGAAGCGCTCTCTCTCTCTCTCTCTCTCTCTCTCTCTCTCTCTCTCTCTCTCTCTCTCTCTCTCTCTCTCTCTCTCTCTCTCTCTCTCTCTCTCTGTGTATGTGTGTGTGTGTTCAGCCTGTCATTATTCCATGAATGGCTCCACAGCTGGCGTGCGTGATGCAGTTATCAAATGGTGAATGGGGGGGAGAAAAGCAGTTGCATATTCTGGTTCATGGAGCATGATCACTTCCCCCCTCAGGCCGCTCTCCAACCATACTGCTCAACAGACACACTGGCACGTAGGCTGCTACTTGTGACTTGAGGTTTCAAATGAAAGATGTCACAACAAAAGGTGTCTTTGGTTAAAGCTATCAAACATATCTTGTAATTGTTTGTGTTTTGTGTGTGTGTGTGTGTCAGACAATACAACAGGAAGGATCAACAGGAAGATGAACCGCAACAATCCTGACAATCGATTCATCATTTATCAAAGTTTTGGGGCAAATGTATATGAAAATGATGGTTTCAGCTTCTCGGATGTGATTGTTTGAACTCAACATCTTTAGGTTTTGGACTGTTGATCAGGCACAACACCATCTTAATGCGCGTGTTTGTTTTGTTTTTGGATGTTTTCCGCTCATGTTGATTGTTCAAGAATATAATCTGCAGATGAATTGATCATAAACAATTGAACATATTGGTTAGTTTCAGCCTAGTTGTCTTTATTTGATTCGCTGAATACACAAAAGGGGCAGATTGGTCCATGATATGTCAGGATATAGTGGAAAAAACATCCATCCTTGTTTGTACTTTCTATCAACCCAAGTGTCTCTCACTCCTACCAGGGGAAAAAAAAAACAAAAAAAAAAACTCCCAACCTTCCGTCCCTGCAGACCCACCACATCATTATTTCCAGCGGGTTTCTTACAGTGAACATTGCCCTCCGCTTGGCACAAGATCTGGAAAAAGAGCCGTTTAAACCCCCTCAGTACGGACTGACAGGCAGAATCTGCTCCTGTTGGTGGAAAGGGGGAAAAAAAGAAAAGAGAGAAAGAGTTAATGTTTTTCTAATTTGCCCTTTTTCTCCCATTTGGAAAATATTCATCTGCTAGGCACGCGTCTCGCTGACTGAGCGGTCCTCTACAATGGGCTCAATGATTTAACAACATGACTCAACGTACTCCACTGTGAACATTGTGACACCGAAAACACAGCGAGGCTTATACCCACACACGTACACGGCGTATGAAGCTCAGCTGTGGGGTTTCGTAACTAGTTCATTCAGAACGCGAAGAATGCTTTGAAAGCCTTAACAGTGTTTTTCATTGTGCTGATAATCTTGTGGTGGAGTGAAATGTGGCCATTGTCTTGTTGTTGATTCGCTGAATGAACTCGGTTGTCTTGACACAAGCAAATATTGTAACTATTTTGAGAATGGCGGCCATAAGGAGGAGATCGGCTCTAGCAGTACCAAAATCCAGTAAACACAGTGCCAAGTTTTTCTTTTTTTTGCAAAGTGAAAATGATCCTCTTTTAGATAACTTCTGTGGTTTAAATGAACAGAACGTTTCGGAGCTGAATAAGGTCAGTGGGAGCGCGACTCCTGTAGGAGGGGGTGTGGGAGGTTTGACCTTGTTTTGTGCCATGTCAATGATCCGAGTGTAAAGGGACCACACAGTCGAACTGAACAGAGATGTCTGTGTTGAATTTGCAAATGGCCGTATTCTGATGAGGCTCGTATGCGTCACAGTTATATAATAAAGGAATTCACACGTAAGGACCGGTTGATCATAGGTTAAGGTTTGAAATACTCACGTCGGCTCAGTGTGTTAGCAGGCAAACAGTGTGTTTCCATTGGAGCTGAAACCACCAACCTGTTAATTTGAACTATTTTGATCATAGTTAATCTTTTCTGTCATTTTTGAATCCAGGAGGACATCTTCAAATGTCTTATGTATTTGATTGACAATGGCATAAACACAGGTTTTGTACAGGTCCTTGTAATCCTGGAGAGATAGAAATCTAGCCTTGATAAGGTTTGAATAAAGACATGTGTCACTGAACAGAATATAAATAATAGAAACTGACGTCCTTTTGACTTTTGTTCATTTAGGAGATTCTGTAAAGCTTGCTGATTCTCATTCTCAAGAAATAGCAGTGTTGTAATAGCTAATAACCTTTGTCCTCATCTCAGCAGTGCCTTGTTTTGGTCCCTTTTTAACTTGAGGGAAGTCACTGACAAGTCCTTGAATTTGCCGTTAAAGAGATGTGTGTGTGTGTGTGAACCCTGAAAACATAAAAATAGGATAAAATCAGAAGGTGTTTCCTTGCCACTTAAATGATGAATCAGTTAACGCAATTGTTAATTTGTTGATTCATTGTCTGCGGATCAAAACAAATATTCCAGCTCCAAAGCGATTCGCCACCAGGGCTCGTCCTCTCGTCTCATTATGTCCAGACTGCACATCTGTCTGTGTCTCAGGCCGGACTGTCTCCTCTCCATCAATCCCTCAGTTGCGCCGCGTGACCCTGACACGTCTGTCCTTTTTTAATTTAGTATATTGATCCAGCGGCTTTACTATAAATGGCCCGGGTATCTCATTATGGCTCCCAGCTCTCCACGTTACTGTAGATGATTAACACCCGTGCCCGTACGGCATCAAAATAAAAGCCGTCATTTGGGAAATTAATTTCCACTTGATCCCGGCAGCTGTGACTGATGTAGTAGAACTAACCATCATGCTGTTGCTCTGCACTCAGATAATATTGGCTACTTAATTTCTCTTCACTTCCTGCTGTGGAGGAATCTCGTTGATAAATGCTATCCAACAGATTTGGCCAGACATCAGAGTCGGATTTCATTCTGAATCTTGAGCCAATCAAGATGAGGAGAATTAATGTCTGTCTCATGTGAAAGTCGAGCCCTTCCCCTCTCCCTCTCTCTCCTCGATTCTGCCTCTTGCCATTAACTGTTGCGACGCGCCACGTCGCTGCGATCCTGTCCCTGTTGGACCTTCCACATCACGCCACTGTGGTCCTCTCGGAGGCAAGCTGTTCATTTGGGTCTGAAAATAGCGTGACGATGAGTGTTCTTGCAGGCCGAGGTGGTCATGCGATACCCAGGCAGTGCCACAGAGAGGAAACAAGCCCCGCGGCTGCGATGCCATCATCTGCTTGTTTTTTGGGGGGGATGAAAGTTGTGCCGGAGGTCAGGCGTGGAGCGGAGGGACCTAGCACGTGGCTGCGTATCTCACCTAAAATCACAGCATCGCAGCAGGGCTTTTGTCTTGGTGTTGCATTCTGATCCATAGTGTAGATTCATGCGTGTAATTGAATAACAGAAAGATCCCCCCCTTTTTGGATGTGATGAATCTGCCTGTTGCTGTCGGTGGCGCCTGACGTGAACTTGATAGATCTAGACTCCTGTCTGCTTCCTTCAAAGAAAAATGTTTCCCTGGTCCTTTTTTTTTCCCGCAACACAACATGATTCATACACAAATGTTTACCAAACTAACATGCCCAAAGAACACAAAGGGGGGGGGGACACGTATATAAACAATTCAGGATGGCCTAGTTTCTGTGCAGCGGAGTGCTTCCAGATTTGTGAAAGCTGTGGTAGTCCCTGGCCTTTTTTAACTTCAAGAGCAGGAAAGATTTTCATAATCCCTACAGGCAGCGCGGCGACGTGAGATCTCCCCTCATTTACTCGGATCCCTTCAGGAGGGGACGCGGTGCTATTTCGATCACTGCAGTTAAAGAGGAAATGCACCGGAAAACAGACTTTTTTTTTTTTTTTACCTGTGTTATCATCACAGTCACTTCAGTTTATATTTCCTCGCCCAAGCTGAGTTGTAAGATTTAAATATGTTGTTAACCCTGCTGTCAGGAAGCAAGACGCTGGTCTGGACTGGTTTTCATTGGACTCGTTATTAGTATGTTTTAACTTGTAAACACATAAAAGTTTTGTTGTAGACTAATGCTACCGGTTTTGTTTTCCTATAACTAAGAAGTTTAATGGTGAGGTTGCAATGAATATGTTCATTATCTACAAATTTGATGACCAGTTGAGTCATTGTTTTTAGTCTATATATCAAATCATCCCAGTTTTCCAGAGCCCCAAGTTATGTCTTCACATTGCTTCTTTTTTCCATCCAACAGTCGAAAATCCAAAGCCTCCTCATTTACCTTCCTTAACGACAGAGAGAAGCGGTAAAGCTTTACGTTTCGGTATCTGGATCCAACAAATGTTTGCAAATTTTGTTTGAAAAATGAAGATTAATAAGGACCATCAAAATAGTTGGCTGTCACATTTGGAGCTTTCTGTTTGCAAAACTTATCAGTAAAGACTGTGAACGGACTTCACTTTTTCATATCTGCAGTTTTGGAGAGGCTTGTGCGTTCTCCCCTTAAATGGAAATGTGTCTTGAGATGGATTTCTTTTTTTTTTTTTTTGTACTTACCTGCTATATAGTAGAGACGGGGCGCCGTACATACCAGGGGACAGAAGATGTAGATATCAATGTCAAGGAGGATTATTTGTTATCTTGAGGACCGTCAGAAAAATCAGCATCCGTCCTCCTCCTCCTCTTTGTGTTTCAGCCTGTGGTCTCAGCTTGGGTCTGGGCTTATACTTAAAAAAAAAAAAAAAAAGCTTCCTCTGGGCTCGTTTTATTTCGAGGTATTTAATGGGCTTTTATTGGCGGTAATGAATCACAGTGATCTGCTCCTATCTGCAGTGGCTCTGTTCCTCTTTTAGTTAACCAGTGTGAAGCGAGTAAAGGAGTGGAGACAGTTGAAATCCATGCACAGGAAGTACAGTCTGTATGAATATGTGTTATACGTCCATGCACCTGTGGATATTTGGATGTTTGGACTTTGATAGTGCGCTTTATGGTTTGAATGTGATTTACAGCTCAAGCATCATGTCCACAGATGAATTGAAAAAAAGAAAAAAAGACCCAGTTGTGCTCTGGTGTCAGTTGTGGTCATATCAGAGCATAATTTGCGTCTTCTGTCTACCCTGTGGCAGTAGACACAGTCTGCAGCAAGTGACACATCTGTTTGCACTTTTTTTTCATATGGGTTCCTTGCTGGTAAATGTAAAACGACCCTCGAGGAATTTAGCCGTACACTATGCAGCTTTTCCTTTTGCAAACCATTAAGCTCCAGTATCCTTCAGGACGTGCCGCTGATTCCAGCTCATTTTTGGGGGCTGCAAACTATTTTCCTAGTAGCAAAATAGAAGCCCGTCACATGCTCCAAGAACCCTCAGTGACATCTTGAAATGTTGTGTTTTGTCCGAGCGGTAGTTCAAACCTGGAAAGTGTGTCGTTTACTGTCACACAAGACTAAAACTCTAGGTGCTCAAATTTGTGGAGCAGGAACTGGTGATGTTTTGCCTTTTTTTTTTTTTTTTTTTCATAGAACATTTGAACTGTTTCAGCTTTAAATCAGATGTAATGATCTCAAACGGTTGGCCTCGAAAATCCTCTCCAGACATTTCATGTTGCTGGCTTATTTGCACCCATCCTTTGTCCATATCATCGGCAAAATAAGGAACAGCTACGTGGATCTGAATCTGCAGCTAAGGGTCAGGAGTGGTGCGCTAGTTTTCCCCCTCTCCCCTCCCGTCTGTTGCAGCGCTGGCGTTTGCCCCCTAGCACCACCTCTCTCTCCAGCCACAGCGACTGTAAACAAGTGTGTTTCCAATTAGCCGTCTCCAAAAAGTCAGCTGGCCGCTAAGGCTGATGAAAGACATCGGTGCTGTCTGCCTGTCTCCTCCTTGCCCTGTTGTGCCAGCTCTATGAGCTTCCAGGGCTTAAAAGGGTGGGGATGGGGGGGTGAGCCGAAAATGTGTATTAGGTTAACTGGGACTTTTAAAGACGGTAAAGGCTCTTTTTAATTGGCAAAGCAGATTGCAGCGCTGGTTTAGCTCTGCTTTAGTGAGGCCAAATGCTCCGCCTGGTCCCCCCCCTCGCGAGACTGAACCGGGGAGTGGTTAGCTGCTAAGCGTACATTCAGGCTTACATTAAAGGGTCTCTCTGCGCATTTTAAAACTCACTGCCGCGCATCTATAGATGGGTGTCTGGCTCCTTGTAAAGAAACAACAAAAATAAAACGCACGCCAACTTATGAATGCAATGGGCGGGCGTAAATTCTTCTCACAAGTGTGGTCGTGCACTGAGATGGGGAAAGTAAACCATAATAAGCAGTGCTGTAAAATTCCTTTATGCCGAGTTTAGATGGATATTCTCAGCTGAAAGTATCTCACAAAAAACACTGCGGCTCCATCACATTGTGTTCCTCTGTGTAATTAGTAATGGAGTTTAAAGCATCGTGTTTAATTTCCGCCTAATTGAAAGATTTTTCGCAAGGCTCAGTGCGAGTCTCAGAGGGAGCCCTGAAATAATGGAATATTGAATCATAATTTCCCCAACGGAGACGGCTTTTGAGCTATTATTTTACCTACGCGCTAATTTCCCGTCCCTGTGTCTGTCCTCTTCTCTCCACCCACAGAATAGTAGAGAATGGGCTGTGTCCAATGTAAGGATAAGGAAGCAGCGAAACTCACTGATGACCGGGAGACCAGCCTCTCACACAACTCGGGGTACCGCTATGGGTCCGACCCGACGCCGCAGCACTACCCCAGCTTCGGGGTCACCACCATCCCCAACTACAACAACTTCCACACCGGCGCCTCGCAGGGGGTGACCGTGTTCGGAGGGGTCCACACGTCCTCGCAGTCTGGGACACTTCGGTCTCGGGGCGGAACAGGTGAGGTCTCGGAGGCTTCTTTTCAAAATAAGTCTGTGAATGCATGAACGAGTGAACGTTTGGCTGGTCCGGGATTTTAGAGACTAACATTTAATATCACCCTGAAACATTAAGCATCTAGCTCTGTGTTTACATTTAAGACTTGAGCGTGATATTGGCCTTCTCATCTGACCCTCTGCAAGAAAGCAAATTTCCAAAAATGTCGAGATGTTCCTTTAAGACGGCGGTGACATTGTGAGTCTGAAAAAATACGTCACTGTCACTGAAAAACGGGGTCATATTACAAACAAGCAATTAAAAGATAAATTAAATGTCCGTCTAAGTTGTAAAGCTGTAAAACTTCTTCTGTGAGGACCACTCACTGTCTGGCTCTCGTCCAGCCTTCTATAAAAAAGGCTGATGTCAGCTTAATGTGCTGAGTGACCGGTAAACAGAGGCTAGTTCTCACTTCAGAATCAACTCCTTTTTAAAAAGTCTTTTCCCTCCCGTATTAATTCCTCTCTCTCTCTTACGTGTGCCGATATTGTGGCGCTGTGATAAATGCGTGTCCCCACGCAGAAGATGAATGTCCACTGGCTGAAAGTTAATGGGGAAAAAAAAAAAGAGTGACCTAAATTATCACCGTTCCCTCCGCGAGGCACATCTGAGGAACCATGAAGATCAGACGTTGTGCTGAACAGTGCAAAAGTGCCTCCGCGGCGGAGAAACGGGGCTTTATGGTCAATCTCTTTCAGATTTTAAACATACATACGATGTGGGATGCATAAGCTAAGAGCATCTTCTTGCTTTGATGTCAACTACTCAGGGCTTTTTTTTTTTTTCCTTTGCTAGCACAGATAAACACTCTGTGGAGTCAGCACCACGAGCATGTGTGAATAAGATATCACTCCAGGAGAGCGGCAGTAAGCAACCTTCAAAAAAAAAAAAAAACACACAACAGAGTCAAAAAACCTCATCTGACCTCCCTGTTAAGACATCCACTGTTCGCCTCTGAGACAGTGAGCAGCTCTGGTCACTGTAAAAGTGCGTTTTGGAGGTCACCGGGAATCGCGCGGGGCTTTCAAGCAGAACTGTAGCTCCCAACTGTCCAGGGACGACTCAGATCAAATCAGAAAATGAAATCGTTTTACAGTTTTTGAGGCTTATTAAGAGATACAGGGACTCCAGGGCCGCGCTGAATCTCATCAGATAAATTTGATTGGCCTCGACGTTCCTGGAGGACGCTCTCTCTGATGAGGCTTAAAGTCCGACTTGGTTTTGTATGCAAAACAAAAGAGTTTTATTTGTTTTCATAGTAAACCTGAAATAATTGATTTTTTTTTTTTTTTAATCTTTGGTGCCGACAGCCAGCTGTTTTGGTCATCTATTTATTGTAACATCTGGTTGGCACTTCTTAAATGTAAGGATATGCTGCTTTTCTTTTGTCATTTACAGTATCAAGTGAAGAGTCTTTGGGTTTTGGGACAAAAGAAGCAATTTAAAGACTTCACTGCTGGCACTGAGTAGATTATGATGACATTATATAGGCCGATCGATTCACCCCGCTCCCTCTGTCAACACTAAATGATCATTCTAAGGTACCAAAATCACAGATTATTAGTTTCAGATGATTTTGAAAACATAATTCTGAATATTATGCGCCATTTCTGCCAATAGATCCTCCTAAATCCCACACATTGGACCTGTAAAGTTAGGGATGATCATTTTGACCGAATGAGAGGAGGAGTTTATGAGATGTTTGTAAAGATAAAGATTAGATGACATCTGGTGGAGTGAATCTCTTAATTACTAACTGGTGCGTAACATAAGGAAGATATTAATGCCATAGATTGTGAGAAAGCCAAGTAGCAGCGGAAATAGAAGCGAGCTGTAATTCTTTTTGCTGTCTCATGACCGGCAGCCCATGTGGCGGACAGCTCAACAACAACAACAACAGTAACATAAAACCACAATGAAAATCCCAACAATATCTTTCATCCACGCAAGATCCAACTCTAACCACCACATGCCACTCTTTGTTTTCCTGCAGGGGTGACTCTGTTTGTGGCTCTTTATGACTACGAAGCCAGGACCGAGGATGACCTCAGCTTCAGGAAGGGGGAGAGGTTCCAGATCCTCAACAGCACGTAAGTGTGAAAACATCTGCATGACAGCATTTAGGGTGGCGGTCGTGTTTTCCCTCTCTGCTTTTCGTCCGAACGCTGCATTTGAAGACGTTTCACAGGCACAGACACTCAGTTATAAACCTGATCTGGGTTATGCGGGTTGTGTGACTTGTGCAGTCTGATAGACGGCCTACAGGAGCTTTTCTCAGGAGAAGGTGGCGAGGCAACAGTTTTGATATTACGCCCAAGACCTCTACGTATAGCAGAGATGTCTACTGAAGTTACCAGCTAGCTCACCAGCTAGCCCCAGCTCCATTTTGTCCCGTAATAACATTTCCTCCCACAAGAGGCGATAGTACGATAGTGTGTTATGCTACTGAGTTGTGAATACGTTATCAAAATAAACTCTCAAAATGTGAAGAAAGGACATGTTTTACACCTGTTTTCTGATAGAACCACTTGGTTCAACTTGCTAACTGAGGTACTTGCTAACAGCAGCTAGTGACTATAGCCGACCGTGGTTCAAGCAATGAGCCGCAAGTCCAGTATAGTCAGCAGTGGTTAGCAGTTATGCTGCCTTCTATAGTTGTGTAGCTACAAATGAAACCTTTTTAAGGAAGCATTCCATCATCATCTGCTGCAAGACAATAATTAAAAATTCCCATTATCTGGCTAGTAATTTATTCGCTCCGTATATGTTGTGCATCCCTTTTTTGATATTTTCCCGTTGGACTTTTCTCTGTGTTTTAATAATGATAAAAAAATATTGATGACACATTTAAAAAACATGGTGACATTATTCGGATGACTAAAAGTGATTTCAGTTGAGCTTTAGAGAGATGACTCTTAGTGGGAACCCACGCACCAGAAAACAACTCTCCGCTTTAAATGTTTCTGTATCTCCGCTCAGCTTTCTCAGAGACGACACAGCCAATAAATCTGATCACCCACGGCTGAGTGTTTATTTGCCTGCATGAATGTTGATCTCCTGGTTTATTCTAACCTGCCTCCATCCTCCATCTCTCTCCGTCCTTCTCTCCCCAGCGAGGGAGACTGGTGGGAGGCCCGCTCTCTCACTACAGGTGGAACTGGTTACATTCCCAGCAATTACGTCGCCCCGGTGGACTCAATCCAAGCCGAGGAGTGAGTAAAACTTCTTTTTTTATATGAGCCCACACTCTCACACAGTCTTCGGGGCATGGCAGCCTCATCAGCAGGGAGAGTGTCATAAATATTTGAGAGCTCATCTCACTGTATTTTGTTAAATGTGGCACATAAAGCACGGAATGGTATGAAAAGTGCTTAAACCAAACGTTGCACTCCGCACTTAATTTCCTTCTGTTTTTCTCCCTGCAGTTGGTATTTCGGTAAATTAGGCCGAAAGGACGCAGAGAGGCAACTGCTCTCCAATGGCAACGCCAGAGGCACTTTCCTCATCCGTGAGAGTGAAACAACCAAAGGTACTCTAACTGAGCTGACGTGCTGACTGCTTTTAAAGTTCAGCAAACATACAAGTGTTTGTGAATCAAATATTTAGGATGACTATACTTAAATACTTAAATGTGCAATGTGGGGGTAGAGGCTGTTTATTTATAGACGAACTTGGACGATACAAGTTAAAATTCAGTTTAAAATCATGTCATTAACAATGTAGTTGCTCCATATTCATTGCCCCAAATCATCTGCACAATGCACTTCAGTGCTCTGTCATATCATGGTTAAATCTTACTTAGGGCTGCAACTAACGATTATATTCCTTGTCGATAATGTGTCAACTATTTATTTGATTTATTGATTAGTTTTTGGTCTACAGAATAAAAGAAATGGGTCTGGAATCAAAAACATCTTTTTTATTTTAGGTCTATGTGCATGTTAAAGATTCTGTAAGGTTAAAAGATCAGAGTCAGCACCAACTGGAGCTACTCTCTCCCACAGAAAACACTGCTCCCGAAAACACCTCGTCAGTAGTCCCACCTTAAATTCTGTGACTTTGTGACATCACACTGCACCCACCATGTCATACATTTGTGTAATTTATGCCTTGCTGCTAGTTTGGCATGTTAGAACTGGTACAGTGTTGAACGGTGTAAGATGACCTATCAGAGAAGGTTTGGCTTAAAGAGACAGGAGCTTAACCAGAGTGCTTCACAGAGGGGGGAATACAGAGCCGCAGGACTGGACAGTATGAGGCAACTGCTGTGTTTTTTGAGCACTAAAGCCTATAAATATATTCTAGTGGTAACCCAAAATAAAATTAGAAAACCTGATAATTTGGATAAAATAAAGAAATTGTAGGGAATTAATTTAAACGTTGACAACTAAATGATTAATTTATTGCAGCTAAAGTCTTACCAGAGGTTCTGCTCACTCTGTCTGTTCCAGGGGCCTACTCTCTCTCCATCCAGGACTGGGATGACGTCAAGGGAGATCACGTCAAACACTATAAGATCCGCAAGCTGGACAGTGGAGGCTACTACATCACCACCAGGGCCCAATTTGAGACGCTACAGCAGTTAGTGCAGCACTACTCTGGTGAGACACTTCTGCAGTTATAAGTGGATGAATAAAAAAAAAAAAAAAAAACTCCTGACATGATAAATCTGCTGTCCCTCTCATAAATTTACAATGTCATGTGGTTTTATGCTTCTTTAACATCTTTTAAAATTCAAACTGCACCGCTTGATCCAGCCAGGGCCGCGGGGCTGTGCTGCCGACTGATCGTGCCGTGCCACAAAGGCATGCCCCGTCTGACCGACCTGTCCGTCAAAACCAAAGACGTGTGGGAGATCCCGCGGGAGTCGCTGCAGCTCATCAAGCGTCTCGGCAACGGCCAGTTCGGAGAGGTCTGGATGGGTGCGTATCTTTTTTTGGCACAAAGGACAAGTTGGACAGCTGTGAGCGGTGTTTTGCGAAACATGCTGTATGTGTTGGATCATTCAACACCAACACCCAGATAATGTTGCACACAGAGAGGAGTGTTTGTCAGTGATTTCATTTAGAAATTGGGACGCTGGATACGACTCTGCATGATCTCAGTGTCCGTTTCTGTGGAACTTCCCATGAATTTTGATCGAATTCGGGATCTGAAAGGGGCCGTCTGACCCCGTAAACTGTGGTCCATGTGGTATTTTCTATATTTCATTAAGTTTCTCTGACACGGCCTATCAGAACTCATTCAGGCAGATGCTGTTTTGGTTCAGTTCAATTCAATAAAACATAATTTGTCCCACACTGGGAAAATGAAGTGCTCCATGTGTATCTGATTCAGTGACATCTGAATGTGTTTGTACCAAAGACATAAAGTCAGATCCTATAATAGATTCTTTATAGTCAAGTTTTCAACTGGAAATATCTTTTTCATCTAGTGTGGAGCTTAGTTCAAGTCTTGAAAGCTTGAAAAAGATTTGAAGATGTGGAGAGGAAGGGAGTTTCCATTTCTAAATTAAAAAATAACTGGGTGCTGTCTTTAGCTATTTTTGTATATTATTGATGCTTTTATTTTGGTAGATTTTAAGTATATCACTGTATTTTCATGAATTTTAGAGTGTTGCACCACGATAGGTGAATATCTTAAAATCCTCCCAAACTTCCACTCTTTAACCTCTGCAGAAACATCCTTAAACAACCCCTTTTTTCGTTTCTGTTGTCAGGCACGTGGAACGGCACCACTAAGGTGGCTGTCAAGACTCTGAAGCCCGGCACCATGTCGCCCGAGTCCTTCCTGGAAGAAGCTCAGATCATGAAGAAGCTCCGGCACGACAAGCTGGTGCAGCTGTACGCCGTGGTGTCCGAAGAGCCCATCTATATCGTCACTGAGTACATGAACAAGGGTAGGTGCTGTTTCAAACTGACTGAGTAGAGAAAAAAAGACACTATGAATATTACATACATGCATCTGTGCACACACCTACTCACGGTCTGCATAATTAATGCATCTGCACGGACAGTACAGTGTGTGTCCTACTTTACTGCATGGTGCTCTGTCTTAGAGACCCTCAGTTACCACAGCAATAAGTTAACAAATAAAAATATGTGGCAGGAATCCCAGACTTCAGTTTTGATCCAAGACCCAACAGATCCTAACAATTTGTTCTTTCTTCTGGTTTTTAGGGAGTTTGCTCGACTTCCTTAAAGATGGAGAAGGACGAGGCCTCAAACTGCCAAATCTAGTGGACATGGCAGCTCAGGTACAAACAAGCTAAAGCAGTGACGGATAATCTGAGATCTTGATGCCACGATCTCTTTGAAAGATGTTATTTCCAACAGCTTGACTTGCTTTAATGATCTCAAGCTGTTACCAGTTTATTCATTCAAGCTCAGTGTTGGAAATTCAAAGCCGTTTCATCTTGATGTTACGCCACAGTTAACAGTTTCATGAGACAAAACAGGTCTGTGATTGTCTTTAAGGCTATGTCCATGCAGACAAGGCTGTTTCTCAAAATAAAGCTTGTTAGAGATAGATAGATAGATAGATAGATAGATAGATAGATAGATAGATAGATAGATAGATAGATAGATAGATAGATAGATAGATAGATAGATAGATAGATAAACAGGCTGTTATCTATGTAGAAAATCTTTATTAGTACTAATTTAATCCCCATGAAACTGTTCAGTGATATGATGCTCACTGGAAAAAAAATACTCCCATTTCCCAGGTGGCAGCAGGCATGGCATACATAGAGAGGATGAACTACATCCACAGAGACCTGCGCTCTGCCAACATCCTCGTTGGAGAAAGTCTGGTGTGCAAGATCGCTGACTTCGGTCTGGCCCGGCTCATCGAGGACAACGAATACACAGCAAGACAAGGTAGGAAAAACTTTAAGAAAGTCCGGTGTGGCCCAAACCTGCAGGCCTAAGTTCATTCAACTGTTTGCTTTAAATGAGGGTGTACCATTGCCATTCAGAGCATGTTTTAGCTTGTAAAGAGTAATGTATAATTTGGTTGCTAGGAAACATCTGTAGCGCTGTAGCCTGGTCCAATCAACAGCAATCAACCATGTAAAACAGGAAGTATCTTGAAGCATCACAAGCTTGAACATAACCTTAAAGATTTACAGTTTCCAAAAACCAAACAATGTTTTAAACTTGATTGCCAATCGTTTGTAAGTGTAGGCATCACTTTTATTTATACATGCATGCATTTAGGAATATGTCTCTCATGGTTATCAGCATCCATACAGCTCAGACCAGAGGCAGTAGCACACTGCTTAAAAACTCAGAGCACACGGTTGACACAATTTGCACCAAAATCCTAATCCTGCTCAGAGTCTTATCTGCAAGCAAAGACTAACTTGTGTTGTTTTCGTTCAGTTTGACTTACACCTCCCAAGGATATCATCACCTCTGATTTCCATTTTGAATGAACATCCATAAATCAGCTTAGATTTCAGAGAAAAATGACTCTTTATCTTGCAAGACAAAAAGTACAAAAGTAATTCAGTGATAGTTCAATAAGATTCCATGGTCGCACTGTTTCACAATGTTTTTTTTGTATTCTTCTTAGTTCCAAACCACAGCATCCTGTTGTCAGAGGAAAAAGTTTTCAGGCTGGTAAATGTCTCGCTCCATTTAGTCGATACCGGGACACAATTCACGCACAACTAAACACACACACACACACACACACACACACACACACACACTTTTCAGAATAACTCCAGTTAATGAGCAGGAATTTGTCTCGGTGACACATGTGGATAAAAACGGCGTGCATGTGGCCACAGCATGGCGCAAGAACAACAAATATCACATTCATTCAAGGGCACAGTGCAGATGTTAAGATGCAACACATGTTGAACACAGACTCTGTCACTTAATTGTGTACCTTGTAAGAAGGATGAGAAATGAGCTTAACAAACTTTGTTCCCCTCTGACTGTGTTGGCAGACGTGGACTACATCAGGGGCGACTTCCAGACTCCGTTAGTCACCCTGTCAACACGTTCATTCATTTGTTAGTGATTTAAATGTTTGCTTGTTCAACCTGGGCCAAGTGTGAACCAAGACGAGCAGAGAGATAATGGAATCGTTCCCTTTTTTTGTTTTCCCTGGTGGGATGTTATCATGTCCTCATGTCTTTGTACTAATGAAATCACAGACGAAAGGGGGGAAGAGAAGAAAAAAAAAAACTCCTCACAGAAGAGACTGACCTACATACTCCTGCTGCTCCTGCAGTGAATTCACCAAAATGTTTTGAGAAAAGTTTTGAACGTTTTAGAAATCACGCGTCTGAATTTCTTTTTCAGGGGCAAAGTTTCCAATAAAGTGGACCGCTCCTGAGGCCGCTCTCTACGGGAAATTCACCATCAAGTCGGACGTGTGGTCATTCGGCATCCTGCTGACGGAGCTGGTGACCAAGGGCAGAGTGCCCTATCCAGGTGAGCGCGTTCAGCTCTGTGGATTATATAACTGCATCTCAATTCCAGCTGATTGCGTGCGTTTGATTAAGGCAGAGTGTGCGAGGGCGCATGAGTCCGCGGAGACGCTCGCCATGGCTCTGTATGCTAAAAAAAGAGCAGCGTGTTGCATAATGTACATTAGAACGTGCATTATGCAGAGGAGTGTTCGCAGATGACGGACGTGTGAACATGCAAAACGTTTTCCTGTGTTTTAAGTAGTAGAGTACTGGAAGGGAAAAAAAGCAAGTGTGGAATGTAATAATGCTCTTATCGCTTTTTATGAGTAGTTTTTCTTCATTTACTTTCGCACTATTATAACCTGTGATTTGACGGTGATTTAAAAAGCCCTGCTCGCCCACACTGGTGTCAAATACTCAGGCTAATTAAAACTCTGGGTGGCAGTTTGGTGGAGCTATGATGGGCAAGATATGAGTGCAACAAATGAGATGATTTTTCAGTAATCATTGTGCTCAGGTAGGGCTGCAACTAAAACTGTTTTATCAATTAATCTGCATATAATTTTTGTTTTTACTGATTTAAAAAAAAAAAAAAACTTAAATAATGAAAAATAGCTCTAATAATGTCCCATGTCTTGTTTGGTCGACCCAACAGTTCAAATGCTTAAACGGGTTTTTCAGCCACTCTTTTCCTTCGCGCCCCCTCTCTCCAGGCATGAACAACCGCGAGGTGCTGGAGCAGGTGGAGCGAGGCTACCGGATGCCGTGCCCGCAGGACTGCCCCACGTCCCTGCACGAGCTGATGGTGCAGTGCTGGAAGAAGGACCCGGAGGAGAGGCCCACCTTCGAGTACCTGCAGGCCTTTTTGGAGGACTACTTCACTGCCACTGAGCCTCAGTACCAGCCGGGGGACAACCTCTGAGCACCGCTGCCTTCATCTCATGTCATTTCACCGGCTCTCCACCAGGGGTAGCCAGACTCCACCCGTTCTCTCTCTCTCCTCCTTTCCCTCTGTCTCTCTCTCTCTCTCTCTCTCTCTCATCCTGTGGCTGTGACGATCTTTAAAAAAAAACAAGCTCATGGACTGACTTCTTTGACTTCCAAGCTTCAACACAGAACTGGGAGCCCTGACAGCATACTGACTATCAAATCAAGGGATGTTCTTTTTTTTGTTTGTTTTGTTTTTTTTTTTGGAGGAAGAGGAAGAGGAGGAGGAGGAGGAGGAGGGGGCACTGAGGCGACTGAGGAGTTTAAAAAAAAAAAAGAAAAAGAAAAAAAAAAAAAGACTGCCATGGATGAACGAGATGAGTTATGTTGTGTAACTTGTATGTAATGTAAATATAAATTGCTTGTTTACTTATCTCTCCCTTTTTTGTTTCATTTTATATTACTTTTGATATTTTGGAAATGTGTGGATTTTTTTTTTTTTTTTTTTAATCCAACGTCGAAAAAGTTAATTCAGATTAACGGCTTGTAGGAAGGAAAAAAAAACAACAACAACAAAATGTGTGACGCTCACAAGTTTGTGACAAAAATCGTGACATAATAATTGTAGAAATGGTAATAGTTAGACATCGTGGACCGGAGTGGAAGTCCACCGACCTTTTTTACGAGGTTAATATAACAATACTGCTCTCCTCTTCTCAAGGAACTTAGATGTACTATAACACCTGTTCTTGCCTTTTCATGTTTAGTAATATTCTTATAACGTAAGGGAATGCCTTCATGCTTTCTACACACTAACTAAGTGCATCATGGACTCTTCCAGCCAAACGTGTATGCCATCTGCACTGGTATTTAAGTGCATTTCATCGCATTTCAGCTTCGGCCAATGATTTATAGATCGGCTTAAAAGCGACTTTTAGTTTTCGTGCAACTGCAAACCATTGTTTTTTTCGGCTGACTGCTTATTATACTGGCGATATTTAAAAAAAAAAAAAAAAATGTGTGTGTTGCATTATTGTACGGCAGCGGGCTGTGTGAGGGGAAATCCTCGTCTTTTTTCGCTTCGGCAGCCGAGCAGACAAACAAAAACTGCCACTCACATCATGACAGGAAACGAAGGACGTACGCGTACCTGTGTTTGTCCAGCTCCATACCGTGTACCTGGGAAAAATAATAATAATATGTTGTTTGTTTTACGAGACCAGACATGTTTATTCCACTGTATTATTTCGCTCGGCCAGTCTCAGTCTCACGTGTCGTCAGTATGACATGATTACGGTGTGTGATTTTTCTCTCCGGGGGGGAAAATCTGCAGCTCGCGATGACATTTTTTCTTTTGGGGTGAGAAGGTGCGTTCAAGGACCCCATTCCTGTGTATTTTTGTTTTGTTTTGTTTTTGTTTCCTTTCCATGGGTGGAAAAAGTGATCCAAAACTAGTTTTTGAACCACTTTTGTTTAACCCCTCATTCTGTAGATGTACAGAAAAATGTTTTTGTTTTTTTTGTTTGTTTTGTTTTTGTTTTTTTCCTTTGGTCTCTGCATTATTTATTGTCTGTCTGTTACTTGTACACGACTGGTTTTGAAATAAACGATCTTGCCATCATCCTATCCCGTGGATTCACCACTTCAAAAAAAATGATTAACAGGGAACATCTGTTTCTGTGGCTCTCTTGACTGTTAATGTGCACACAAGACCGCAGGTTTCGCGTTTTCCAGTAGTTCGGGTCTATCAATCAGTCATTCAATCATTTGTGTTGGAGTAGACACACCTTGAAATGGCTGTGGCGTTTGTGAGAGTGTGGCTTTGTGGTTTCCCCCGGAGGCTGAACGTGACACAAAGTCAACACCTCTGAACTCAGGATATTATGCAAATCACTTAGTAGGTCTGCCCGGCAATTGGAGAGCAGTCAACTGGAAACGGGAGAGGGGAGCTTTAATCTTTAATTTAACCTGTTTCATTTGGGTTTACTGCACATGTTCGAGCATCATGAATTGTTTTTAACATCCAAAACATTCAACTGTGGAATTCAGTTGCGCATGTGGCCACTTGTTGACCTGCTTGATCACACATCTGTGCTGAAATATCGCTCCTGTTTTCATTGTTTCGCTGGATAATATTCCTTTTGTAAATCATTCGAACTAAAACCCCCTTTTTGAAGAGTCAGCTCCGAGGGTGAGACTGTACTTTTTAAAGGTTATCCTCTCCAGCTAAACTCTCCAGGCCGATCTGGCTGTGCAGCGCAGACACACTGCATTCTTGTCTCTGATTGGACGCAACTGAAGCGGAGAAGAATTTGCATATAACAGGCTGAAACACACGCAAGCCTCTGCACCCACAGGAGAGAAAAGAATCCCTCAGAGAACAGGTAGGTTATTGTTACCTTTTCTTCACAGTGTGAGTCCCCCTCTGTCTGGTAAGGCGTTTTATGTGAGAATCTTGTCTAGTGATATGCACATTAAAAACGTCTTAGTTCAACTGTATTGCAACCATTTTGCTGACTTGCAAAGACATGTTTTCTGCTTTTGTCTATTCTTTGCAGGACTGCAGGCCTCTGCCAAAGTCTCCCGGTTAAGATGGAGCAATCTGAAAAAGCACCAGAAGTGAAGTCCACCACAAATAAATCAGGAAATTCCCCTCGACCCTTAAGCCCGGCAGTCAAAGTGAACCAGATATTTCATGCAAATCCACACCATGATGCATTCACACCGCGCTGTTGCATGGATGCAGATTATTTCTGCCACAAAAGCCCGTGCAAAGTCACACAAGTCAACACAGAGTTCGGTCAGCTGCTGCAGCTCAGAGAGCCACAATGTGGAGGAGCGACTCCTGCCTGGATGAACCCCCATCATCACCTTCCTGCCTGCCTTTGTCCAGCAGGAACCAGGCAGCCCGACACCAGAGCAGAGAGCTGGTACTGGAACTGTGGATCAGGCCAGTGTGGAAGAGCAAGGTCAGAAAACAGAGGAACAACTAGGTGAGGAACTAAATTAGGAAATTAATATAGAAAAAGTCAAATCTGTATTTTCTTCAAGGACTATTTGGCATAATATCATTTACATTTTTTTAGGATAGCAGATAAGAAAACATTTTTGTGTTTTTGTTTTTGTTTCATACCGTCGATGGGACAGTCGGACAGTATTTAATAGCCTGCACGTTTGTCAATCCCTTTTTGAACAGTGACTCAATGTAGAACCAGGCTCTGTGTAACATTTAACAGTTCAACTTTTATTTAAAAAAATAAATGAAAAATAGAAAAGGTCTATGGATGATTAAACTTGGAGTCATTTTTCTTATTCCACATTCCTGGAATGTGGATCTGTACGGAAAATGAAATGTGTATTTTTGATTAATGGTCCTTTCATCCTCATTACACGCGTGCTATCGTTATCTTTTCTGTTGAGGGTTATGCATATAAATATCTTTTTATATTCAGGGGTGAGGATGAAAACAATTCTTGGGTTCATCTTGAGAAAGACGAGGAGGATCTTGAGCGTCCATTGCCGTTAAGATCTGATGATGAGTTGCGGCACTACAATCCTTTTATACCTCCTCATCAGTACATGCACAACTTTGGTAAGGACATGTCTGCTGTGTATAATTAAATGTAAACAGTACAGCTCAGTTTACTTACATTTCTAAAGTAAATGATGTGGGTATTTACCAGTATGTACTGGAAAGTATGAGTCAGCTGATTATAGGACCTGGGATAATCAGCACTTATCTGATTATCAATTGTTTTGATGACCAGTGTTTTGTTTTTTTATGTGATCACAAAAGAAGTGCCACTTGGGCTCTGATGCGTCATGCAATCTGCAGAGACAAAGCAATATTTGGCTCCAAAATGTAGTGGAGTGGAAGTACGAAGTCACTGAAAATGGAGATACTTAAGTAAAATACTTGAATAAATGTACTTGATTATATTCCTTCACTGCTGTTGGGTGTTTTAACCTTTTACCTTATTACATTTTGATCGGTTCCTGTCAAATATTTTGCCCTTTACAATGTGAATACGTTCAGATTAAACATAGTTGAGTGACAAGTGGGAAAATATTTCAGTCTGAGCTACGGTGGAGTCACAGAAAATGGGAGCACGCAAGCAAAGCACATGGAGCCAAAACTTTAGAGTTCTTCAGTGAATGCCTGGTTGCTTTACGCCTCTGTCATTAGCAGCAGTTTTATTCTAATTATGATGCCAAAAAAAAACCAACAGATTTTTGGTTTAGTGGACCAGTTAAGCCATATGTATTTCATCTGGCTTCCTCCTGTTCTCCATCCTGTGGCCTTTTTAGACATTTTCTGCTTTGTTATACTTTCACAAAGACATGTTTCATCTGTATCCACAGACGTTCATCATACTATGGATGCCAGGTATTATCACTCTGCAGGAGAAGGGCAGTACAACTTCAGTCCGGTCAATAGATACCCACCTAATCCTCCCTGTCACTACTCTGCACCCTGCCAGGACAGAAGACCCTGGGAGAACCCCCATAACAGGTGTGCCAGGTGCTGCGGCAGTACGTGCTTTGCATATTAGAAGGAGCTATCACGTGTCAGTATGATGCAACAGAACCCTTTGTTTATTTTGCTTTCTTACCACTTCAGGCTCCAACATCAAGACAGCTTCATGAATGACACCCTGGCTCAGGGAAGCGTGTCGGTGAACGTGCCCCAGTTCTACGCCCCCCCTGTGGAGGGCATGTCCCAGGTCAGCGTGATGAACCTGACCTCGGCGGGAGCAGAGGCGCCCGCCTCACATCCCCACGAGAAGAGAAGAACCATCAGTGTGCCAGATGTGTGCAGTGAGTCCTCTCATTTAAAAGGAGGTGCACATGTTTTGGGAGTCTCATTTTGGCACAGTGCTTTTATATAAGCAAAGTAAGTCTTGTTGGCAAAACAGGTAATTATGCAGGGTGAAGTTTGTGTTGGCAATTAGGCCGATTATGATGTAGTTATGACAAGACGCTGAGTTAAAGGGCTGATGCTGAGAAATTCAGATATCAATATGCTGTCTGATAAACCCACATAACCCTAACCCTAAATATAAATATATATATAAACTAAAAATAAATAAATAAAACTAAACTATAAATAAACTAAACTAATATAACTTGATAACAGCTGAGTGAGCATTTATTTCAATAAGGTACTTACAATAGTATTTTTTGTTTATAAACGTAAAAGATCAATGTTTTTTTAATAGAAGAAAAGTTTATTTCGTTTATTTAATTTATTTTTAAAAATTCAACTACTGTTAGAGAGATTCACATGTATGTCGATCATGAAGTATGTCGAACTGTGCCTTCAAACCCGCTATCAAAAGTTACATAACACAAGTCATAATGTCACCACCATGGCCCTCAGCCAGCGTCGTGGTTATATAAACACAAGCACAGTTGATGAAAAACATGATGGGTGTGGTCTGCTCAGAGCTGTAAGAGCCTCCCAATCAGAGCAGACTTGGATCTCCAGGACAGGTGGCCTTAAAGAGACAGTATCACATAAATTCTCCTTTGTGTTTTGTACTGTAAATCAGTACAAATTAAAGAAACAGTTTTCAGCAACATTCAGTGAAAACCAAAACCCACCTCAATGAATACATTTCAGTGTAGCAACAAAAATGCAGTGTTACAGCTAGAATTCAGATCAAGGCATTACCGCATGTGGTGATTTCGGGTTTTCTGGAAATTAAGTGTGATTTGCTGAATTTAAATTAGAATTTTTTACATTTATTTTGATTTACAATCTCTTCTCTTTTCAGGAAATGTTTTTATAACTTATTCCTCCGACGTTTCTTCAGAGATAGTCCCCTTCGTGGACTTCCTCACAAAGCAAGGATTTCGAACAGCTGTAATTGACTTTGTCTTTAACCAAAAGATAATTCAAAGATAATTAAAGTCATTTGACATTTTACTTACAGCCCTGAACGTTAAATTCACAGATTGACATATTTGACAACCCCATCAGACGCATGGATATCAACAAGTGGGAGGACAGTCACCTGAAAGATGTAAGACTATAATGCTTATAAAACTTGCACAAGTGCAGAATTACTACCAGATAAAAGGTTGTGATCATACAGACAGACTCAGACTAAAAGTTCCAGATTCTCTTCTTTTTGTCTGTTTTTAACTTCAGACTTTTGTATTGAAGTCGTCTTTTCAGGCATTATGCGTGTGATGTGTCTTAAATGTGCTTACATTTTTTCTTGCAGCCTTCAACCCTGATTATTATCGCCATCAGTGAAAAGTACAAGGCAGACATCGAAGGCTCCACAATGGACAGACACGGTCTGCACACTAGATACATTCACACCATGGTGAGAGCCTGTTTGCCGGTTTTTGTTCAAATGAGACATCACTGAACAGAACTTCGAAGATGTGCTTATATGTGGTATATAACTTTGTCAGATGCAGAATGAATTCATCCAGCAAGGCAGCTTGAATTTCAGATTCATACCAGTTCTCTTCCTCAATGCATCCCAGGTCAGACAGAAGTTTAATCAAATACAAACAGAGCTTCTTTTTTTTTTTTTTTTTTTTTTTTTACTGTGTAGTTTTGCAGTTATTCAGATATTTTCCCACCCTTATCGTCCTCTGTTTGCCATTTATCTATGCAGAAGCACGTCCCATGCTGGCTCCAGAACACACGTGTTTACCGTTGGCCGCGGGACACTGAGGATTTACTGCTGCGGCTCCTGAGGGAGGAGCGATATGTTCCCCCTCCTGTGCCGATGGAGCTCACCCTCATCATCAGGCCCGTGACCCCCAGCTCTGCAGCCACACTGTGAAGCCGCAGCTGTTTTGTGCATGCGTGTTTGTTTTTTGACGACTGTAGTATTGTGCATGTTTTACGCCGCGATGTAGCAAATGTACAGATGTTTTTCAGTTGCTTGAATAAACCTTTTTTTCTTTGTGTGACTGTACACAACATGTTCAAGCTGGTGGAGTGACTCTGGGGATAGCAGTATCTACAGTTTAAAAAAAAAAAAAGTATACTCGTTTGCTCTTGCAGGTTGCTAAAAAGAGTCACAAGATGATCCGGAGGAGGACCCGTTTTGGGTTCAGTGGTGAGGCGGTGTGTAATTTTGGAAATGTGTTCACATATGAGCAAATGTGTAAAGGGTAAAACAACAAACCCCCCCTGAACAAAACGAATGCCATAAGCACCAGCAGCAGCAGCAGCAGTAGCAGCAGGATGAGGAAAAGGCCCACAATGTTTAATCGTAGTGTTTCCAGCTGTGTATTGTCCGTTCCACTTCTTGGGCACCTGATTCGTTCCAGTTTAGTGGGCAGCACCAGTAAGGGCGCCCAGTTCATCCAACTGATCTTACACACACACACACACACACACACACACACACACACACACACACACACACACACCCCTCCAACCGCCAAAAAAGGGCCTGCCAGAGCGTCTGGTGCACAGAGCTCCAGCTAAGAATAACCTGGACCTTCTCGGGGATAGAGTTACCAAAAAGCCCCCCCGCCCAGTGCTTTGCTCTGACCTATACCCATGTGAGGCACCAATAACACTGAGGTGGAATATTCTGTCCGGTCCCCCTCACCCTACCCAGCTCTGCGCTTAGCCCGGCTCTTTCCTTCCCCTGCGTTGGCTTCGCTTTGGCCCCACCGTCCCTAGATCCCCCTCTGCAATGCTGCCGACACTGGCAGCTCCAAATTCCCCAGCGCCTGTGAAACTTTGTTCGATTTTTCCATTTTCTTAATTTTTTTATTTTGTATTTTTTTAAGCCTTGGAGGAGTTCAACCTGTGGATTACACGATGAACGGAGCAAGACTGAGGAAATGGAATAATTGAATAACCAGGATTTTTAACTCACAAATTTTGCTGATTGGGTTCATAACAAAGGCTGTGATTTTTCTATTCACTTCTGCATGAGGAGGCTTTGCCCCCAACTCAAAGGATAATACCTGAAATTGTCTTCATACCACTATGGCTGAAGGTAGGACTGCTGCACCTGCACCGGGCCTACAATTATTAATCTTTTACTGCTTGATAAAGCACAGAAAGCCCAAGTCATATATGCTTTGTAATAAATAAACTGCGATGTTGTGATGCTGTGTGTCCTCTTAGGAAAATGTGTTGAAAGTTGGTTGCTATAAATACAGGATATCATGTAGCCGGAGTATTAGTATCGCTGTCCTGTGACGGACACGACTGCTGCTGGGGCTGACCTCTGGTTTTTCAACAACTTTCTGTCCTTACCGGCTAAAAATAAGGCTACTTCTTATGTGTGCTGCTCAAACAAGTAATAGCTGATGAATAAATCTTTTTCTTGAATGAACCTTATGGAGCTTAATGAATAAATACAGCAGCAACAGGCAGTTTTCCTTTAGATTCGGTAAAAGTTTGTGGTGAAACACTGACACCACATGTCCAGCCTGGATAACCCAGCTGACTGAGGGGACAGTTTTTAGTTATCATAACCCAGCATTGTGTATATGAGGAAGTGCATCATCAGTGGGGCATGCAGAGAGTTCATTCACAATCAGAAGGTATCTGTAACACTTTGGAAAGAGCAGCAGCGTTGGTGCACTCTCATTTAATTAGTTGATGACGGTGGGGATAAGGTTTTAAATTTCATCACAAGATTTTCCAGTGTACTTAACAGGTGGGAATCATGCGCATATATGTCTGGATGACCTGAATGAGAATGTCAGATATTTCCAGCTGAAATCTTAGATACATTTACGCTGATCAAGATACCACCTTAATCAGTGTCTTCTAGTCAATATAATCCTAAAGCTTACATGTTGATGTGACACAAGGGAAGAGGTTGACATTTGATGAATGCAAAGATCAGACACACTGTCTTCACCGTGTCATGTTTGAATCCATTGCTATGCCATGATAAGCAAATACACAGCACCAGCCTGAATAATCATTAGCAAATATAATTAAAATGACTAAACTAAACAAATTATGATAATTACAGTATTACTACTGGCTCAAGTCCAGTGTACTGAAGCTCTGTGTGTTGTTTGTCTGTGCTGGTTATCGGCTTATAATAAACATGATACAAACATGAAAATTAAATTCCCGTAGCACAAATTCTTTGCATTAGTGAATGAAGAACAATTTGTTTATAGATTATAGAGACTCCCAAACTCCCCAGCAGATTCGGTCCCCCCTGCATTGCTACAGCCTTGTTTCAGAACTCCAGCTGATACATTTTTTTAGATGGTTTCATGTCGTTATTGAACACTGACTAAACCACATTGTCAATTTAAATATGCTCTATGGAGTTTTCTTGTAAACAAAGTTTCTGTTTACATTAAACAGTAGATCTTTGAGGTCTAACTACACCAGTGTTTACCTCCTGTCAGTCTACTTCTTCTCCCACACCTTTATTGATATAACGATGTGTGAATATGTGTGTAATCACTTGCAGACATGTTTATCCTTCCATCTGCATGCAAGGGGACAAAACAGAGTGTTAAGCTTAAAAGCATTGTTCAAAATCTTTATTTTTGTCCAAATATTAATCAGATGTGATTTCGTTTGAGCAGCCAATGGTATTGGTAATGGTGATTACTTAACATTTTTTTTGTGAGCATACCTTTAATATGATCATTCAAATTGTGATAAAGACATGAGCTGATATGAACACGTCGGCGCCCTCTGGCAGAAAAACTATGTAATTTGTTTCACACCACTGTAACCTGACATATATTTTGATCTGCACCTTTAGAGTGTTGTAGAATGAATCTAGAAGGAGTCATAATATAACTTACTCTAAAAGTTCAAACTAAACATCAAGCAGACGAAAAAGTAAGACCATTCTTGACTTTTCGGAGTGTCTTTGATATCTTTACTCGTCCATCTTTAGCCACTCGGTCCAATGGAGTGGCGGCACCACAGGCGAGCTCCCTCAGGTCCAAAGGCCTGGGGCTCCTCGGGAAGCTGAAGATGTCGGCGGAGCTGCTGATAGCTCTGGTTGCCCTCCTGTCCTGGGTGACGGTGGGAGTGGTGATGTTTGACTTTGTGGAGTACAAAGCAGTCCCTGGTAGGTCACACACACACACACACACACACACACACACACACACACACACACACACACCTGAAAATGCACCTCTTCTTTATAACTTTGATCATCAGGCATATAAAATTACCAATGTGTCTTTTATTACTCTCAGACATTCAGCAAATCGTCACAGACCCTGTTGGAGCAGTAAACGATGCCTATGATGAAGTTTCCAGTCTGCTCAACAAGTTTCAAGGTGCATAAAAGATACAGAAGATACATTAATGCATGTTTTCAGTAGTGTTGAATCAATCTTTATAACATCTAACTCTTATTTCTGGTCTTCTAGAATGTGCACCTGATCTAAGTGACCCCATGTCTGTTGCCACTTACGCCGCTGAGGAAATATCACATGCAAAAGATGGAGTTGTTCGCTATTTTTCTGATGAGGAAGGTATGAAAAGAACCAGGAAAAAGAAAAGCTTTTAACATTGTTTGGCTGACGTGTGATGTAAACACGACCCTGGTGTTCCCACAGGGAACTTCTACCTCGACTATGTTGACCCCGTGGTCGTCGGTAGACAGGCTTTCCACTCAACGAATGACTTCATGTGTGGAGTCGTGGGCTCTTTCAGGGACACATTGTGTGCTATAGTGGATACTGTATTGGATACTATATTAGATATCAATAAAGGTAGGTCTTCTATATTTGAATGCTTATTTCTAACTAATGAATTCTTTCAATTCACAAGCAAATAACATGATGAATATTCTAATTACACGTGGAAAAACAACTAATTGTTTGATTAATTCATGTAAAATCTGAGTTTGATATTAATACATTAATTTTTCCCCTTACCAATGTGCTTGTTTTCTCAGGAAAAACTGACATTAGCTACATAGACCCTGTGCACGTAGGCAGAGGCGTCTTCGGTGTTATTAATGACTTCATGTGTGGAGTGGTGGGCTACATCCAGGGTGTGCTCTGTGCCATTCTGGACACTATCCTGAATGTAGTGAAAGGTATTTAACCCTCCTAACATCTTAAAAATAGCAATTAACGCAGCACACGGTAACAGTTTCACATGTTTGCTCTTTGTGCTTATTTGTTTTCTGTTCATTTTCCCCTCAGGAACCACTGACATCAGCTTCATGGACCCTGTGGTGGCTGGCAGAGGGGCCTTCAGTGTGACTAATGACACTGTGAGTGGAATCGTGGGCTACATCCAGGACGTGCTGTGTGCCATCTTAGACAAAATACTGGACATAACAAAAGGTACCTGCTGCATATTCTAACCTTTACATTGAATATAATCATGTCTATTGTTGAATCTTTAACTCATGACTAAACCAACAATATAATTCAATAATGTTTGTATTTGTTATAGCTATATACGTTTGTGTTTAAAGAGTAAATTGATCGTTGCTTGGTCATTAACTGTGTTTTCATCTAAATGACAGAATAATATGTTGAATGAAGTGACTAACCAGAGTTTGGGGCCTGGATGTGTGTTGTTCTTCTCAGGGACCACTGACGTTAGCTTCATTGACCCTGTGGTTATTGGCAGAAATGTCTTCAGTGTTACTAACGACTTTGTGAGTGGAATAGCCGGATACATCCAAGATGTTCTCTGTGCAGTCATGGATGTTATACTGGACGCGGTACAAGGTACAGTATCTGTTGTGCTTATTAACTTTGACCTAATCTATGTACATGTTTCTCTACAATACCTGGGGATGTAACAAAGTATATTAGGCTACTTAAGTATATTTGAGGTACTGATAATCTTAAAGAATATGAAGCCTTGCTGTAGATTAAACTACTCAGAAGTATATGAGGTATTTAAAATCAGCCGATCTCAATCAAACTACAGCAGTAAAATGCAACATTCAGATTAATTCAGTGATATTAGACAGAAGCATAAAAGTTTATTGCGATAGGGAAGTATTAGTACTATAGGTATTTTCATCCACTTTCAGTCAAATCTGCCCATTTACTTAACTTCAGCAAGTTTCTGAATACAGTACTTGTGACTTTCTGTTGATCAGGTATCCAGAATGCTTTGGGATTCAGCCCCATGTCAGCCCTACAGAGGACAGCAGAAATCACCAAAGAACAGATCAACATGCTTGTTGGCTACGTCTCCTCAATGCTGATCGGCGAACAAGGTCTGTTTTACCACATGGCAACATTTAATTTACGTATCAGCCACATACATAAGAAGTTTTGAGTTGTGTATGTGAGCATTATGAACAGCAGCTCTGACTAAGTTTATGGTGTGCTGATGTTTCAGGGATCATGCCTGAAGTGTCCATTGACCCCATGAAAGTTGTTCAAGATGCTGTTCTGGAAATGTCAGACAAGAAGGATTTGTTTATAGCTTACATGGCAAGCATGTTTGTTGGTGATCAAGGTGTGAATGTTTTTTCAACTTAAATGCTTCAATACTTCTGATCCAGATAAAAAAAAAAAAAAAATCATTCATTGACATCCTGATGCCATATTTTCTCCTCATGTTTTAGGTGAACCTGTTGCCACACCGGTTGTAAACATAGTGACTGAAAAAGGTTGTACTTTTTATTAGTTTTAATACACCTTAAAGCATCTTTTTAGCCTTTTTCTGCAAACTACAACATGTGCTTTTCTGCTGTTTGACTAGATGAAACCGTTGCTCCTGTGCCTGATATAAAATTGGTACAGAGGAAAGGTAAGTAATGGCAATATTTTTCCTTGTTGTAACAAGGTAACAAAGTAATTATAATGATGGTTAAAAAAAAAAGTGAAGCTAATAGTCATTCATTCTTTCTAATGTAGGTGAATTCCTGCCACCTCTCGAAAAAGGTAAGAAAACGCCACACTTTGATATTTGTTTTGGACAGGTTGGTTTAATGTGTCTCGCCAGCAAATAGTGGCCTTTCATGCATGTTTGCATTGATTTTGTTTGTCTTTGTGTGAACCGGTCTCGAGTCTGACATCTTCTAAAGTATGATGCAACTGTACGTGTTGTTTGAACAAGCGCCGCCTTTGAAACGATTGATTATGGCATGAACAAATATTCATCATAACCACTGTATGCTTTCAATAAACATCTATGACATGGAGACTGTATCTCTTCCTTTATCCGTCACACTGACTGTTTGTTGGATGTAACATGTCACTGAACTCTGCATTCAAATCTTTTTGTTCCACTCATTGAATTTTGTGTCATATGTTAAAAAGCTTTGTCATACTGAGCATGCAAAATCATCTTTAATACGTGTCTGCAAACGATAATTTAAACCTCTGTGATATCCTGTATGCTGTTTATTTCTGGACTGTTTGTACTGGATGACGTGTGTTATCATGTGGTATATTTCATTTTGTCTTTGCATGGAATAATCAAAAATGATAAGTACAAGTATACAACCTTCAGAATATTATTCACTAAATTAAGTGATTTTTCTGTTTGTCATCAATTCCCATGAAAAGACTAAAACCAACTATGAATGGATCCAACTAATAGGTTTGGTCTTTGTAGCCAAAACCTGATATATCCTGTTTCTTTTTGCACCATAGATGAGGGATATTCACACTGATAGCTATATCACCCCAACTAATTCTAAGATCCTGATCCAGGACCCTGATATATTTTCTCTGACAGTTTTCAACATTGTCGCGACTGTCTTTTTTACCCACTTATCATCTGTGACACTGGCAATTCTTGGCTGACATTTTGACTTACCAGAAATATATTTCCTCTGTGGAAGTGGTGAACTCTTGGTACATTTGAACCATGCTTCTTAAAAAAAACTTTTAGGGACTGAAAAAAAGTCAGCTTTAAATGGACTCCGAGGGACTCCTAGTGAAATTAAGGCCAGAAACAACCCCGTAATGAGACAAAATAATATTTAACAGTATTTTACAGTATTTAGAAAATCAAATGCAACAATTGAAAATGTACATGACTTATTATTATCACTTGATTAATCTAAATATAGTCCCCAACAGAAAACTTTATTCACTGCTCTTTTCAGGTAAAGTGCCCGGCTGTTTCAGGAAATTACTTAAAATGAGACCATACATTTGTGACACGTTTTTATGACTTACCGCAGTAGAATTCACTGAGTCTACTTGGTTTTGGTCATTTCAAGATTTACTGACAACAAGGATATTGTAAAGATATGAGCATATTTCAAGATCTGTATTGCTGGGAACTGGACATGTTTCAGTTTCTTGGTCATGTGTCTCCTCTCATCCAAAATGCTTCTTGAGTTCTGACTAACTGGAGGGGACTTTGCATATCCAAGCATATGTTGAAAGTTATTAACTTCTGCATGTGCTGTGTACTACGTAATGCTACGAACCGTCATTGTTGTTGTTCACATTTCACCCCATCAAATTCTTTCTGTAACTTAAATCAAGTCTTTCGGAGCTGCATTTATGTATAAAAATGCTTGAAGGTGAAGGTCGGATTAAACAGGTCGCATGGGTGGATGATACAGTTACAGAGATCATGCAGGCTGCCAAAGAAGAAGCTGCTGCTGCTGCTGCTGAGTTAAGTGAAGCCCCAGACTCAAAGATGGAGGAGGAAGCTGAAGTTCCCTCTGAAGCAGATGAGACAGAGGCAGAGGAAGATGATGGTATTCACACGGTTTTTCTTTGACAGTAACATTCTTATGTCAGATACAAGATCGATAACTGGCACTAAATTTGTTGCTATCACATCACTAGTGAAACGTGTCGACGTTGAAGAAACTGAACATGAGCGAGCGCCGGAAGATGAGGAGATCCTCCGTGATCATGACGAGGAGGAAGAGGAGGAGGAGAAAGAATATGACAGAGGCATTGTAGAGGGGGACACTGAGAAGGAAGAGGAAGAGGTGATTAAAGCCGAGGGGGATGCAGCAAACATCGAGGAAGAGGAGGAGGAGGAGGAGGAGGAGGAGGAGAAAGAATATGACAGAGGCATTGTTACCGAAGAGGAGGATGAATTAAAAACAGCAGATGATGAAGACAAACAAGAAGTGGGAGATATTAAAAATGAAGATGTCGAGATAGAAGCAGAAGAGAAGGAGGAGGAGGAGACAAAAACAGAAGCAGAGGTGATAGAAGATGAGGAAGAAGAGGAGGAGGAGGAGGAGACCAAAGCTGAAGAACTTTTTGTACAAGGAGAGGAGGAAACCAAAACAGTGGAAGAGGCCCTAGAAGACGATGAGGAGGAGGAGGAGGAGACCAAAGCTGAACAAGTTTTGGTAAAAGGTGAGGAGGAGGAGGAGGAGGAGGAGGAGGAGGAGGAGGAGGAGGAGGAGGAACCTAAAACATCAGAAGAGGTGGTAGAAGTTGAAGAGGAGGAGAAAGAGGAGGAGGAGGAGGAGGAGGAGGAGGAGGAGGAGGAGGAACCTAAAACATCAGAAGAGGTGGTAGAAGTTGAAGAGGAGGAGAAAGAGGAGGAGGAGGAGGAGGAGGAGGAGGAGGATGAGACCAAAGCAGATGAAGTTTTGGTACACATAGAGGAGGATTTGGAGACAAAAACAGGAGAAAATGTGGTAGAAGATGAGGAGGAGGAAGAGCCGGAGATGGAGGCCAAAACTGAAGAAGTTTTGGTAGACATCGAGGAGGAGGAGGAGAGCATAGAAGAAGTTGAGGAGACCAAAATGGAAGATGAGAAGGAGGAAGAAGAGGGGACAAATACTGAAGATGCTATAGAAGAGGAGGAGAAGGAGGAAGAGGACACAAAAACAGATGAAGAGGCTGATGAGGAGGAGACTGAGGATAAATATCTTCATGAAGGAAAAGACAAAGAAAACACTGAAATAAGCGACACTGGTGTCAAAGAAGAGTTCATAAAAACTGACCAGGATGATCTAGCGCTAGACCTTCATGATGGTGAGTCTTTTGATAAGGAGGAGGAGGAAGAGCAGGAAGAAATGGAGATTCATGTGGGGGTGGATGATGAAGAGGAAGAAAAAGAGCCATCTCCCCAACAACTCGACCTCAAAATCCTGTCAGCTGAGAAACCCGACAATGCTAGTGCAGCACCTGAATCCAATGATGAGGAAGAAGAGACAGCTGCTCTCGACAAAGACGAATACTCCGACATCATCGACGACCATGATGAAAACAACAACAACAGCGAAAGCGGGAAACCTGAACTCAAACGAAAGAGGAAGGTTCATATTCCCTATGAGAGGCTCAGAAGACTTGGATCAAGAGCTGATCACAAGCCTGAGAAAGGTACAACACTTTTACCATTACCATCATGTATGTTTCGTGCTTTTTCTTCATTATCAGGTCACGAAAATGTTTTTGAATGCTGAGTGTGTTCATCATGATGAATGTAATTTGGAGTAATGGTATGAGTACTTATCGTCTTTACATTTCCTTAACACGTTTTCAAATGATGCACTGAATGCTTTGTGACATGACTTGTTTTAAGGGCTTAACAGACACTTAAACGACTCATGTATGTATATGTTTTTGTATAGTATTTTATTTCAGTGCTTCTTTCGTTCCGTGAGTGTTGATCATCAAGCAGAGCACCAAGCTTTTAAAACCTAGAGAATGAATTTCATCACAAAAGGTGTTTCATTACAGATTAATGAGATTAGGAAAGGCTCTTGTTTACTGTTTTACCCAGAATCAGAGGTGAAGTTTGATATCAGAAATCTCTGTGTCATTTATATTCAGAAGTGACTTATACTTCCCAAAGATATGATTGTCTCTTACTTCCAACAGGAAATGTCCAAAAACACACTTCATAGAAAAAAGACAATCCTTATAACTGCAGAACTTGCCTTGTGAATGAGAACTGCTAATGACCTACTTTAATTAGTTCCAATTTGCCAAATTGTAGACAAATACAAATACAGGTAAAAGAAAGAAAGAAAGAAAGAAAGAAAGAAAGAAAGAAAGAAAGAAAGAAAGAAAGAAAGAAAGAAATACCAGGGCTCACAGCTAACTCACCTTCTCCCTGGAGCATTGTACTTCCTGTTTACACCCACCAAAACGTCATGCAAAGAGGAGCTGCAAAACAGAAGTAATGCAGATAATTATGATGTTATGCAAGCAACACTTTAAATATACACTTTAACTTTATGATATAATATAGGCCCTCTTTGTAAATCCCTGTGCTAAGCTAACTGTCTCCAGCTGCTTGCACTTGTCAGATAAGCCAGGCTAAACCCATTTTGGGCACAATTATATGTGTTGTTCTACTGTTCAGATTGAACACAAATGAATTCATGACATGTGTTATTTGAGCATTTGTATTTTTGCCTTAAACGGCCTATCTTCTGACTATGTTCGCTAGCATAATATGCATCAACTGTGTGTGCAGTGCGCCTATGGTGTGTTTGTATGACAAGCATATCCTCAAAACTCAGGACAGGAAACACTCGTTCTTCCAGTTATTTCCACCACATCTACATTCTATTCATCACCTCACAAAACAATTTGTAAAACCTCAAGAGGAGTGCAAAATTTCTGCCTAAGCTGAACTAGCAAACTCACTCTGACATGTCGTCACCTCAGTTTTTGGGGCTCCAAGGAAATCTTGGGCACAGTTATTTGCGTACCTGCATTGATCAGTCTGGGATCATAATATATAGGCTTGTCCTCTTCCTTGAGGAAAACAGTGTCAGCTTTACCATCGATTTTCTCCATGAATGGCTTCTATTTTATCCTATAAAGATGCATTTGTGTGCCTGACCAGTTCTTTACTGGACACACAAGAACTAAACTCATGTGACCACAAGAAAGATGAGCACATTTTGCAAAACCTTGATCTATTTCTATAAGAAACAATTATAGAGACATATTTTCAAAAACATATGAACATGACATGGACATGAGAGTGTCAAGTCAAGTTTTATTTAGATCAGAAACTCATCCTGACTTGGGTGTGAATAGCTGCACTGAAATGGGATATTAGGACTAATACATCACTTGTTAATTCCAGCTCCGTTAGCTGTGCTTTTTTTTTTCTATCTTGATGACTCAGTGAAGACAAATCTATTTCCTAAAGTGCTAATTAAATTGGCGGCTAAAGTGTTCCTGCTGAGCAATCACTGCTAGTGAGCCATTAGAACATAAGGCAGCTAGATGGTGCTAAAGGGCTGAGAAAAACATCGACTACTTTCTGGATGAGGACATTTTTGGAATGCTTATGGTGTGTTTGTAGTCATAGTGTGTTTAGTGTGTAATGCTTACATTGCTTTCTAGGCAAGCATGATTACTTGTCGTGATGACTATATTGCGTGTCTGTTTTTTTGGTTAGAATTGCTCTTATGTACTCTATATTTTTCATATATTTCTGCATGAAATACTTTAGTTCTCAAAGAGGCAAAGGAAAGGCACGCAATAAAAGAAGTTAAAGATGCCATTATTAAAGGTAATGTTCTTGAAATTGTGCACCCTCTTCACTTTGTTTTCTCCCCAGATATTTTCCAAATGTTCTCATTAAATGCATTGATTTGATACACCTTACTCAAAACAAGAAATGTACTTTATCCACACGAGCACCTGATAACATTACGTATGAACATGGTTGTTCACAGACCTCAAAGCTGCAGAAACTGAAAAAAAGGAGACAAAAGAAGCCAAACACGAGGAGACCACAGAGATACAATTAGAAGAAGAAAAGCCAAAGGAGGAGGCCAAACCTGTGGAGAAGAAATTCAAGAAACCACCCAAAGAAGAGAAAGAAGTAAAGAAACCTCTCAAAGAAGAGAAAGAGGTCAAGAAACCCATCAAAGAAGAGAAAGAAATCAAGAAACCCCTAAAAGAAGAGAAAGAAGTCAAGAAACCTCTCAAAGAGGAAAAAGAAGTCAAGAAACCCATCAAAGAAGAGATAGAAGTAAAGAAACCTCTCAAAGAAGAGAAAGAGGTCAAGAAACCAATCAAAGAAGAGAAAGAAATCAAGAAACCCCTCAAAGAAGAGAAAGAAGTCAAGAAACCTCTCAAAGAAGAAAAAGAAGTCAAGAAACCCATCAAAGAAGAAAAAGAAGTAAAGAAACCTCTCAAAGAAGAGAAAGAGGTCAAGAAACCAATCAAAGAAGAGAAAGAAATCAAGAAACCCCTCAAAGAAGAGAAAGAAGTCAAGAAACCTCTCAAAGAAGAAAAAGAAGTCAAGAAACCCATCAAAGAAGAAAAAGAAGTAAAGAAACCTCTCAAAGAAGAGAAAGAGGTCAAGAAACCCATCAAAGAAGAGAAAGAAATCAAGAAACCTCTCAAAGAAGAAAAAGAAGTAAAGAAACCTCTCAAAGAAGAGAAAGAGGTCAAGAAACCCATCAAAGAAGAGAAAGAAATCAAGAAACCCCTAAAAGAAGAGAGAGAAGTCAAGAAACATCTCAAAGAAGAAAAAGAAGTAAAGAAAGCTCTCAAAGAAGAGAAAGAGGTCAAGAAACCTCTCAAAGAAGAAAAAGAAGTCAAGAAACTCATCAAAGAAGAAAAAGAAGTAAAGAAACCTCTCAAAGAAGAGAAAGAAATCAAGAAACCCCTCAAAGAAGAGAAAGAAGTCAAGAAACCTCTCAAAGAAGAAAAAGAAGTCAAGAAACTCATCAAAGAAGAAAAAGAAGTAAAGAAACCTCTCAAAGAAGAGAAAGAGGTCAAGAAACCCATCAAAGAAGAGAAAGAAATCAAGAAACCCCTAAAAGAAGAGAGAGAAGTCAAGAAACCACTAAAAGAAGAGAAAGAAGTCAAGAAACCACTAAAAGAAGAGAAAGAAGTCAAGAAACCTCTCAAAGAAGAAAAAGAAGTCAAGAAACCTCTTAAAGAAGAGAAAGAGGTCAAGAAACAAATCAAAGAAGAGAAAGAAATCAAGAAACCCCTCAAAGAAGAGAAAGAAGTCAAGAAACCTCTCAAAGAAGAAAAAGAAGTCAAGAAACCCATCAAAGAAGAAAAAGAAGTAAAGAAACCTCCAAAAGAAGAAAAAGAAATCAAGAAACCTCCAAAAGAAGAAAAAGAGGTCAAGAAAGCACCAAAAGAAGAAAAAGATGTCAAGAAGCCCATCAAAGAACAGAAAGAAATCAAAAAACCATCCAAAAAAGTGAAAGAAGTCAAGAAACCCCTCAAAGAAGAAAAAGAAATAAAGAAACCATCCAAAGAAGAGAGGGAAGCCGAGAAACCCCTCAAAGAACAGAAAGAAATCAAGAAACCATCCAAAGAAGAGAAAGACGTCAAGAAACCCATCAAAGAAGAGAAAGACATCAAGAAACCTCTCAAAGAAAAGAAAGAAGTCAAGAAACCTCTCAAAGCAGAGAAAGAGGTAAAGACACCACCCAGAGAAGAGATAGAAGTCAAGAAAACCATCAAAGACATAAAAGAAGAAAAGAAACCCATCAAAGAAGAAAAAGAAGTAAAGAAGACCCTCAAAGAAGAGAAGGAGGTCAAGAAACCTCTCAAAGAAGAGAAAGATGTCAAGAAACCCATCAAAGAAGAAAAAGAAGCAAAGAGGGCCCTCAAAGAAGAGAAGGAAGACAAGAAACCTCTCAAAGATGAGAAAGACGTCAAAAAAGCCATCAAAGAAAAGGAAGGAGAAATGAAACCTCTAAAAGAAAAGAAAGAAGTCAAGAAACCCCTAAAAGAAGAGAAAGAGGTAAAGACGCTACCAAAAGAAGAGAAAGAAATCAAGAAACCTCTCAAAGCAGAGAAAGAGGTGAAGACACCATCCAAAGAAGAGAGAGAAGTCAAGAAACCCATCAAAGAAGAGAAAGAATTAGAGGCACCATCCAAAGAAGAGAAGGAAGTCAAGAAACCCATCAAAGAAGAGAAGGAGGTAAAGACACCATCCAAAGAAAAGAAAGAAGTCAAGAAACCTCTCAAAGAAGAGAAAGAGGTAAAGACACCACCCAAAGAAGAGAAAGAAGTCAAGAAACCCACCAAAGAAGAGAAAGAAATCAAGAAACCCATCAAAGAAGAGAAATACTTAAAGGCACCATCCAAAGAAGTGAAAGACATCAAGACACCACCCAAAGAAGAGAAAGAAGTCAAGAAACCCACCAAAGAAGAGAAAGAAATCAAGAAACCCATCAAAGAAGAGAAAGACTTAAAGGCACCATCCAAAGAAGTGAAAGACATCAAGACACCACCCAAAGAAGAGAAAGAAGTCAAGAAACCTCTAAAAGAAGTGAAAGAAGTCAAGAAACCTCTAAAAGAAATGACAGAGGTAAAGACACCACCCAAAGAAGAGAAAGAAATCAAGAAACCCATCAAAGAGAAAGACATCAAGAAACCATTGAAAGAAGAGAAAGATGTTAAGAAACCTCTCACAGAAGAGAAAGAGGTAAAGACACCACCCAAAGAAGAGAAAGAAGTCAAGAAACCTCTAAAAGAAGAGAAAGAAATCAAGAAACCCATCAAAGAAGAGAAAGATGTCGAGAAACCTCTCAAAGAAGAAAAAGAGGCAAAGACACCACCCAAAGAAGAGAAAGAAATCAAGAAACCTCTCAAAGAAGAGAAAGAGGTAAAGACACCACCCAAAGAAGAGAAAGAAATCAAGAAACCTCTCAAAGTAGAGAAAGAAATCAAGAAACCCATCAAAGAAGAGAAAGATGTCAAGAAACCTCTCAAAGAAGAGAAAGAGGTAAAGATACCACCCAAAGAAGTGAAAGAAATCAAGAAACCTCTCAAAGAAGAGAAAGAGGCAAAGACACCACCCAAAGAAGTGAAAGAAATCAAGAAACCTCTCAAAGAAGAGAAAGAGGTAAAGACACCACCCAAAGAAGAGAAAGAAATCAAGAAACCTCTAAAAGAAGAGAAAGAAATCAAGAAACCCATCAAAGAAGAGAGAGATGTCAAGAAACCTCTCAAAGAAGAGAAAGAGGTAAAGACACCACCCAAAGAAGAGAAAGAAATCAAGAAACCTCTCAAAGAAGAGAAAGAAATCAAGAAACCCATCAAAGAAGAGAAAGATGTCAAGAAACCTCTCAAAGAGAAAGAGGTAAAGACACCACCCAAAGAAGAGAAAGAAATCAAGAAACCTCTAAAAGAAGAGAAAGAGGTAAAGACACCACCCAAAGAAGTGAAAGAAATCAAGAAACCTCTCAAAGAAGAGAAAGAGGTAAAGACACCACCCAAAGAAGAGAAAGAAATCAAGAAACCTCTAAAAGAAGAGAAAGAAATCAAGAAACCCATCAAAGAAGAGAGAGATGTCAAGAAACCTCTCAAAGAAGAGAAAGAGGTAAAGACACCACCCAAAGAAGAGGGAGAAGTCAAGAAAACTCTCAAAGAAGAGAAGGAAATCAAGAAACCAATCAAAGAAGAGAAAGACATCAAGAAACCATCCAAAGAAGAGAAAGAGGTAAAGACACCACCCAAAGAAGAGAAAGAAATCAAGAAAGCCCTCAAAGAAGAGAAAGATGTCAAGAAACCCATCAAAGAAGACAAAGAGGTAAAGACACCACCCAAAGAAAAGAAAGATGTCAAGAAACCCATCAAAGAAGAGAAAGAGGTAAAGACACCACCCAAAGAAAAGAAAGATGTCAAGAAACCCATCAAAGAAGAGAAAGAGGTAAAGACACCACCCAAAGAAGAAAAAGAAGTCAAGAAACCTATCAAAGAAGAGAAAGAAGTCAAGAAACCTCTCAAAGATGAGAAAAAGGTAAAGACACAACCCAAAGAAGAGAAAAAAGTCAAGAAACTATCTAAAGAAGATAAAGAAGTCAAGAAACCCCTCAAAGAAGAGAAGGAACCAAAGACAGAGCCAACAAAGCCTTCTAAAGAAGAGAAAGAAATTAAGAAGGCTGCTACAGACAAAGAACCTGTCAAGAGGAAAGAGGATAAGACAGGTATACATAGGCCAGCAATACAATGTTTAGCAAATACACAAAAAAGGAACATTTGACTATTCGAACCAAAGCTGCAAGATTATAGATTATATTCTTCTGCATTTTAGCTGATGAACCCAAAAAGGCTGTGAAGGCTGTCAAAAAGCAGATACCCGTAATTCCTGTTCTGAAAAAGGAACTTGTCAATGTTACAAAAACAGGTATGTAACAGGCCACACTATGGGTCAAGAGGAATCAAACAGTATTCAAAACTACCTTTCAAGTAGTAACATATTTACATTACATTTAAAGCATGGGTCAATATGAAGCTAAGATAAGCTAACACATTATATTTATGAATTGTCCCCAATAACAGAGGTTCCTGAGGTCCCTAAGGCAAAAGCCAAAGCAGAACCTAAAAAGAAAGGTATGAGCATGCTTTTATTCTTTTATGTCAATTCAAGAAAAAGTAGGTTGACATCTTTTAGCTGTTTAGATGTTACATAAATCCTATCTTATGAATCTTTTATCAGCCCTTTATAGAATTAAACTTCATTTGAACATATTCAAGCTAGATATTTCGCATACACTTCCTTTGCTGACGAGGATTCTTCTTTTGTAGTACTCATAAGAAACTACATATTAAGTGTCACATAATGAACATGTGCCTTTACAACAGCTAAGGCTTAGAAATAGAATGGACATTAGTCAGATTTCATCAGCAATACAGTATGATGCTGATCAAATGTATTCATGACACTGAAATTGTAACGTAATCTATCTGCTGTTCATTTCAGCTGATGAACCCAAGATGACCATGAAGGTGGTCAAAGCTGTAAGAAAGCAGATAGCTCCTGTCCTGAAAAAGGAACATCTTAATGTTACAAAGACAGGTATGTAACAGGCCACACTCAGTGTGACCACATATGAACTTGGATCAGTGTGTGACGTCATAAACAATGTGCCACTGTTACATGTTGGATAGTGCCTGCAGTGATGCAGTTTTCCATGTAGGTGATGAGCTCATGAATTATATTTTTGAATATTCCAATTACAGAAGTTCCTGAAGCTCCTAAGCTGAAAGCCAAAGCAGAACCTGCAAAGAAAGGTATGAACATGCCTTTTATTATTGTATCAATCATTTCAAGAATTAAACGTGACATGTTCCAGTTAGAGATGACATAATTTCATAATATTCCACCAGTGGCAGCTCCCAAGGAGCCCAAGAAGGAACTCAAACCTGAACCTGTAAAATCAGGTAATGCAAAGACTTAGTGATGTGGAAACACTATCAACAACCAAATGTGTATTATAGTATATAGTAGACCTGAAAAGAATCTAATCAAAAGGCAAAGCTATTCTAACTTCTTGCCCTGTTTCTTGACACAAAAGCTATGAAGGAAAAGGCCAAAGCAGCTCCTGCTAAGAAAGGTAACATGTGCATATTATTAGCTCATAATGTTATTATCACCAAAGAGAAACATTATTTATGTCATTATGTAAATAAAACTGTCCTGCTATAAGAACATTTGCGCTCTTGACACACAGAAGCTGTTAGAGCTGATAAAGAAAAGGCCAAACCAGTCACCTTGAAAAAAGGTCAGAGTGTTGCATTTTATAATGGACATGAAAATAACAAGCTAACTGGATCTTGAGTACCAATTTCATAATGTATGTGTATTTTATTTCTGCAGAAAAAGAGGAGACTCCCAGAAACGCCACTCTGGTAAAAGAGAGAGTCAAAATAGTGCCAATGAAAAAAGGTAATTTTCTTTGGTATATAGTTGTGATTGAGTTCATGTTTCAGTGATTTGAGTCACTGATACTAAGCATACACTGTTGTTTTTTTTGTTTACAGTGGTCAAGGCGCCAAAAGAGAAAGTCAAAGCAGTTCTAGCACAGAGAGGTAGTGAGAGCTTACCTTATATTCGTTCCAGTGTGTCATCTTATCTTCCGTGATGATGAATCTAAAATCTCTTTCCACAGAACTCGCTCCACTCAAGAAAAAAGCTGCCCCTGTCGTTAAAGGTATGAAGACACTAATTAACATTTATGTTAATGTTTTAATAATGAACTCACTGATTTTCATTCTCATTCGATTTTCTTAAAGTGGCAGAGGCACCACACAAAAATGTCTCGCTGACAAAGGAGAAGGTGAAGGTTGTGCCACTGAAGAAAGGTCTGTTTGTTTTCCTCACACTTTTACATTGTGTGTTTGCTCACCACTTTAGCAGGTTTAGCCATTTCACTGTAATATTTTCTCCTCATTAGTGCCTGTAACTCCAAAAGAGAAAGTCAAACCAGCACCAGCTGAAAAAGGTAATTACAGGAATTAAAATTCTTTCACTGTTATTTCATTTTTAATTTATATAGACTGCATTCAACAATTTGTAGCCTGGATGCTTCAATTTCAGAGTAATAATTAGTTGTAAACAAAGTATGGTGACATGGACACAAAATGCTGTAAAAATGTCAGACTCCGCTGATATTTGTGTTGTTGTTATCATTTGCTTTCGAAGCTGAGGTTCTCAAGGAGAAGAAGGCCGAGCCAGTGACTCCCACAAAAGGTTCGGCTTTGCGACTGTAGTTTCTGTGTCGTTTCTCCCTTAACTGTACACATTAGAATTAACAGGAGCCGTGTATTTTTCTAGCACCTGTTATCAAAGCAAAAACCGCTGAGAAGAAGAAAGGTATGCAAGCACGAGTGTGTGTCCGTCGTGCTTTAGAGGCGATTAACACGAGTCTGCTGATTAAAAAGCTAATCAGTGTTCACGCTTTATAGCCACAAGATAATGACGCTGCTGAACATAGTCATGTTCACAACGTCATGAGTGTAACTGAAAAAATGAGTAGTAATTACCTAGACATGCATCATTTTGATGGCTGTTTGTCACACAGTAGAGATGGCATGTTTTATTTAGGCTAAAAGCTGCGAATAGTTTTCTAGAGACACAATTATATTGACACTGTTCCTTGTTTCTTTTTACGTTGAAGCTGTTGTGAAAGCAAAGGCTAAAATCTCACAGAAAGGTGCTTATCTGGTGCAACTTATGCCCCTAATATTCCATAGAATATATTACGTGCATTATCCACTTGTCAGATTGAAAAGCTGTAACATCCAAGCTACAATTGACATTAGGACATGTTTTTTCTCCAAGAAATAGTTCAGTATTCTCATTGGATAATTCATAAATCTGTTATTTATTAAAAAAAAACTAAGCATTTATTTTGTATTTGATCCCTATAGAAGCTGAGGCCAAGCCAATTCTTGCCAAAAAGGGTACTGCTGATACGATCGATCATTATTTGCCGAAAAGATAAATCTTCTTAACATAACAGCTGAAATGATTTTCATCTTGTGTTTTGCTGCAGCACCAGAGGTCGCAAAGGAGAAGCCTAAGCCAGCTCATGAAAAGAAAGGTAAACATTTGATTAAAACAAGACATAGTATTTCATATTTCGTATTCGAGTTAACAAAGACAATGTTGAAAAAATATCATTCCTTTGAATTAGCTCTGACTGGGACGAAGAAGGAAAAGATCAGCTCTCTCCTAAAGAAGAAAGGTAGCCTGCCAAAATCATCAGCCTGACGATGATTTTCTGGGCTTGTAGCTTAGAGGAAATGTTGTTACCATCTACACACAGTTGCCAGTTTATTAGGTGAACCTAGCTAAAGCTAATGCAATTAATAAAGCTGTCATGATGATTATAAAGATCAGTATTTGTTAGTTCAACTTGAGTTATACAGGTGCATTAGTTTTGACTAGTTCTACCGAATAAACTGCTGCTGAGTCTACATCATAATCCTGTAACATTACTAAAAGAACTATAACTTGTTCACACTAAATAACAACAAAGCTCATGAGAACCAATACGTTCATACATTTAGCCCAGAGCTCAAAGTATCTGGACAAAGTCAACCCAGTTTTGATTTAATAACAACAACAAAAAATGCTTTGTGTCACTGCACTAATCAAAGGGCAAGCACTGTCACGAGTAAACACTGATTGTGTTTTCTCCCTGATCATTCAGCATTATTGAGGGGAGAAAAGGCCAAACCAGTCCGTGTGAAGAATGGTACATTAGTGGTGCCTCCATCTGCATAACCGTGTAATTACAGTTATCCAGTCACAGAATGTAGGTCATGTGTGAAAGCTCTGATTGGACGGTTCACGAGGGAAACAAGCACTTTGCATGCGAGATCAATAAATCACAGTAGAGGATGTAATGTACAAGAAATCGAGGTTGAATCTTCTGCAGCAGCTGCATCGACAAACAGCTGCCTTCATACTATGATCGTTAAGGATACCATACACCTGCCTTAGATAGGGTTGTTGATGGATCATCAAGCTTTTATTACTCACCTCTTACCCTCTAAATCATGGACAATAAAGAGCTTAGATTCCAAAGTAAATGATATATCAAATCCAGCGAACATTTACGATGCGTTGTAAATGTTGAAATGCCTGGAACATATCTGGATGCTTCAAGGCCTTAGCTCTAGAGCGGAGGGTTTGCACCTAATACAAACTGTGTCCAGGCAAATGGAAACTACAAAAACATGTAGAAAATATTCATTATATAGAGCCATAAGCTTTGAAGCGGTTGAGCGATTTTCACAGATTATCTCATATATATAATGAGGAAATAGCGAAGAATGATAAAGAAAGATAAAACAGCAATGATAAGTATATAAAGGCTTCTTAGTTACAATCACCAGATGCCTAATAATATTCAGCCCAAACCAGCTGCTGATGGTAAAGGCACACATCAATAGTGTTTTCTCACTCTCTAACACAAATTACTTACTAGCTTTCTAGTCATTGATTCCCCATGCTGTGTACGCTGCTTTAAGGATTCAGAAACTCAGTTTTGTTGTGGTTATGCTGTGGCTCCAGCTGCAATATGCCTTTCTGGACAATTAGATAATTGTGGCTTCTGCTGTTGAGTTCCTGTGTGCATCCCCAAATGTTCTCCTGTGACCTCAGTTTTACCTTTGCAGAGCTGGAGACTCCAAAAGAAAAGGACAAACCTGCTGCAGCGAAGAAAGGTACAGTGTTTGCAATGATGCATGCAGTTATTGTACATATCAGCATTATTTAGATCAGATTGTGATGCACCAAGAATCTCAATTTGGGGATGCATTTGAGGCTAACTTAATAAGATTTTTATAGTTTCTTATAAATATTATAGTATACATCATTCCAGAAATCAAAGAACTGTGTGTTTTATCGATTGCATTTTCTTCCTGATGGTGCAGCCATCCTCAGGGAAAAGCCCAAACCAGTCCGTCTGAAGAAAGGTACAACTGTAGCACTTCAGTAGAGGCGGGCACTTCATGTAACTGGCCGAGTGCAACATGTAATCTGATTACAACATGAAGGCCACTGCAGTCTGTGAATGCTGCCGCTGGTTTATTATAGGGGAAACAGATGAGAATATTTTCCTGCTGAATGTGAAAGTGACAATCATCATAGAAAACACAGAAATTAAGATTTAGTATTTCTATTCAGCAAGAAAATATTTTTATATATAAATCTTTACAAACAAAAATAACAACAACTTTGACTGTTTTTTGTCTAAAAATCTGAAGCTTATAGACAATAAGTGTATCGAGAGTTCAACAATATTTTCCAGCAGCTGACTGCACATGCATGTTAGACATTTTAACAACCCCAGAAAGTCTATTGGCAGTGGTGTTCTCAGTTTTTTGCTTTGGGACCATAGGCATGTCTGTTCATAACAACATATCATTATGAGGAGACGCTGCAGTAAATCAGCCATCATTAATGTCACCCTGAATCTATTTTGGTAAAAGATGCATATTCTATGCTAGCTAACACAAGCATGAGAGAAAAGTCTTTTTTTCTACCTGCCTTGAGGGGTCAGCAATAGTGTAATTGCCAATTTCGTACTTGTGAAACAGAGCCTGAGGTCTCAAAGCAAAGGTCAAACCCATTGCAGTAATGCAGTATTGAGTACATTAATACATCAATATACTATGAATTGTATGGAAAAATGATTTTGAAAGTGCGAGAGGACAGAGCAGCTGCTTGATCATTTCACTGTTTGTGTTTTGATTTTGATTTATTTCAGAAGACAGAGTTCCTAAAGAAAAACAAGAGCCTGTGAAGAAAGGTACCTTCACTGTTTAGACACTGACCAGACAAACGGTTTACAGCCCAACTACCACTGTACAATACAGACCTAATTATTACTGAAACTTTATGCGTTTGTTTATTGTAGAAAAACCAGTGGAGAAGAAGGCAGCCAAAGAGGAGAAGGCAAAAGGTAGGTTGAAAGTTGAAGGACAAGTTCGCCCCAAAATGAAAAAATCGAGTCATCTTGTCGAGCATGTGGATGGAAAGTCAAGTGAAGTGTCACAGCATCAACATTGCAGCATTTGCCAAAACAACTGATGTAGATGGTTACTTGTTTTAAAGTGTAGAAATAAACAGTTCACACAGCGTAATCCAAGTCGGATTTGACGCGTGGTCAAACTTGTGCGCCCACTTCGGACAGGGTATGAATAACGTCTTCTTAAATCAGTTTCAGATCTCTAGCTGTATGGAACCATTTCATGTGAGTAGAAGTCCCCATTTACTTCATGTTTTTTTTGTGGACGATTAAAAACTTTACCTGACTTTCCATCAGCATGAGGGTGAGAAGATAATGACTGGATTTTCATGTTTGGGTGACATTTTCCTTTAATGTAGATGAAACAGGGACCTGTCTATGTGAATTATATACATATGTATATAAATTGCACCAGCAGCTGCATATTTGACTGCATGGAGTTAATCATTATATCATTATTAATCTTTTGTAACAGTGGACAGAGTTCTTAAAGAGATACAGGAGCCTGCAAAGAAAGGTACAGTTGTTTTTTTTAAGCAACTACATTTCTAAGTGTCTGGAAAACCTATATTACTCCTGCTACTAACTATACTTTTATTTATGCATGAAAATTCTTGTTTTGTGTTCTAGACAAGAAGAAAGTTGCCAAAGAGGAAAAAGTAAAAGGTACTGAATTATTGCTTATCGAAGCAATAGTTCAGGGTAACAGAACACTGTATTGTTTTATGGTTAACATCATGTTCTCTTTCTGATAGCAGAGCCTTCCGTGTCAGACAGCTTTCAGATGGAGGGTGAGTCCAAATTCCCTTCTCATAAGCAAAATGTCACACGAGTGTGCAAACAAGCACACTCCGTCTTCTCCCGGGATGCCAGATAGAAGTGAGGAACATATGATTCTCCCTCCACAGATGAGCTGCCCTACTTCCAGTGTTTCTTTGTGGACGAGGAGGAGGCCCAGTTCCCGTTCTACGCCTTCTCCCCGCTGGAGATTTGAAGCTTCAGTCTGAATCCAGCCTGAGGTTTACAATTTAGCCAACCCACTGATAACGACGAGGTCAAGTCACCGAGCGCGCCCTGCACCTCTGTTCACTGTTAGCCTTCAGGAGAGAAAACCTGGGCAAAGCAGAGGATGATGGGTGATTTGATGTGACGGACCGACTTTATTTTTTTGTTTCCAGATCTGGTCGAGCTCTCGTACCAAATACATGCAGCCAGTGTCATTCCTTTCCATTTTTTTTATGTATTTATTTTTTTGTGTGTTGAATTTTTCCTATTGAAATGTGGATAGAAAGCGATTATTCAAACGGAACAACAGAGAACATTACCTTTGTGGAGCATTTATTTAAGTCCTCACAGCTGCACATAAACAGGATGGTGCATTTTTTTTTTTTTTAAATAAGAAACATATTGTAAAGTACTTTCAAATGTGCAGTAAACAGGGTACAAAAATGACCACAATTCATGACAGACGGGTGTCCAATTCCTCCAAAGTCACATCAACTTGAAAACTTGTTTCTATAGTAATCGTACATACATTTTTATCTTCGGTGATTTGTGTACTTTTTTCTTGGTTTTTTAGGGCTCAACTTATCCTACTTTTAAAGCCCTTACATCAACAATTAGGCATTTATAGTCTGTGCATAAGTCTTGATACATTTTCAAGGAAACTTTTAACTTTTCACACATATTCCACTATTTTATCCCCTAATGGGTACAAACAAGGAATCAAAGCATTAATGAAAGCAAGGAAAGTTTTTTTTTGTCTACTTACATGTCAAAAGGAATGACAATGCACTGTATATGAGAGCTCCCAACACTACCTGAAACGCTACCTTTAAAGTCTTATTAGACTGTACCATGTAGATGCCACGTGTGCCAGCTCCTCGTTTCAGACACTGGTGCTAAAAACAAGCTTTGCATCGTCCGCACTGTCAGAATGAGGCCCCGAGTTTGTATTACTGGACGACGAGTTTGTCCGAGTCAATGAGGTGGCGAGTAAAAGTCTTTTCTTGCACAGTTATTGAAAATTGTTTTACAAGCTGCAGCATTAAAAGTACAGTAGGGCACATGTGATTAATTTTTTGTCAGTCAGAAGGGATGACTGCTGTGACTAACGGCAATTCCTTGATAGACCAAAAATGCGGTCACTAACGTTTGGTTAGTGGCTGTTTGTCTGTAGAAACACAATTTATTTTTTACAACCTTTTCAGCGGGTTCTTATCAACCGGAAAGGGTCAGAAAATGTTTCAAAGTCTTTGATTGTGTCATCAGTTGTAATGTTTTTAACATATATAACACAAGCATATAATTGTATTACATCCGATTACTGTGCTGAAACAAAGGTGACAGGTTTCATATGACAGTTTACGGAAGTCCTGTGCTTGTGATGTACACTTTGGACGACTTCAGATTGATTGTGAATACTGAAACTGCTCATAATATCCTAGTCAGGTATTTGAAATCTCTGAAGAACAAAGAGAGCTGGAAGAATCAGCTCCTTCACAGGTTTATTTTGTCAACCTGAACGCTGTGGTTAACGTGGTGATGTTGGAGATGGAACTGTGTGTCTGCACATCGTGTGATCGCCCTCTGGGTTGTTGCAGAGGGCGCCACATGCTCGAGCAGATGATCTCAGATGTACACTGGTGCATTATTTCTCAGCTTGCACCAGCTGCTGTTTACATGTAGTTCTTTACGTTTTGCTCCATATGCTGCATAGAAGGCAGTTATTATTACAGCTTGTGACAGTAATCCCAAATTAAATCCACTTATCATTTAAATAAAAGAATCAGAGTATTCATGAGTACATATATGGTGCATACAATCTGCTTTGGGGTGATGTTCCACCATCACTTATCCCAAAGCAACAATGTGAAAGAAGAGATGAAAAGAGACTGAAAGAAGAGATGTTGCCGCAAATATTTAATTCATGGCAACAAAAGATACATATTTGTTTCAATGAGTTTACTGAACTATATTTAAGCCTCACTTTAACCTGGTAAACATGTGCAATACATACATTTTTAAATATTTGGGTGATCCATACATCGTATGTTTGTCAGATAGCCGTTGAATGAAATGTGCATGATGCGTGTTTTTGTTTTATGCTCTCAAGTGTTTCTGTGATATTTACCCCAACGTTCAAAATGGCAGCACTAAATACTTGAACTTTTTTGACACCAATCCGTCAGTCAGTTGTGTTGCTAACATGAGATGTAATTCATGGTTACAACAATTTCATTGTAAATAGTTAAATAAATTGAGAAAAAGGAATGTTTAATCCAGTCCCTGCCACTGACACTGCTCTTTACCTGCAGGTAGATTCACATCATGTATCATTTATTAGCTACATCTTCCTTATGCTTGTGAATAGTAGCAAATCTGAAATTAAAACAGAGCAATGCGAATGTGTTTTGTAAGTCTCGTTTTTCTCTAAAAGTTGGCTATTTGCCCACGTCATGGGAATATGCAGTGATTGATGGAGTTAGGTCTGGCTACGTGATATTTGCAATGAACAAAACAAAAAGGTTCACAGTTTTACATTTTCAATAACAGGTGGCTGTGGCTCAGGGGTTGAGCCAAAGGAAGGTCACTGGTTCGATTCCTCTGGTCTGCATGTTGAAGTATGTGTGAATTACTGTAAGTCGCTTTGGAATGGCAGCTACAGTTGGGTGTGTGTCTGAATGGTAGATGGTTAAGAATGTACAGTAGATGGTCAGCTCGCTTCCCACTGATGATCCCTAATGAGGCCAGAGACGGGTTACTACAGGCCAGTTAACACCACTGACACAGATTCCACACAAAGAGGAAACTCCCACTGCTCTCCCGGGAAGCTGGCTGAGGAGAGAAGAAGTTACACCGAACCATTATCTCTCACTGCCTCACCACCGTGGGACGCGATAACCCTTTCAGCATGCCTGTGCTGCCGTGAACGCTGTGACACGAACTTGCCTGAACTTTTCTTTCAACTGTTGTCACCTCGAATACTTGGCAAATGGTTTGGCCTGGATTTTTGTGAGAGTTGAGAGATTTTTTTTGGGGGGGGGGCAATCCTATAACTAGAGCATAAAGATAAGATTTTAATTTAAATTAATTCAGCAGGGCAACGGCCAAATGAGTTCCACTCCAGTTACCATGGCTTCTTTGTGTTGCACGCTATTCAGAGATGGCCAGAGAACTTGGCAGCCTGTGTGTTGGGATGAGAAGAATAGCCACTTGTAGTCACAGTGTTCAGTAGGCTCGACACAGCTCACAAGGGAGGACAAGGAGGCATTCGCTTGGCTTCTTAAAATGTGGGAAAGACCGAGGTGAATTGAGGGAAAGCTTTTAAAACTGTGTCCCCCTGTTCGTAACAGTTGCAGATCCCTTTTCATTTTAGACTTTGATCTACTAAACGGTGGGATACTGGATTTATTGATACAAACTGTCCTTGCCCTGCACGGCGCCCTTCCGTGGTTGCTGTGACTCTGTCACACCAGCGGGAGCATTCATTCACGGTTGGTCCACACACCATCGAATGATGCCTCTACGTAATGACACCACGACTAAAACCGGATTATCCCGAGGCAAGTGACATCACCACCCCCACCCCCTCCACTCTACTCCAGCTCCTAGTCGTCTCTGACCATCTGGAGGTTACTAGAGGACGTTCATTCCCATGAGTTCAATGGTCACACTGGCTGCTGCTGCTGCACGGCCGGCTCTGGCCCTCACCGTCACCCTGCAGCTGTCACCTGGAACTGACCCATCACAGGGAGAGCACTGTTCCCACAATTTAGGTTGACATATTGAAAAGAAATGCATTCAAAGTTGGCTGAAAAAAAAAAAAGAAAAAAAAACCCTGAGAAGGAGAGCCCTGTTGAGCTAAAGTGGTACCGACGGAGAACCCAACTGAAAAGTCTGAGACGTTTAAAGTTTAGTCAAGCACTTCATTTTATTTGTTTTTCCCTTTTTCCCCCAATCAAACATTTTAGGCCCTTCACAGTCGGACATTTCTTACAAAAGATCTTACAAAAAAGATTTTTTTTTTTTTTTCCAAAATATGTATCTCATGTTACAACAACAAATTGAGTGCAAATCACTGCTGTAAAAACATTTTTGTTAAAATAAAAAAAAACAAAAAAAAACAAAGTGAGTGAAGAGGAGGGGAGGTGACACCTTTTTTTGCAGTGCAGGGATGATTTGCTCATTCAAGTGGATGTTAAGAGTTAGGCTTTCTCGTACGTGCGGACCGCCTGCACTCCCTGATAAGTCAAAGTCTGTGAGGCAGAGAGGAGACAAAAGAAGCAGCCTGTGTTACATGATGGCGGTCAACATATACCTGTGCTTTTAATGCAAAGACTAGAAATGATGCATACTGATTGTTAAGCAAGTTCTCCTTAGATCATTTGAGTCGTATCACATATTTCGTCATGGCAATAACAAGGCGAGGCAAGTTTATCTGTCAGGCACGTTTGCACAACAAGGCAAGTCAAATTGCTTTACATAACTACTTTGCAAGTTGTAAATGTAAGAACAATGACATGCATGACGTGATTTATCTTCCCTTGCCACTGTAAGCGGTTTGAATCCTACTCCATCAAGCTGTGTGTGCCATGTATTCTCACCATCACCATCTTCCCATCCTTGATTTCTCGGACGAATTTGGTCTCCTTGCCATCCCACTTCTGCACCTGCACGAGTTTGTCTCCCTCCAAGGTGAAAGTAGACTGCAAACACAAACAAGCAGGTTAAAATTTAAACCGCCTCCAGCTTGAGCACACGTCGCGGTGAAAATTATGCAATGACTTTTCACTCAGGTTACTTTGACATGTCGATCATCAGGTGTGGTCTCATCGAACTCCTCTCCCAGCTTAGAGGAGATCTCTGTGTTCCTGAAGGTGCTCATGGTTTTTATCACCACTTTGTCTCCATCCTGGCTGATGGCTACCGTCGGCTTGGTGACATTGCCCACTTGTCTGGTGGCAAAACCGACACCTGTTGTAAAAACAAATCAAAAGAAAAGAAATAGTGCCTTCAATGGTGCATTATGCTAGACACATTATGCTTTGCTTAAAATAAAAATATCTGAGCAAATACAAGCATATCAGACACACACTCAGAATAAGTGCAGCCTACAGCAGACATCATTACTCACACTGCAAGCAATCAACTATTATTTCAGGGTGAAAAAAATAATGAAAAGCAAATCAAACTTTCTCACCAAGTGCCTTCATGTAGTCATCAAAGTTCTGGCTGTCCACCAGTTTCCACGTAGCACAGAAAGCCTCAACCATTTTTGCAAAAAAAAAAAAAGTTATTTGTCCAGTTGAGCAACTGTCAGACAATCTCTGCTCTCCCTGCAGTAAATCTCACAGCGTGTCTGCCGGCCAAATTAATACTGCAACAGAGGGACACTAGAGCCGCACCGTGAGAGCTGATTGGACACTCAGGCTTGTGGGGATGTGATTGGTCACAGCAAAATGTGCTGTTGAAGGGGCACAGTGCAGTTGGAGAGGAAACTCAGACTCAGAATTTGTATATTTACAATATTAATAAAACAAACAACATGCATTTATTTTTTATTTTTTTGCATAACTAAATAAACAAGTAATGTCCCAAGAAGAGACTGTGTAAGACTAGAAAAAAGTGTCAGGGTCCATCTGAAAGTAAAACAGTATGAAATTGTCCTTCAAGGTCCATTTGTTCATTAATTTAATTCAACTGTGAAAACAAAGGTCATTAATTACTGTTAACAAAGTACTGCAAAAACTGTTGTAAAATTTACTGTTTCTCATTTTTAGAAGACTAATACAAAGTTAATCATTTTTAGTTTTATATACAAACTCAACATTGCTGAGCAAGGCTGGCTAAACTGTGGTCTGCATTAAGGTTCAATTTCACCTGAACAGGAACAGACAAAAGCATTTATAAATTAAAGATACAGGGCACAAGAAGTCCATCAAATAAGGGAACTTGGCATCGTAATACCATTTTGCACTCTTGAACAATACAGAAAGCACCAGCTTGCTTTTGGCCAGTGGCCCATCACAGTTTTTGCCCTCAATGAGAAAAGAATGTGGGTGTACACCTGCCTAGGAGCAGGCTTAAAGTGATTCAGCTGAAGTCTGATTACTGTATACCTTTATTGTTGATAAAATACTTCCTGTAGATACAATCTGACACATATACAAAACAGATGTCTACTGTCACAGTACAGCAGATCATTCTTTATCAGTAACACTAAAGATGTAATCAATAACACTCGTAAATGATATCATACTATACAAAATTAAATTTCACTATTGCTGAGTATACTGTCAGTATTCCTGCGATTGCTTAAAAAAAAAAAAAAAAAAAAGATTACTTGAAATTTGTACTTGGCACTGATCAAGGCCAGAATAATACATGAAATAAAAACAGGCAAGCAGCCTAGAAAACAGATCACATTTCACACGGTATAAACATTATTTTGTCACTTCTTTCCAATAAATTATCTACAAGAATATTATTTTTCTTCCCTGAAGTCACATATAGTGCATGCAAATGAAACGTTATATGTTCCACAATGAAAACCCATGTATTTAACTCAGGCAATTTAAATATAAACACAATCAAGGAGGATTAGTGACAGAAAGGATTTGAATGTATTGTTTTACAGACCATTTCTGCAGCAGCCAATTCATCTGGCATCAGAGATGATTATAGAAGAATAATTTCTTTGAACATGAAATTATGGATTAAGCTGAAATTGAAGGCTGTGTGCTTATTATTAGCTCTAGAAGGAGATCATGTCCAATAAAAGACAATTAAGTTTGCTTAATCGTTTATAAAATATGACTACAAGTAAACAAAAGGCATCAAACTGAGATACTTTTTAAACTGTAGTTGACTCATACAGAGCAGGGGCATGAACAGTTTGAGGTTAAGAAAACAAAGTTATTAATTACGGCAACAACTTGGGGGGGAACAGAGAGGGCAGCAGAGGTAGAATGAGAGAGGTAGAGAGTGAGGTAGAGAGGACAGAGCAGCACTGATGCTTCTCCACATTAAGGCCTCTCTCTCCTCTCTCTTATCAACCTTAAAAACAAGCCCATGATCGAGAAAAAACATGTTTGTTCTCAATGCACAGTGACAGGTTTATTTTACAAATCAGCCTTACTTAAAACAAGTTATCCTATGAGCATCGGCTAGAATTTCTGAAGGTTGATTTCCTGCTATAATGACTTGTTGGCATGTTAGAAGATAAAACTGGTGGCTGACAGTGTTTTTCTTTTCAGCCTGATAGCTACATTTTATACAAAATTGTATAAGATAGAAGCTCCAGTCAGCACAGCTGTCAGAATATAACCACTGGCTTGTAATAGCTACAAAAATAAACTAAAAAAAAAAACACAAGTAGAAGTGTTTTCTCACGGCTGATACTTTTACAAAGTAGATACCAATCCATGCAGCAAGATGATCTGTTTTCCTGAATGTCACTGTCCCCAAATATCCCAGAAATATAAATTGACAAAGGGCATGTGTGGTGGTTGTAATTCAAAAATCTTGTAGAGAAAAGAAACAAGAATAACCAGTTGTGGTACTAAAACAGCAAATCAAAAAAAGGCTAAATAAAATTCCTTCTCTTGTCAACAAATCAGACAAAAGAGAAGAGGAATTAATTTACAGTGGGATTTGAGTTGGGTTTGAAACGTTTGTGGAGAAACACAGTTAGAAAAAATCAAATGGCACAAGACTGATGTCAAGTGGATTGTCCTGCAATGTAGCATCTGTGTGTGTGTGTGTGCGTAGTTATGATTTGTCCATGCACCCACGGGAGCAGGGTGCTATCTGAATACCCCAACATTGATTGACAGCGCCACCTCTGGTTTCCTGGATTTGGTCGTTCCAGTCTTCTTGCATGGTCCGACACCATCAGAGCCTGCAGCCTGCCCTCTGAAAAGAAGTAAAAGGTACAACATTTCAGTGAAGGTTCTTTGTTAAAAAAGTCACTTAAACTGACACAGGGTGCCACATGATTGCCATTAATAGGTCTGAAGTCCTACCCTTTCCTGCGCTGCTCTGCCTGCTCTCTGAGCCTCTGCTGGCCCTGCTCATCCTCCATGGTGACAAAGTCCCTGTTGTTGTCAATCAAAAGATTCTGGAAAAAAAACATATTAAGAACAGACTCAGCATTTCTCAAAAAAAAATTAAACAGAAATAGACACACTTTTAAACAAACTGGGTTTTTATAAAGACCTTGATGCCGATCGTGTCTCCATCTTTGAGGTGAAACGGTGCTCCCAGTAGTGATTCTGTCTTCTTCTTCTTTTTCTTTTTGGAAAACTGCTGGTTCTGAAAGTAAAAAGGCATACAGCATATAATTCACTTGAAACAATATTGAGATTTTAGGATAATTTCTTGGCTTATGAAATGAAAAATAGTCTCTTAGTCAGTCTGAGCTACGTCAACATTTTCATCTAATGTTCTTTCTCATCTATACCAACCTTTCCATAGAGCAAGCAAATGCGAGACATAGTGATTTCCCCTGATGCCTAAACCAGAAAAACAACAAGAAGTAATGACTGTGCTCATCTTACCCAGTTTGAGATTTCCTCCCAGGTGTGTTTTTCTGGTTGGTGTTTGGCCAGCAGAAGAGAGTCGGGGGAGAGGCCGTAGTGTGAAGCCAGACAAATGCGTAGAGAGCGAGGAGAAGAGTCTCGGGATGCATCCCAAACCAGCTCCTCTGGAGGGTAGTAACACCTCTCCCCTGGTACTCCCATTTTAACATTTAGCAACACCTCCTTAGGGCTTTAAAACAGATGCAAACAAAGAATTTGAACAAGAAATAACAGAAGGGCCTCTTTCCTTATCACACACATTATACATCCGTGAAAACAAACTGGTGACATGGAAACCTTACCCAAGATCTTCCTCTTTTAGTAGCTGTTGCACACAAAGGTCTGTTCCACTGGTCAGCTTCAATTTCCTGATCAGGAGGGGAAAAAAACAATGACTCCAAACTGAAATTATCAACAATAAATAGAACTTGTGAGCATCAGTTATGACTTTGAAAGTGTTGATACCTGAGTGTGAGATGTTGTCCTCTGAGGATTCGTGCCAGCCTCTGTCCCTCAAGTTGCCACACACGCAAAAACGCAGTAGTTGGTACACACACATCCTGGAGGGAAGGTAATGTCATCACCTGACACAGAAACAGAAAACATAATAGATTAAGAGGAGCATCTTTAAACATTTGGGTAGGAAAGAAAAGCAAGCAAAGAAAAACACCAAAATCACAGGCACATTTTGCCTGATTGTTAGGCCTTCCATAAAAAAAGAGAGCCAGTGTGTCAGCAAAGACAAATTATACTCCTACCTGAGTCTTAAAATCCTCCAAGGTGGCCTCGTCCGATATCTCCACCTGTCCTACGCTTCTCAGCTCTGCCATGTTTCCAGCATATATCGGAGATGACTGACTGTGCGTTTCACCTGCAGTCACAACCTCCAGCATTTGCTCCTCAGTATGACCATTAAAATCAGTTTCCATTGAGTTGTTTCTGGGATCCAGATAGAACCACACTGATAACTTTAGAAAACCCTGACAGAAGAAAAAAAAAACAGATAATCAGGCTAAAGAGATAAACATTCAATTAATCTAAAGCCAAAGTCAAAACTTTTAAGTACCTTTGGAGGAAGCTGTCCTTCTGTGACAATTAATGTCTCTCCGTTGTTTATCTTCAGCTCTGACAGAGAAGCATCCTGAAAATAAAAAGACTGTTGGTCAAATTATTTAAAACACTACACAAAGTTTACATCACAGCATATAATATTCTCTCCAGACTCTTTCCTGGTGCTAAATATAATGAAAACAAGAGACAAAGTACACCTGATAAGTGGGTAAAGGAAGCAAAACAAAGTTAAAGATATCTGCAAACTCACCTCATCCACAATTGGCTCTCCAACGTCTTCGCACCAATCAAGCCTCCTCAAGTGCCAACAGGTGCCTGCAAATGCATGTTTAACTGACATTAACAACCAGGTATTGCACTGATATACACAGTAATAAGTATGATTGATTACAGTCCTGCAAAAGCAGAAACAATAAGATGAGTCTGCAGTACATGTGAACAAAGCCGAAAAAAGTTATTTTACCATCAAGTCCAACAGCATCCAGCATTGTCTTTAAGCACTGCAAATAATAAGACAATACACATAAAAGTATGCATACATTTATCATAGGCACATGTTGAAGGTGGCATGAGCATTTTTTCCTCACCTCTTTGACAGTGCAAGTACTCTCCACAATGATGTCCATCTCCATGCCAGCAGAGGGCGCTGTGCCCACAGCGAAGTGAAGAAAAAGCTGCAACGCAAAGAAAACAATCCCACATCAATCAAGCATCTAAAGTGCTCCAATTTGCTTGAAAACATAGGATGGGAAAGGTTTTTACTGCTACTTAAAGGTTCTGTAACTTTCACATGTGCAGCTGCAAGTACAAAGGATTTATTGAAGCCTTCAAATAAAAAAGACACACCTGTGATGCCTTGGGGGCTATTCCCGGACAGAGAGTCAGTGTGGTCATGAGTCGCACCCCTGCATCGCGAACACTCAACTCCTCACACACTGTCAAGGTAAGACAACACAAGCGCACTTGGTAAATAAGCTTTAAAACTTCACAGACGGATGATGAGAAGAAACATTACAAGAAGGGGGAGTACCTTTTAAACATTTTATGAGGGGGCAGTGTAAAAAGTCTAAAGGAATGCATATTTTGTTAAAATGAGGGGGATTTCCAGCCTCTAAGTTGTCTCCACCATTAAAACACCCCCAGGTAACAAATGTAACAGTACCTGGAGGAAGGAGTTTCCCTGTGCAGTCCACCTGTCTCAGACAGTACTGTGCACCTGGTCAGTGAGAATAAAAACAACTGATTTAGGAATATATCCAAACACACAGTCTCAGTTTGTGATTGCATAAACAGTAGTTAAATTAAAAAAATTAAAAAAATGTTTTTGAACCAATATTTATGGTCAATCAAAGGTGAATCATAATTTATTAAAGGTCTAGTGTGCACGATTCAGGGAGATTTAGGAGGATCTGGTTGCAGAAATAAAATATAATGTTCATGATTTATGTTTTCAGTGTAGAATCACTTGAAAAAATATATCTGAAATGAGCATACAAGGATTTGCATCGGTTAACTTTGTCATCTACAAATAAATAAAACTCCTCAAATAACTTCCAATGCTCTCATTTCTAATCAGTTCACTGATATTCATTTGTGATTAGTGAAGCACATTTTGCGTTTTCTTGCTGTGTTATTGAAAGTAATACCAACTGCAGCTCTGCATCAGCATCTTATATGTCTGATCAGGAAATCCCCTGCAGACAGTTATGTCTAACACTGAGCAGCTTGCCTGGGGGGTTCTCCTGTAGCTGCAGCTCTTCTATAGCCCTCTGTTTCACCTCACACAGCAGCTGTAAGAGACAAACAACAAACATGACTTAATACATTTTTTTTAGGAGACAAAAATGTGATGCCAACATGGAGATACAAAGAGGAAGAAGAGAAGACTGCAGCACTAAAATACTGACCATATTTCCTGTGGCTGGAACCTTGACCTTCTTCCTCTCCTCTTCTTTGTCCCCTTCTCCTCCATTTTGTTGAAACTCCACCTGGAGCCAGCGGCAGTCAGATGGTGTAGTCACAGTGACGACGTCTCCATTTAGAGTGAACATGCTGAGCAAAAATAAGAAGGCAGTTGTAAAGCAAATGCTTGAGGAAAACAACATCACATACATTGCAAAGGATTCTACCTGCTGTCGAATGATTGCGGCTCCAGCACCAGCAGCGCATCTCCGTCTTTCAGTGACAGCTCCTTTAGCGTCCGCTGCATGTCGTCGGGAGGGAACAGCCTCCATCCACTTGCACCTCCTCCCTCTCCGGCCCCGTGCTCTGCTCTCTTTCCCCCCTTATGCTCCTGGCACAGCAGACTTTCCTTAGGCTCCCCCAGAGCCTCCTTCACCTCCCCAAGAGTTGCAGCACCTGCAAAACCTCTCGCCTCCTTTTTAAGCCCCGGCCCTCCATTTTCAAACCCTCCGCTTCCCTCCTCACACTCCGCCCCATCTTCCACTTCCGGGATCCCATCTTCCCCCAGATGGGGGCGGACTACAGTCAACAGCACTGGCTCCCACTCGGCTCCAATGAGGACAGTTGCACCACAAACCTGAAGAGGAAACTTGTCAAGTTTAGTAATGCTTTTTGTGATTAAGGGGAATAACAAATACTGGGTTCTGTGCAAGAACCACTCGTATAAAACAATTAATTCTCCTTAGGCAGCACATACAAGTCATATCATTGAATTGAAACGTTCCAGTAATTTGATCCTACTATACAAGTCAAGTGCAGGTGCCTTTTTTGCATGAGGCCTAATTTGTTGGACTATGCCTTTCCTTACCTCTCTGCCGTTCCATACAAACAGGTCAGAGTTTGTCTGAAGGCCTGCACTGTACACGGAGACACTGTCATCTGCAAAGAGTACCACAACCAGAATGAGTTACTACATTTGTTAAACTTCTTTTACTCTTTGAAAAGTAGTTTGTATGCAAGAGTCTCACCTATGATAGTGTTGTAGAGGTGTAGACCTGCTGGAAGACTCTTGGCCATAGTCAGAGCCATGTCTCCTTCCCACTGGTCCAACATCTTTATACACAAATGCAAAAACAGATCACTTCCCCCGTATTTCTGTATTTTTAATACCCAACAGCTTTTTGGAAATTAAGTTACCTGATAAATAGCTAATCGGAGATCTCCCACCGTCTTTCTACGGTCGAAACTCAGTGTGGTGCTCCCGTCCTGCTCCTTGTTGACTGGTTGCAGGGCTCCATTATCTAGCCTGTAATGGGTTGCCAGGTGAAGACGCAGCTCCACAGTGTTATTTGTAGCTTCAAACTTCTCACTGTAACAGAAAAAATGTTGACTGACACAAGCAATTTATGTAACAAGCCATTTGGTACAAGTGTCTTCCATTTTGCGTAGATTAATGGAAAAGTGTGGTATGATACATGAATGTGTGTGTTTTTTACCGCATTTGCTGTAGCTTAATGTTTTCCTCCTGAGCCATGTGGATGAGGTGAAGAGGAACTTTATATTGGGCATTATTCTGGGCTACAAATGTAGAGGAAACAACAAAATATTATAAAAGAGATTCAAAGACAATCAATTACCCTACATTCTCTTCTGTTATTCAACTTTTTTCCATTTCTTTTTCTGACCTGACACATCTTTTCTAAAACTAATGCAACACATGGATTCCATTACCTTCACTGGGTCTGTGCAGCTGTGTTTTTCTGTAGAACAGCATGTATGCACTCTCTTTGCCCTGGAACTGCTTCTCTATGTCAGACTCCCTGATGGAGGTCACTGTGGAGTCGTTAAGGTCAAACCAGTGGCTACCCTGCTGACAGACAGGAAGAAACACCGTGAGAAACAGGCGTCAAAGTAATCGCAAGATGTCCACCAGGAACATAGATGAAAAACAACTGAATAGATTTCTATTTTCCTATAAAAGTCGTAACCATTTAAGTTTGGACCTCAAAAATGTGGCTGCTGCTCGAATACCTCCTTTTTAGGCTCTGGCTGCTGGTCAGCAGCGCCAGGGTCTGAAGGTGTTGAAGGATCAGAGTTTGTGATTTGCTCTGTTGGACCTGGGGGTTCAGTCACTGGGCTTGGCGGTTCAGTCACAGGGCTTGGCGGGTTTGTCTTCAATGCCACTCGAGTACCATTGGACACCAACATGAAAACATCGCTGTGGGACTGCAAGAACTACAACAGAGCAGAATGAGTCACAAGACGACAATTATTGGAACATGAAATAAACTGGTATGAGCCCTGATTTAAAGAAAGCAAGAGAGGCTCATAAACTTAAATACCTTTCCTATAGGACCGTAGTGTTTTCTGAACTTTTTGCTCCAGGATGAACCAATCTTATTCATGAGTTTCTGGCCCAGCTGGTCCAACAGGACGCTCTTTGATGGCTCCTAGTGGACAGGAAACCACTTTATCAGTCAACTATGACTGTACAACTAAGAGAAATACATGCATTAGACAAAAGCTCTTAGATTTGCAGTAGCTATACCTGGGCGATAATAGCAGTGAGGACAGACAGTGGGTCATCTTCTTGCAGTTTTGGCTCACACACTTCCTTCTTGAACTCTTCCTTGCCTTTCTTCTGAGACTTGAGTTTGCATTCCTCTTCCTAACAAGTAGACAAAAGGGGCATTTCTTTATATTGCCAATAGTAATACAAGTCAATTTCAGTATAAGCATTTAACTGCTTTTGAAATAGCCATATTAAAAAGTACAACTAGTGACAGCTATTTGTTTAATAAAAAAATATTCCTTAATTTGTTCTTATCCTCCTTTGCCATGTTCTTTTTCTTACCGATGGCTCCCATTGGCCCAGCTGGTCAATGTCCCTGATATAAACATGGTAGTGGCCCCCATAGCAGCCACCCTTATGGATAATCACAGAGAACAGCTCGTAGGAGTAATCAGATTCCTCTCCATCAGTCTGTAGATAAGAAACACATAATAATTAACTAATCAAGGCATCTTTGCGTGAACACACATCTGGAAAGCAATAAAAATGACAAGAAACAACCAAGAAAAGTAATGGTAAATGTGCATAACCTAAGATCAAGTACCTGTTCGCAAAATGGCTGCAGGTTGATTGTGATGGGGAAACTATAGCGTCCTGTCTCCTTGTACCGCTCACATTTGGCAAAGTCAAAGCTGAACCTCAGCAAAGACACGGTCATGAATGGAGGAAGCTTCTTAAGCTTGGCAGACTGAATAAAAGCAAAAAATGTAAAGTAAAGTGAGACACAGCTGAAAAAAGTTGTCATGTCATTTGTCATGTTTATGTAAAATCATTCATATGAACCTTCGTTCAGGTTCACTGAACTATTAACTTTATAACATTCTGAAAGCTGGCACTGACCTTGGCAGCAGTAACCAGCCTGTCACACTGTGCACAGCGGTACAGGTTATTGCCCTCAAACAACTCTTCCTCCACAAACATGCTCCACAGAGCATCCTCCAGGCTAGACATGCCACAAACACAGACTGTCAGGTCCAGGAAGTCCTCCTACAGAAGACACCAAATAAATTGCTGAAGTGGGTTACTTGGTAATGTTTGTTTTAGCATCTCATTGTGAAATGTATTCAACATCGATAACTCCTTTGTGTCAGTCTTATTAAATCTTGCTGAGCAAAAGAAAAACCAAGTAATTCCATCTGTATTTATATAAATATGTAAAAATAAAAAGGAGCCACGTCAGAGCGGCTGAGAAATTCTGCAAACACTGACGCACCTGTCTCTGGCTGATGTTACCGCACTCCTTGCAGGCAATGCTGTTGACAATGGTCCCGTGGTACAGCCGATGGATGAAAGTACTACCAGAGGTGTCCACAAGAGAGTGCTCCAATGCACTGAACAGAATCCTGTTCAGCTCCTGCACATCATGCTGATTTGTTCCCTGGGATAGGACAACAGAGAAAAGGTCAAATTACAGAAAGAAAGACGCCATGTCTCAGTTACAAACTATGTACTAAAGTATGCGGAATACCCTCTATTACAGCTTTCATAGTATATTGTGTTTGTTGTTACTATATATGTACATGTGTATCCGCTGCAGGTTTAATGCATAAACATGTTTTGTTTTAACTTATCAATGTGGAGTAAATGTTGTTGGTAGAATATGATGGCTGTAGAATTATAACACCATCTGCGTTTAGCTTGGCTCCATAATATTTGCTTTCACTACACTGGCAGGAAATCTCCTCGGAAAATGAGGGCTGACTGGCGTTCCAGTCAGGCTAGCAGCCTGGCATCATTTCTATTTGCTTTTAAGTCTTCACTAGAGACTAAATGATTCATTAAACTCATAGTTTGTCTTGTGTTGTTGCTGCACTTAAGAAAAGACAGCAATCTGTTGTCTTTGTGACAGCGACGCCAGCACTAATGTCACTTGGAAATGATTTGAAAGGGATGACGTTGTCCATTTACACTTTAATGTATGTTTCATGTCATCTTATTACCACAATGTATGTTTTTTAAAGCTCTGCAAAACGTATATGTTGTCAGGACTTGGGGCACATATCACTCTTTATTCTAAACATTTACGCACATCAGCCTTGAAACATTTCTGTCTGTTACGTGCGTAGTCATTCTCATTCTCATCCCCCAGCTAGAATTTAGTGTGAGTTTATTCAAATCACTGTATGTACATTCTTGACCTGGAAAAGGTGTTTATGCACATCCTGAGGCAAATTCTGTGAATGTTTCTGTCTGTTCTCCATTTTATGTATGTATTTTTGCATGACTGCAGCTGAGATGCCTCCAGACAAGCTGGAATTCCAGTGCTGCCGCAGTTTGAAATCCAGTTTTGAGAATGTCTGCTTTTGCCTCCTGCTGTGACCGGAAGGTAAATCAATCACTGAAATATGAAGTGTAACCTGAGCCACAGTGACTAAGATAATGGACACAGACCTCACTGCTGTTCCAGCCGAAACTGTCAGTGAGGCTGGCGGTGGAGGCGCTCTGCTGGTCCACCAGTAGCAGACTGGCAAAAAGCCTCTGCAGCTCCAGTGGGATCACTCGGACCTGCAGAGAAGAGGGAAAGACCTAATTAGAAATCATGTAGATGTTAAGTTACATCTCTAGTTACACCTTCAATTAAAGGCTCTTACTTTGGCCCCTGGTTTGTCTTTGTCTTCCAGGCATCCTAATTCATCTGGCCCCAAACTGAACAGCTCCTCTGCAAAGACACATAACAATACACGAATAAGAAAACAGGATGCCATACATAAGTGTCCTCTGGTGGACCTGACTATCAACCTACTGCAAGTAAATGTAACCTGGCGTCACCTCTGAACTCTGGGGTGAACAGCAGGGTCTGGAGCAGAGAGTTGAGGTAGCAGGTGCCCCCCTGATTCTTGATGCCGCACAGATTGCTTCTTCCCCGGGGTGGAGGTGGCTCGTCTCCCGCCTTCGCAGCTCTCCCCCTGGAAGACGCCGAAGCGAAGCCTTCCTCCTCCTCTTCCTCGAAAAGATTCCCGAACATGCCGTGTGAGTTACTGACTCAGTTTTTCTCTCAATTAAGCTGGGGACTCTGCCTCGTAATAAGTCGTGTGTTAGCAATCCGGTGTGCCCTCTTGCTATCTCATCTTGGTCTTGCCGAGTTCTCTGTTGACAATGGCCGGGCTGACTCTGAAATAAGAGGACTTCACGGGGCTAAACATAGCGACTATTACCGGATGTATGTGCGTTTGACTCACAGTTGCGTTCTGTAGCGGCTCGGCAGGCTAACAAAGCAGTCCGACACCGATGAGCAGCTTGACAGCTCAGCGAAAATGAAAAAAAAAAAAAATCAGGCAGACGCTAATGTTCGCGGTCAGTGTCACAACGGCTAATAAAATGGCGTCTTCTAACCGAAAGCCTGACGACTGATTCAGTTGTTACACGATGTAACTGTAGCTTCTGGCAACGGCTCTGTCTTCATTTGTCTCCTTTAAAACTGATAACAAACGAAACGTAAATAAAAATACCCTCGGTGAACAGTGGGCAGCCATGTTTCTTCCTGGCAGAAAACGAAGCGGTGCATTGTGGTACTTGTAGTCACACACTTGGTGAACGCGAACGCAAAAAATAATAACAATAATAATTGACGTCACATCCATTACACGACCGATTCACGGAAACATATTGCGTTTTGTTTATTGTAATTCCAGGAATTTAGTGTTATTGCCGAAACGGCTGTATAAACTCGTGTTTTATAGCTACATTTCGTTTATTAGCAGCGACAACAGAAGCCTAAAAAACTACATTTCCGACAACTCCAATCTTGAAGTCATGGGGCTTGTAGTCTTGTAGAAAAAAAAACACGTTTAACAGCAAGGAGGTTTGAAGTCCAGTGCCCAGGGCCATGAGAATAGGCTTGCATTCCATTCAAACACTTAAATAAGTACTTCATTTGCCAAATTACTTGGAATAAAAAAAACAAAAAAAAACCCGTGTGTACTGTGGTTTGCTCCTGCAGGGTATGTTTACCACCTACAAGCTACAAATGAACATAGCTGAGTGTTAGCAAATGCACACACAAGCCTTGTCTTGCAAAAACATACTATGTCTGGTTTATTGTGAATCCAATAAATTACTGTCACGTTTTAATCTAAAATCCATGCAGTCGTAGGCAAAGAAGTAATGATCAGTCAGTTTTTTTTTTCATGAAAACACACATTCCATTAATCAACAAAATGTTAAATATCAATAGACTATCAAATGTTTTTACAGAAAGATAAAAAAAAATCTTACACAGAGTTGTATCCTTCTTGTGCACATTATATTTGTGTTAAAGTGAGGTACATCAGTTGTTAACCTAGCACCATTAATGCCAAGCTCCCCAGATTTGACATCTTTGAAATGAATCACTGCTAATTACTTGATTTTTCCTTAAACTGTTCAATTACATTTTCAGTTAAGTCTTCATCTCCATACATTAAGGTCTAAAACAATTTCAACAAATTAGGGTAAGTTAGACACTAAATCATTTTAACATGTCACTATAAAGATATTTACTCAAAGAAATATCAAAATTATTCCTCAACACCCACCAAGTGCAATTTCTTTGTAACTTGAGAATGTAAAACCCTCCTCAGATTGGGAACCCCCCCCGAATTTTTTCAGAAATAATACCAAGATTATGACCTTTATGTTTGCTACAGCCCTAATTGTGTGTAAGATGTATCATGAAGATAAACCAACTTGCGATGCAATCATACGATTTCTCACACGGAAACATACGGACACTTGAAAAGAAGAACTGCATGTACACACAAATAAATACAATACACAAAACCACAGGCACGCTCTCTTCTTTTTCTAGTAGATTTTCAGCTTGAACACTTTGGAGAGAGGCACTTTGGCACTAGAGTAGATCAGATATGATTCTCCTTTGGAGCTGAAAAACTCCCAGTCACTGCACCCGATCGTTGGGAGCCAGTGAACGGGAACAAAGCCTTCATATCCCTGCCACCTGAAAGCAAACAGAGAGGAGGAATCAAATCAAGGCTGCATTTGAATATCTTCTTCACAAAAAGATCTAGACCTAAAATTAGCTGTCGACCAGTTCCTAGTTCCTCTACTAGTGAATCCTCATTTGTCAAAGGTGCAGGTGTGCTTTTAATAGCCTGACTCACTGAAGGTAAATAAATCTACATTACAACAGTGTATGTGTGCGTCTCAGCACTAAGTTAGAATGGCTGAATTATTTCACACTGGGAGGGGTGTTGTTGACAAGCTGAGTACCTGTAGAGAATGCTGTTGAGAGAGTAGGATTCTCCATTGAAGGAGTTCGCGACAACCAGAAAATATTCCTCCCCGAGGGTGAAGAACTCCCAGTCCACAGCACTGGAGAGACAGAAAAGGTATGTGGCGATGTCAAGACTTTTAAATGGCAGCGAGCTGGTTATTACACAGTAAGTGTTCTCGTAATCAGTACCTGTAGGTCATAATATCCTGGAAGCGGACGAACAGCTGCCCGTTCATGTCCAGTTCATAGATTGTGGAGTTGATGGCGTATTGACTTGGTCCATTAGCGTGAAGTCTGTGTCCGTTAGCAACAACTAAGAAGACTCTGCTTCCAATCTGGAACATTTCCCAGTCTGTGGCGCAGAATGTCTAGATTGACAATGAGAGTCAGATACAATCCTTAATGTAGTGAGTATGTTTACTCAAGTCTGTACTAAATACAATGCTGAGGCACTCTTGTTTCACCTGCATGTTTTAAAGTTGGATACTTTTTGAAAATGTTTCAGATTAAGATTTTACAAATGTTATTACTTGATAAACATCCTTTACTCTACCCATCCTTGTGTTTTTTTGGGTGTAGCCTGAATAATCAATTATCATATGCAAGGAGCATTTCTTGCCGCTTCAACAGCTGCAAAACAGACAATATTTAAGAGTTTGCTTGAACTTAATATTGTTCTGCACAGAGCTGTAGTGTTCTGCAACATTTGTCTGCATGCTTCTTTGATTATTGCTTGCTTGAACATAGAGATGGAAAAGCTGAAATACATGTAAAATCATTGCTTGATGATTTTACGTGATTAATTTCCGCGTGCCCCAGGGTGTTCTCAAGAATCCTCACATCCAGCTGTGGAGTTCCCCTAAATCATCTCCTCCTGGTTTCTCATAGGACTATCAATGTGTCAACACTCTTTCCTAAAATGTGGCTACATTCAAATATATGATTCACTATCAGTTACATGTCAAAGCGCTGCTATCGCTCAAGCAAATCACGGCAAACCACACGCTCTATTCTTGGCCCTGTCTTAAATGTTGCTTTGCTTCCCATCTCTCTTTCATTGCCCTTTTATCTCTCCCCGTCTGTGTTCCCCTTTCCTCTCTGCGTACAGACAAGATCATTTTTCAAACTCATCTCACAGATACAGATCTCATCAGAGGAAATCAAAGCCCAGCTGGCGAGGCGATAAACGACATGGAAATCATGCAGAAAATGCTTAATATACCACCCTCACTCAAAACACCATCCAAATTTACCATGTGTTTTGGTGCTTCACCAAACAAGTTTTTGTTTTCTTAAATCAAGACAGTAGGAGTTAGGCAATTTTCCCTGGCAAATTACACTGTTTATTGTTTGCTCACCACATACCTTAATTGTTTGAAACACTTTGAAGCTTCCATCGACCCAGACGTAGATGACTGAGTCGACAGAAGTGGTCACTCCATCAAAGGCGTTTGCGACCACCAGAAAATGGTACGGTCCGACAGTGAAAAACTCCCAGTCGTAGGCGCCTGAGGTCGGCAGCATCTGGTAAACCTCAAAAGACTTTGTTGACCTGTCCCATTTGTATATCACACTGTCAATGGTGTGATTATTATTACCTGGAAGACAAACCGGAAAGGAGTTGTTCAACATTTTGTCAATGTGATGCCAGAAAGTCTGGAATGTTATGCTCACTTGTAGGTTCATACCTTAATTTTGGGTGTCTTTTAGAAAATGTTAATAAAAACACATGACTTCTTCTACTGTCCATTGATGTAGCACCTACATTCCCCCACAGTCTAAACACTCATTTTAGTGCCCATTTCTTTAAGAATTTTGAGAATTTTCCAAGTCTGTTCTGATTGGTCAGCTCTTACAGACCTGAGCAGGCACCACCCACTAAGTTTCCACTTCAGCTCTGCCATTATTTTTGTAACCATGGCCGTGCTGGGGGTGTGGCACAGGACGGAGACTTTGTAGTAGTGACATCATACTCATACATTTAAAGACACAGTTTCTGAACATGGCCTTTTTTCATTTCTCTGTCTCACTTACTTTCTCATTAATATAGCACCTAGACCTGCTTGCAATACATAAAACATATGAATCTCACTTTCTACAGTATGGGACCGAAAATATGTAATCATTTGATGAATATTTAGTTGTTTACCTTTCCTATGATTGGCCACAGCGAGATAGGCTTGCTGATTGATGTTAAAGGCTTCCCAGTCCCGTGCGCAGTGGGTCTGTAGAGTCTGGAACTGCACAAACCGTTTTCTTTTTTTGCTCCACTTGTAAATGACAGAGAAGTCCATCTGTGATTCTCGCTGCTTGTCTGACCCGCCGCCAGAGTTAGACACCACCAGATATGTCTAGATTGAAGTAACGAAACACAAGGAATATCAGCTGCCCAAGCTATATGATACATGTGCTCAATTCATATTCCACGACCCAGCTCTTCATTTTTGTCATACCTTCTTGCCCATGTTGAAGTGTCTCCATGCCAGAGCTCCATATGTGCTGATATTCTGGTAGAGCTGGAATCCTGTGTTGCTCCACAGATAGACTGCAGAGCCAGAGGCTGTTGACCGATGAGCCATCGCAGCCATTAGACCCACGCCAGGTACCTGGAACATCTGAAGATTGGATTAAAAAAAAACATTTAAAAAAAACTTATACTGCCTAAGACTTTATGCAGAAATGTAATCAGCCAAAAGTAGGACTACAGCTGAGGAAAGCATCAGCTACAACTGACTGACCAGATTCAATTTCACAAGAGGAAATCTTTCACTGTACAGTTCATCTGATATCACCATGTTAGTGCTGTTTCACCTGCATTAATGTTACACCAGGACAATCATTTCAAGTTGCCATAAATTCCTCATTGGGGGCCAGCTGATGTGACTGAATGAGCTCTGGACATGGCTGCTACTGAGGAAACTGGGGTTCTTATGGCATCTGGAAAATGCTGTCGCACTGTTCACCTATTAGTTCCCTTTTTTCAGTTTTCAGACACATTTTTTATACATTGAGGCACAAATAACTTTTGCCTACGCAAAGGAAAAGATGGCTTGGTTAAAATAGACATTTCACAGTTAACCATCTGCACATTTTTCCACTCTTTTTTTTTTCCCCAGAAGCAAAGCTATGACATTACTAAAACGTGATAGGTCAGGTGCAATCGTCGTCCTGGAGCAACATTAATCATGGAGTTCCAGGAACAACAACAACAACAACACGGCGATATCAGATCATGTGTCTACCTGCAGAAGTCAAATGGAAGAACATAATACCAGTTGTCTTTTGACACTGACCTTCAATTGTTTTTTGTTTGTTTGTTTGTTTGTTTTGCATAGCTGAACTTAAACAAAAGATATAGAAGAATCTGCTGCCGTACCACCAGACTACAGAGCATCTTTTCCCTCAGGCTGTGAGACTCATCCTCAATAGTTAAACCTTGAATCTTGATCTTGTGGTTAGTTTCTGAGTACAGTAAGGATCTTTGTCAATAGCCTAAACACCACAAATTCATGGAAATATCCGAAATGCAAGGATACCTCTACATCATGTGTCTCTGAGCTGGTGATGAGGACTTGGTGTTCCACCACATAGTCCAGTCGTTTATGATCTGAGTGGATGGAGAGAATGAGTTGAGAATTTGGTCAAATTTAATCCAAACAGTGTAAAAGGACATCATCAGGAGTGAGTGGTTTGATTGATTGAGTCCTCACCCTCTAGCACAGCGATCCAAGCTGTACCATCGCAGAGGTAGAGTCCTTTCCTTAGCGGATTGAACCACAGCTGGCCCCGTAGCAGCTCGGAACACGACTGCTCCAACCCCACTGCCACTCGCTCCTGGGTTTCTTTGTGATCAAAACATAAAGAGAAACCTTAACTAGGAAGCATTTATTTTCACATCTTACATCCCACCATAAAAAAAAATGCATATGCGAGTTACCATAGGAGGTTGCGTGGCCGTCACCATCCCTCCCCGCGACAGACAGGTCTGAAAGAAGTGGTGGTACTGACAGAACTGATAGCTGGGGTTCGGAAGAGGGGCAGATGTGATGGGTGGCATCTGATCCTGGCACCAAAACCAGCTGTCGCAACAGACCCTGGAGCACAAAGCAGCGAATAAAGATTTAACAGTTATAGAGGAAACCATGATTTAGCAGTTTATTGCTTATGAAATGCAGTCTTACTGAATACAAGCCTTTCCATCTCCCTCTACTGCCAATGTGGAATCTGGATCCCTGAATGTTGAGGTCTGTGGGGAAAGGCCTGGAGGGAACACTGTTTGCAATAAAATAGATAGAAGAAAGATAATTATTTCTAATGGCTGAGGGAAGTTGTTTTCTCCAATAAATTATCTAAAAATCACCGTAATTAAAGCAGTCTGTGTTCTGCTTCTGTTTTCAGGAGCGAGACAGGAATTGTATTGTATAGGCAACGTAAGGGTGCCGATTCCTCCCGTCTGTGCGCCAAGGGGAGTTTCCACTAGAAGCCATCTATCACAAACTGTCAGGACACTGTGATATGGCTGCAGGGTGGGAGCAGATTTGGAGCAGTGCCATTGTATTGTGGTGACAGATCTACTATCCCTCAAGGGAATTCAGAGGGAACAAGAAGGGGAGACACCCAACAGAAGCACTCAAGAGGAACAAAACAAAAAAAAAGGTGAACTTACATTTCCAGTGGTAAGCTACAGTCCACTGTCAGCCTGACTTGACGACTATCAACAACTAATACCAGAGTGTGCCACTGGTTGTCGGCCAGTCGGGCGCCTCGAAAGCCCCAGTGCTCCACGACCCCTCCGTGACCTCGAAAGAGGAAGTGCAGGCGTTTTTGCGAGAGCCTCAGTCCCAGGATGATCCGTCCACGCTCCTCGTTACTCTTCACCCTCCCCTCTTTCTTCTCCATCTCTCCATGTTGCTCCCTCTCTATATTATCCTCCTCCTTCTGCACCGGCCCTGCTTTCTCCACTTTTTTTGGTTCCATTAAGGAAAAGATATATTCATTTCGCTGAAAGGTAAAGGGGAAGAACACTCAGTCACACTGTGTTTGACAAGAAAGTATTGCACAATGATGTATGTGCACTGTGTCATTGTGTTAATGATCTCTCCTAACATTCTGCTGCATCTTTTACTTTAGATAACTACATCTAGTAAGTATTACTTTGATACTGAATGAAGGACTTTTACTTGTAACAGAATATTCTTTTCCCTGTGCCACTCCTACTTTCACTTAAAGGGTAACTCCAAAAATTTTCCACATCAAAGCGTGTTTACAGGTCGTGGTGAGAACCACTAAAGTGATTGATAAAAGTAGCATAAAGCCTTATGTGTGTTGTCACTCAGCGGTTAAGCTGCATTGTGGGTAATGTAGTCGCCAGGATTTGAAAAGGAAGAAGAATGTGTGGAATGCTGCATCTAATCGATCACTGCTGTCCATAATGACTCCAACAGTGTTAAAGGGAGGGGAGCAATGTTCAACCTGCAGCCTGAAACTTGATGAATGAGTGACATCACTGGAGGTAATTTATCAGCTTACATGCAGCCTCACCTAGAGCCACAAAAAATGAAATACTTGTTTTTTCACATGTGCAATAGTTGATTACCTCATCCACCAGTCACACCACTGAGTATTCTTGGGACACTCACCTTGGCAGCACTGGGGGTGACTTTTAGTGTCACAACAATGGAGAACTCTTTGGGGAAGAGGTCGCAGTTGACCAGCAGCTCAGAGGAGGGAAAGCTCATGGAGGTGTGAGGGCTTGATAAGTGTATCCCCCTCACCGCTCCTGCCTGCTTCATGTGCACCCCTGGCACAAGTTTGGAAGGGTCCCTCTCGAGGACAAAGGACAGAAGATCCAGAGGGAGCAGATCTGAAGACATGAAGAGATCAGAAAATTTGATTTACTGATCAAGGCTTTTCATGCAGAAACCCTTTTCTCCAATCTTGGGGTCGAGAGAGGTCACAAAATATATCTAAGGGGCCCTGACATGATAAATTGTGTGGAAAAGAATCAAACACATTGTCTGCTACCCAAATTGTGTCTTTTTTCAGACTTCTCTACAGGTTTTAAAACATCATTCAAGCTAAACAACAGAAACAAGTTAGAATCACTCATTAATGCATCAATACTAATAATCTATTGATATAAAGTATGTACCACAATGTATAGCCTATTATTGAAACAGTCAGAGGGGAAGTTATTCTGCACTTTCAGTACTTTTACTTTTACTCATTATGTAACATTTTCTATAAATTATTTTGTTTTTACTTACCATACTTACTTTTATGGTGGAGTATTAGTACTTTTACTTTAATAAAGCATCTAAACACCACTGCTCACATAGGTAACTCTATAGGCTACCTTATGAAACCAAGGGGTCACAAGTAGGCAGAGCTTTGCTTCAAAGGGATGCGTTAAAGCTATAAACCAATAAACCCATTAATGTCATAGGAATCTTGAGTCCCTGACTCCCCCACTGTGTGAGAAATAGCCCTGGGTTGCGTTGTTGGGTTTTTTTTAGGAGGGGTTGTTATTAAGAATGACACTCTTTGAGGAGCCAGAATAATGGAAGGGAATTATGCCAAAACTGATGAGACATCATAAAGACATGTCCCTCCCGATGTTACGATCTGTATAGAGTTGTTGTGGAATCCCAACCACATCCAATGCCTGTACTTGTTTGTGGATGTTCATTTAGGTTAATGTTGCACGCAATGCCGCGCACAGAAACACTCCCACTCTACTGTAAGCAGACGCAGACAGTTGGAATTATCCAAAAGAATTTTAGCTGGAGGGGTTTCCCATGTTTTTTTTTTTTTTTTTGATGAAACACTAAACCATTCAGTGGATAATCATTAACTCAAACATAAGAGGTAATAGACGGTAATGCTGAGGATGGGGAAGATAAAATGGAATAAAAGTGGTACATTACCTGTACAGTGTCTCCATGTGTCTGTGGTGGTGTCAGTGACCCTTAACCCCAAGAGGAGGAACGGCACAAATATCAGCGATGACATTACAAAAAGTGTGTTTGGTTCAGTTGCCAGCAGGTACCAATGTCTCCATAGCGAAGGTATTTTTTCTTTGTCCTTATCTTAAATGACAGCACACACCGGATGGCTGTGTGTTCTTCATATTGATACAAATGAATTTTTATCAGATCCTCCAAGCTCCAAAGAAAAATATCTAGTCAACAAGTTCTGCTAAAAAAAAAATCATTCACAGAAAGCTTTCCTGGCTAACCCTAGGATTCAAATAGTCCCAGAGCATCTGTGCGTAGAGAGGAGTCCATTCACTTGTGTGGAGTATCCTGCACCTGCAGCTCCTTTTAAATCCCACAGCCATGCAAATCACTAACCAGCCTGTCAGTCATCCTCCCTCAACCGCCTCTGATGACACAGTCCTGCCAGAGGGGTGAGTTGCTCCACCGTGTGTGTGTGTGTGTGTGTGTGTGTGTGTGTGTGTGTGTGTGTGTGTGTGTGTGTGTGTGTGTGTGTGTGCATGCGCTCTCCCTCCTGACACACAGACTGACAAGCGTACAGAATATTTTACTGTAACGATGCAGCAAGTTTTACTTCATGAAAAGAGGCCTTAGCAGACAAAATGTCTCTTTTTTTAACTAAAAGGCAACAACAGAACATGTGTGACCTTTGATCCACTAATGGATAGATGCATATGGGCTGAGCTTATTAGCCGTTATCCTGCAGTTTATTACCTGAGCAACAGAGGTATGTGCATGGAGCCAGCTGCGATATTAAAGTCTCAATCCGGGATTGTTATTTGTTGAAAGTGTAATAAAGTCAGTAAAATTAGGAAAACACTGCAAAGGCAAGAGGGCCTGGATCAAATAATACTTTCACTGCATTAATTTTAACCTACTTGATTTGGATAAATCGCAGGAATTTGACTTTCCAAAACTTTCTGGCAGCCTCTTGATCACACAAGGTCGCCCAACAATTTAGCACTACTTCAGATAACTTGATAAGATCATTTTCCAAAGTCTATGTCAGCCTGGTTTGTTGGTTACTATAGGCAAATAATCCCAGAGATGTAGACTTCTCGGCTCGTGTCAGATCTCTCCGTAACCTCTCATCCGCCGGCCGGTACATTTACAAGGCAAATGCACTCCGTCTCTCTTCTTTCTCGCCCACATTAAGATCATAGACTGCACAGAGATCAGGATACAAGATATCAACTCTGCCTTTCTCTTTTCTTCCTCTATCCATTCATTAATCTTTCTTCCTTCCAGGCATGACCACGGAGTGGGTGTTGCAACCTCCTGTGTGGTTAGCGATCTGTTTAGATGCAGAGAAGTTAATGTAGATTGTGCACCCATGCGCATGTTTTTCCTTATTCCTGCTTTGACTCATCACCTGCCGGTCTTATCACTCTTCCAGCTGTGCTGAATGTGACCATTCAGTCAGCGTATCAGATGAGATCTGAGGCTATAAATCAGGCTTCAGGTGATAAAAGAGGTGCTGAACGTAAAAGGATAAGCTCAACAAAAAAATGAATGTAATCATAATCTTATCCCTCCTTCTATTGATGGAAAGTCACGTGAAGTTCTGCAGTCCACAAAACATTTCTGTAGGAAAACAGTGTTGCAGCATTCTTGGAGGATCTCGGGACTTGGATTACACGGGTTGAACTGCATGGAGCCATTTTTTTAATTATTATCATTATATTATAAGTCCCCATCTACTACAGTTGTTTACAACACTGTTCTGCTGTGAAGTTCCCAACACGAACTACAAAACATCACCTGACTTTCCATTTGCATGGTTGTAAGTTGGTAATGACTGAATTTTCAATTTTGGGTGAACCTATCCTTTAATAGTAGACATATCCTTGTGTCAACCTGTGTCATTTAAATAATTGAAATATAATGTACATTTGTGTTTTATTTACTTATACTACTGTCCATGTTGTACATATCTGACCTATAATGTATTCATTTTCAACTTCTGTCTTTACTGCACATATCTGATCTATGGTGTTAACACTACATCCATATAATAATACCAGCTGTATTTTTAGGGCCCGAGCAGGGAAACCTGCAAAGTCCCCATTGTTTTTGGAATTATGACTTTTTTTGTGCCAAATTATCACATTTTTCATTGCCTGAACATACCCTAAAACACACAAAACTTTGAATATAGGTCACACCTAGTGAGAAATGTATAATCTATTATTGCTGTGAATTTCCACAACTAGGTGGCGCTATAATCAAGGAAAGTGCGTTTTGGCTTATGACTGCCATGTAGTTAAAAAAAAACCTTATAGCCACATGCATTGCTTGAATTGTGCTGAATCTTGTGATGTGGGCCATGCCAATTTCCGGCTCCAATTTTTTTTTTTTTTTTTTGCAAATTGGCGAAATATTGCAAACCCACAGAGACATGGGGAGGGTGTGTTAACTTCACATAGACAGCACACATGTAGCTTGTCTGAAAGACACGATATGTCCCCTCCCCCCATGCCAGACCACAGATGACATGTGGTATCTACTGGCTGTCCACAGTACAGATGTTCTTAGTGTTGATGTTTGATGGCGATTGTGACAGCTTGAGTTGTTGAAGCCATCTTACTTTTTCCACTTCTGAGGTTTCCACAATCCTATAGGGTGACAGGCTCAGCAGTAAACTTGTCCTGGCTGGATGCTTGTGCCATTTTCAGCTCCTTGTGTTGTTGTTGAAGGAAATTTCTTTGCTGGGTTTCCTTCTGATGCTCGTGTTGGAGAGTCTCATAACATAAGAATAGATGAGATTAGTATAAGGATAAACATACTACACAGTAACTGTCATATTAATGTACATAATATGTGCAATATATAATAATTACCTGAGTCTTATCTCATTGTAGGAGACACTAATCTGATCCAGTCCTTTCTGAAGAAGACTGTTCTTGTCCTTCTCCACCTGGAGGTCAGCTTGAAACTTCTCCTTGTTGATTAAATGGGAAATCTTTTGCTCTTCATAATCTTTATGAAGATCCTTCTTCTTCATCTGCCTGCTGTTGTCCCTCACCTGAGTAGCTATCTTCGCGTTGCTGAGAGTTACATCATCGCTCCAGCTGTCTGGTGGTTTCTTTCCCCCTGTTGATGTACATTTCCTTCAGGGTTTTCTGCTTCCTCAGCTGCTCTTTGGTGTCTTCGAGCTCTTTGATAAGTCTCTCCCAAGACATGTTTCACAAGTGTCACATGTGGCACTTGTGAAATCATTGTAGATAGACCTACTAAACTGTAATCATGTTTCCTAAATATTTAAAGACACAATTCTTGTTGACATAAAATACTTATATCATTCATGCTAATTACATATATACAATGAGTTTGATAACACACATCCTTACAGAATGTCACTAACTCTGCGTTCCCTTATGATTAGTGGCTGTGTGTGACTTTGTGGCTCTTTTCTAGCTCCTCATAATCAAAAGGACTGTTATTTCACCCAATCAGACCACGTCCAGGAAACGTGTGCACATGCAAACATCTATGTGCGCTTCCTCCAACAGCGCCACAGCCCAACGTACATGGGCGGCAAGGGCCCGATCATCGCTGTATGTTAATTTCTGTATGTTTTGCTATTTGCATTACTTGTGTTTACACCTGTACTATAGATCTTATTCTTCCACCTGCACTGCCTACTGCAACTGCTGCACATGTTAACGCTGTATATATCTCTGTATCTTCATATTACCGCTTGCTGTTTATCCTACAATTTTATTGGTCTATGCTGGTCCATCACAGATGTGATGTGCAAATGTTGTGCAATATGAGTTGATATGAAAATGATATAAAGCTTATTTTTTCAATTAACTGATGTCACTAAAGTTCTTACAGTTCTTAATGTTAAACTGTAAAATATTTTACCTACATTACATATCTCGGCCACCAGTGTTTGATGTGAAGAGAATATGGTCATTTTTCATTCTTTCGCTCTACAAATCCTGTATCAGTCTGGCCCTACCACCAGATTTAACTACATTATTCTGCACTTCACTGCTATTTGCGCTTATGATGCAAACTGCATTTTGTTGTCTCAGTATTTCTAATTCTCTCCAATGACAGTAATGTTAAATCTAATCTAATGGTGTGCTATGTGTTGGCTGCTTCATGACAGAATTAAACCAAACCAGACCAGACCAGAGATTGTGTGATGGCTCACTGGCACCACCTGGCTGGCTATTTCCATGGCCACATGTGGTGCTTCCATCTATGGTACTCGGGGGACACATTTTTAGCAGGCGGAGCTCCAGTGGGACCTGAAACGCCGTCTTACATAATAAACCACTTGACAACAATATATAATTCAATGACATCACGTTCTGACAAGTGACAAAATGTCGCATACCAGGAAACAGTGAGGTTAAATGGTAGAAGGTTATGAATCTCCACCCGCTGTAAATGCTTCTTAGTAATACAATAATGACAGGTACAGTCCATCAATTTCATGGCATTAAAATAAAAATCTGATCGAAGGTTTTTTATACTCCCTCATCATCCAAGAGATAATCCCAGAAGTCATTGCAGAGCGTCAAATATTTCAGTTGGTGACCCGTTTTTGAATACACACACACACACACAAAATGACCATGCACGTGATGGCAAATCTGAGTACCAAACTATATTTATTGTATACAGTAGTAAAAGACCACAAATAATGTACAAATCAGTAGAGAAACAAATAACATGACAAGACCTAGGCCCCGTTCTTCATACATAACAAAGTTCAGCTCGTATGTTGCTCTGTCCAGCGTACTTCTAAAATGCAAGTGGAAGGCTGTGCTCTTGTTTTGTCTAACTCGAAAGATGAACTCATGATGGCTGCTTGTGAATGGCTTGTGCGGAGGCGTGTCTCCAAGAGTAATCAAACAAAGATGTCTGTACAACACAATATCAACAGATGCTTGTTGTTAGTGACTGTGGTGGTGGATGAGAAGTGGTTTCACCTCAGATAATCGCAGATGTCAGAGAGGACAGAAGTCAGTATTTCACACAGCTGGTAGCCGTCAAGTGAAGCTTTTTCCAAATGAAAAAAAAAGTACTGAAGTTGACATTGTTTATTAGATAGAATGATACAAAAATACAGCTAAACAGGATGTCGACTACAATTTAAATACCATTTTAAAAATTACAGTCCTTTTGTAAAATGGCTGAGCAATTCACTAATGGCTATGACTAGAAAAAAGGCCAATTACAGCTGCAGCCCACATTGCATAAATTCTGTCATCAAATACCACATAATGCAATAAATTAAACTATATTGCAAATGTCTAAAGAACAGCGGATTTTAGAAATTTAGATTTTTTCTTCAAATTGCTCCAATTTTATTTTTAGCATGCATGACTCTTTAACACAAAACCTGTTCAGTTTTGACAATACTGACCTGTGAGGAAAGCTGTAGCCTCACCTAAAATAAATTAAAGTAGGTAAACTTAAAAAGGGTTGCCACGATCCAACTTGCTCGTAATTAGCTTGTACTTTTACAGGTCCTGAGTGCAAGGACTACTGTCTTCGACAACAGACACATGATAATCCTGACTGAAATGAAATACTCGAGCTCGTGTCAGGCCACTGACAATCAAAACGGAGCCAACTCTGTTTCTGTATACAAAGAACGGGGCCCTGTGGGTACAGAACACTTATCTCCCAAACTCCACTGGTTGGCCTCACTGCCCTCCCGATATGCAACAAACTGCATGCATCCTTCTCCGAAACTGTAAAATGACTGGAGACACTCATCACCATGTTGTTGGCGACACAGCGGTCAGGTTTGTGAACAAATGGCCTCCAACTCCTGCCTTTAACACACAAGGAAACAGCTGGACAGTTGACATAGCAGTGAAAAGTGTCTTGGAAATGTGATACTAACTTTTATTGTATATAACCTTGCTCAAACTGGAAGCTGCTCCTCTTCAAAACAAATCTAGAATCAGTTGTCCCTGTCAGCCTACATACGCAGGGACAACACAGAGACAAGTGACCCCGGAACAGCACTGAGGAACAACCTTCTGGTTATTCATCCCACCCAGAATGTAAATCCCAAAAGCATAACTGCTTGCAAGAATTCCATAAGCGCTGAACACTGGCCCATTAGAAAATAAGGAAAGAAAACTAAAAGTTATGTATTCCATGTCAAGAGACTATCTCATCAGAGCCCAACCAACTCCACTGAAGGATTAATTAAATTTTGGGATCTGTCTGGATGAGTGAACAACAGTCTGTACCGGATACCCGGAAAAAACCTCCATTAGTAGAGGTCAAACAGGAAGCAAATAACATTAATGAAATCCCTTAACATGTGACAGTTATGACCTTGCAGTTTGCTTTAAGAGTGATCAGAGTACATCAAATATGCAACAGAAGTTCAGTCTTTGGAGAGTTGGTCCAAGCCTCACAACATTTATCTAATATCCGCTCTGATACTTCTGTACAGAAAAATCAACAAGCCCCCCCGGGTGTTAATTCTTGAAAGAAAAAAAAAAAAAAAAAAAAAAAAAATCATACAAAACAAAAACATTGCAGAACTCTTTAGCAAAAGCACCTACAATGCAGAGAGAATTAAAATACCTGTTTGACAGAAGAGCAGGAGTCACCATTCAGACAAGGAAAAAAAAAAACACAAGAAAGCGAAGTGAAATGGAAGGCGGGTGTGTATTAAGTTCAGATAGTGCTTCCACTTCAAACCATTTTCATGCCCTCCGACTGTGACCCCCCCCGGACAAAATCTTGCACAGCCTTGCATTCGACCCCGATGGATGAAGAAAAAAAAAAAACCCAAAACAAAACAAAAAAAAAGTGACAAAACTAGAGGATGCTAAGCTTTCACCGGAGAGTGAATGAGAAGCACTGACAGACCAGGAACAACTGTGACGCGCTGTTGGTCCAACCACAGCCTGCATCGCCGGAAGGAAATGTCATCCTGACTGACCAGCAGAGATACTGTTGTCGCGCACAAGAGTTCAGTCCTGGCTGAGGCGGTAAATAAACAGCTGAGGAGCTCCCCCCACACACACACACCTGACGAGAAACCATGACAGACATCTTTAAACTGAGGAAATAATAATAATAATAATAATAATAATAATAATAATAATAATAATAGGCTGCGAGGAGCGATGGGGAGGGGAGGGACAGTGAAGGTGGTTGGGGGCGTGGTCTGAGGGGTGGCCGTCAATGAGGTGGGGAGGGCTTAGCAGCGCCCGCCTGTCTGCTGCTGGAATACGTCTATGGTGTCTTCATCTTCCATCTCCAGCTGAGAGGAGGAGAGTGAAAGAGGTTCCAGTTAGTGGATGAAAACAATCAGTGAACGCGTAAAAATGGTTTAAGATGATTCATAGTCACTGAACAACTACACTGCGCAAACCGCACTGAAAGAGAGATCATTTCAGCCAGATTTTGGGAGAATATCACGGTGAATAGCGGACAGTATCTTACCTGTGCAGGTGTATCCGTCTCATTGATCGGCTGGCCATCAAACCTGAACCTGATCTGCCTTATTGCGAGGCCCTGCAGGAAGAGACACAACAGACACGAAGCTGAATCCATGTGCAAAGGAAAGGGATGAGGTGTTACAGTAAATCCACAATAATTGCATGTTGTTGAAGAGTAGGATACGAAAAAGCACTCATTTGGTCTTTTAGCTCACCTGTCGTTCGCAGTACGCCTTCATTAGTTTGCTGAGGGGTGTGTGCCTTTTGATTTTGAACTGGACCACCGACCCATCTTGCCCTGCAACCTTGAGGTTGATGTGATCATTCTCAGTCTTTACTCCCTCCTGCAGAGACAAAAACGTGTTTCATCAGATAAATCAGCCAGTTTGTGGGTTTCAACTACAAACACTGCATTACACCAGACACACACATAAAAAAAAAAAAAAAAGAGAACTGGTAAATGAGACCAGCCAAGCAAGTTGACTGCAGCCTGCAACTTCCGACAGAAATGTCACAGTAACTACGTAGAACCACGACATGTGGCGCAGGAAAACCATTTAGCACGCGTTAACAAAACAAAAATACATTGTAGTAATTTTGCTAGGCTATAAAAAAAAAATGCAGCTAGGCGGGCACAGATGCTAACCTTAGCATGGTTAGCTCCGGGCTAGCTGACTGGCTCTCCAGCCCCTTTAAGACCGCTGCTGAGTTTAGCTGCCGGCTAACGGTGCTAGCAGTTGTTTTTTTGTGTGTGTGTGTGTTGTTGTTGTACCGAGCCCAAACAAACACAGACACATTAAAAACAACATGGACAGCGCTGCTAAGCTAGTTTTTTCTTACAGTGCGTCACCTCGGTTTGCGCTCTTTTTGTCGGTGCTGCATTTGCGGCATTTGGGGCGCTGCGGACATAACGTGGTCCCGTTTCGACAAAGAAAAAAATCCGCAAGTGACAATCATGGTGTAATTGGCATTTTCTGCTCGCTATCGTCGAGGGGGCCTAGTTAGCAGGTTAGAATATCTCCCATCTCCGTCCACAGAGGGTTATTTAAGCGCGTATACACGTAGATATGGACGCGCAGGTACTCATTCATTTGCGAAACAAACACTGCGCCGATTCAGAGAAACGTGCAAACCAGGCCATTTTAGATTGCACATCTGAGGAATGGTTTGGCAGGAGCTCGACTGAGCCATCACAACACATGAACAGCTGTTTGAGCCCTTCGTATCTTACCTTTGGCTTTTCCTCTGACATCCTGGCTGAATTTCGTGTGCGGGTCTTTCAGGAGAATCGGTTAATTGGGCTTTATTTGTCTTCCTGCCGCCTTCTGTCCTCTCGTCTCTGCTGCCGCCGGGTGCGCGCTTTGGACCGCTAGTATAAATAAATGATTGGATCAGACGGGGCCACGTGACCGCTAAACCGCGGGGGCGCGGACGCGGGGGCGCGCACAGATGCAAAATACTCGAGCACGCGAATCGAAAGTACATAAAGATACCTGAACACTTTAGACCATGAAGTTATTTTGTGCACGCATTTGTTTGAATTTTCTGTAACCCACACACCTGTAAAGCATGATAAACAAACAAAAACAACGAATTAGTTAAAAAAAAAAAATCAAAACATGTGGAAGTAATCTAAAATTGCCATATGGCTTTGAAAAAAAATCAACATCAGCCCCCAAAAAGCAAAAGTTTCAAACATGTTATTTTCCATCTATCTATCCATCACCCAAAAGTTTGAATCTTGTTATATTTCATTAAACATCTGTTTCCATTTATGCTAAGCATAAATTGTAGTCATTGAGTTTCTGTCATCAAATATCTGACATATAACACCAACAGTGGAGAAATAAAAATGTTCTTTACCTCACACAGCAGATGTCAGCATTCAGCCCTCTAATGACCTTCAGTCAGGCATTTTGAGCTTTTCAACTCAGTTTTCACTGATGAACTTTCACTTTTTAATGAATCAGAAAACAAAATATGAGGCGAAGGTTTTAATAAAAGCACAAAAGTCTAGTCTTTTATTAGGTTTTTGTATCTTTACAGGGTAAACAGACAAACGTAGAACTAGACAGACTTTACGATCAACACATTCATCTTAAGTTAAAGGTGCAGTGTGTAGGAATAAATGGAATTTAGGAGGATCTATTCGATTTGAAAGTAGAAAATACAATCATACAAAATACAAAAATAGGTTTTAACTTCTAAGTATATCAGCAGCTCAGGCGAGCGAAACAGGCGCAGCAGATATTTCTTAAGTAAAAGGAAGGACTAGTGCAGTAACCAAACTGGATTCTTTCCATTCTGTACAGTTTAAACTTAAGACTTGCTTGTCATGCTTATAAATAGTATAAGTAGAGTGGTGCTACGGGAGCCACACTATTGCCTTTGACAACACTGTCACTACATGTGTCTATTCTAGCTTTGGTTACAGCCTCTTGGGTCATGATACTGAGCACAACATCCCTATTCATTAGCTGGAGTATGCCAGAGACTGCCTGTACAAAACTACTTCAGATTGTTTTATTTATAGTATACATGAATTCTCAGGTTATGTTTACTTTTGCAACCATGGGACAGGTCGTTGTCTGTCACAGGTTGGGAGCAGGGGGAACAGAAGGGTCCTCTCATGCAAATTTGGAGTATGGATTTGCTCCACTTAGACCTGCAAACACACAAAAAATAGTCAGTGAACCCATGCATTGATTTAAAAAGAATAGGTTGAGATGAGGCCTAGTGCTTTGTGGCCTTTAAATAATAATGCTATATCTTGTATCATGATTTAGTCTATAATTTAGATTGTTTGCCTCCTTTTAGTCATTGCTAATTAGCTGCTGAGCAGCTTTGTAATTACTGCAAACACATGAGAGTCCAATCATTCTTCTCATTTAACTCTTGACAATAAAACAAGTACTGTGAACACAATTCCCCAAATTGTTGGACTGTTTCTTCAATGTCCCTCAAGTGTAAACAGAAAAAGATGGAAGGAGCACACATTTAGTTCCCATGTGTATGAAAACAGCGAGAAATAATAATTGTCAGCTCACCATATTTCTTCCTGATTTCCTCGTGTCTCTGTTTCATCTCTGCCTTCCTGTAAGTACAGAACATTTTCTCATGAGTCATGCATTTACTGATAATAATTTATTTACTCCTCTAAAACACTCCCCAGAGTCACATGACCTCAAACCAGTTTGGGCTGGTAGCAGTTTGACGTGAGCGTTTCTCCCTCCCGATCTGTGCTGCTTTTGTGTTATGCTATGAAGGAAACTGATATGGTCATGAGCAACAATGCAACAGGGACAGACTGTTGCATTGTCAGGTCAGGTAAACCAGGAGATGAAGCTACAGATTGAAACAATGCCTACCTGAACACTGAAGATGTGTACAGTTTTCAGGTCCTTGAGCCTTACTTGAGTATTTTTCCATTTCCTGCTACTTCTGCTCCACTATTGATTTGACAACTTCAGTTACTCGTTACTTTGCAGATTTATTTTAATAATACAAGATATAAAACACATAATTATTGGTTATGACTCAATTCAATAAACTAAGATTGCACTTTATTGAATAATTGGGCTGGACGACCACGACCAGCTTAATCATGAAAGTGATGAAAACATGAATGCATCAATAATTATATTAGTTAACCAATATTATTGTCCTACCACAGAAACATTGGTTATTTGTAATGTTAAATCCCCATCTGAGTTTTCTGTTTCAGTGCAAAGGTGCCATTTTAGACAATACACCTTACAATAAACTGTAAAACATCCAGCTTCCATTATATATCTTTCTCAAAGACACGTGACAACCACATTTGAGTGAGAATTGCACAAAAAAATTGTGTTTATTAGCCAATAGTATCAGTCGGACTCAACCAATAATATGAGCTATACTGAAAAATACCTTGCTGCTTAATTAGTATTGATAGTTTTTGTATTTTAAGTGTGTTTTGTACAAAAACCTGTACATTTTCCATGATGGAAGAGCTCGGATTAGGTGACGACGGAGGAGAAAGGGGAAAGAGAAAGTGTTTAACAGTGCGCTGCCTCATGGCTCACCAGTTTGACTATAGATATGGTCTTATAATCAAAGTGAAATGCTGTTTTGCTTCACTTCTTTCTTCAATATTTGGACAGCAGGACAAATGTGAGACGTGTGCAGTGATTCAGCAGTAGGCACAGAGGCTAGTTCAAGATTAATAATCCAGTCCAACTTGTGAATTTGAGGTTCCTTATGTGGAGATGGATACTGTCTCCTGAAACATTTTTTTTGTGCAGGAGAGCTTCTAATCAACTATACTGTACTAGGTATCATACACACGGACAAAACAACAAACCAGGCCGTGCTTGGAGCTGCGTTACACACTCAATGAGCATCACTTCTCACCTTTCTTCCTGCTTGGTATTCGTCTTGTTGGCCTGCCTCTGCATCTTGGCCTCGAACCTTTTGGATCTGCGACACAAACGCAAGACCAAAATTAGGTTGAGATTAAATAGTTCATGGAAAGTTACACAGTGTGTGCCTGTGTGTATTTTGGGTGACGACACCTTCTGGTAACCACACCAGAACTGGAGGACCTGTGGACATTATATCTTTACATGATTAGATGGCATGATATCATGAAGGACACATGACAGAGTGACAAATGAACTTATCCCACAGCAAGTCCTCACTGTGGCTTTAACCCCAGCAAAGTCACTCTTAAACACCAAGTCACGTGACTGATAAACTAAATAACACAAAATAATGACTTAATTTTAACTGCGGCCTCATTTCTCTCTGTTCATCAGCTGGTGCCTCAGCTTCGTGTTGAGGATGGTTTTCCTCAGTTACTCTTCAGACATAGATCAAGAGGGTCAGTCACAGCTCAGTGCACACGTACCCAAAGTTCTCGCACTTGCAGCAGCAGAACAGGCAGACCAGGGCGGCGATGATGATGATCCCACCAACCACAGCCAGGGTGATTATCAACGCCTGGAAGTTCACTGCAGACAGACACAGAGAGGCACAAAGACACAGTTATGAAGGGAATCCACAAGTCACACATCCACCTTTAAGGTAGGAAACATAGATGTTTCTACCACTTTCCTGAACCACTTGTATAGTTTCCTGACTGTAAAATAATATCTGTAATGCAATACAACTATTTGTTTATTGCCAACCGAAGATAAAGTGATTCCAGTATCTTTAATGGCAGGGGATATTTTTAATACATCTCCTTTAGTTAGAGTCCTAACCAGCTCGCCCAGGTTTGTCAGTGCCCAAAGCTACTGTGTTAGCGATTTTGAACACCAACACTCCAAGACCCCAAGCCCATACTGCTAGCTGCACGGCTAACTGAGCTAACTATGTAACGGTTAGTGGTTAGCAGTCAGTTAGAGACTATTCTGATGATATTTTTTTGACAGGTGGCTGATCTTACATATTGCACCTTTGACTTGATATCTGAGTTTTGGCTGATAAAAGTGGGTTTGTGTACTGTATCTGTGAATGTCTTTGTGAAGGCCTTTGCATCATATCGCTTAAATATATTCAATTTTTTTTTTATATGCAAATAAATATAATAGAATATTTGTTTTTCAGTGTGTGTGTGCACGCTCTCTTACTCCAGCAGAGACCCCAGCGTGCATCATTCAGTGGGCAGAGTGAATGTGGTGGAAGGATGGTCCTCACTGGATATGTAATACACGACTTGGTTTTGATACACCACAAGCACTGTGAAAAACACCAAAACACATAATGACCTCTTTGTTATTTCAACAAACACTGAATCCTGAGGTATTCAGGACAAATGGAGGACACACTGTCTAATGAGTTGAAAATGGAGGGGGGGGGGATAAGAAGGATCGGTTACTCCTCAAACCAGTCTGACAGGTGTGGAGGTGGAGGTAGAGGTGGAGGAGGAGGAGCTGCTGGCTGTGGTTCCTCCACCTTTTTTCTTCTCATCCAGAATGAATACAACATGGAGGAAACAAAATGTTTTCTGTCAGCACTCACCGTCACGTTGTTGAGACATTGCTCACAGCTTGTCCCATTCTTCGCCTCGCAAGCTATGGGAGAGAAAAAAAAAATGTTGGTTAGTTTAGTTGAAACCCAAAAGTTACTTAACTGGAGAGATCAGCCGAAAAACACTACAGGACGCAGATTAAATGAGGCCTGTAGTTTGCTCCCACAGAGGCTTTTGTAACCAGTGCTAATCCTCCTGAGACATTTTCCATGGAGACACGGCACAGTAAACACACAGGCCTCACACCAGTCACATTACTATCAGCAGACTACACAGGACAACAGCTGGGTTTGTGTCAGTGGACCCACAAATCTGTAGAGCCGAGGTGTAAACAAAGTCTCATTCCTGTGTTCTCTGAAACAATCAAGGACCTGAGGAGGGGTTCAGAACTGAAAACAGACTTGTTGTTCCTGCTGGGAGGTTTCAACAATACACAAAAGGTATTAAACTAACAGAGACACAATCATATCAACAATCACTGTTTGTCTTGCTTTTATGTAGCCTTCACATGTGATTTTCTGAGATATTTAAAAATAAATAATCTTCACGCTGAAAATACAAACAACTGGAGAGCAACCAGGACCAACGCAGCTCCAAACAGTGCTTTAGTTTCTGTGTGTATCTACTTTGCCTTGACTCTTAGTAAGAAACAAGAGAAAAGTCTCAATAAAATCAGGTGAGGTTTCTTTGTACACGTTTGACCTAGGATCCCACAAGACGCCTCTATGAGCGATTAAATGAGAGGAAGAGCTTCTCCTTCAGCAGCCATTAATTCCTCAGTCACCACAGAGTTCCTGTTCACACTCTTACCTATGCCAGGTGCGGGAGTCTGACAGAAAACTGTCGCCAAACCGACGACAAGCAGGAGAGCAAGGATTAAAATCCGCGAATCCATGGTCCGACCACTTGCACGAGGATTATTCCAAGTGGTTTCCTATGTCTCAGAGTTTTGTGTGAAACCCGTTGAGCGCAATAGAGGAAATGTTTTGGCTGCTCCGATCCAGAGCTGAATCTCTGTGTGAACCTACAGACGAGGGACCAAACGCTGGCTCATGACGCACGCTCATTACGCACTGGAGACAAAGGAGGGGAAGGCGTGTGCGTGACCCCGGGCGCATTTTGTCTTGTAGGCAGCAGTACAAAAAGTACAAATATACTTTACTTACTCAAGTACCATTACACCATTGGAAATTTACTCCGTTGCAAGTGTTCATAAATTCATGACATCATTAGATTGTTACGGATTCATCAGTTTGTACGCAGCATTTCACGTTTACTTTATTTTCAAACATTATATAAACAGTTATATAGTGAGTTAACAAGATAAATCTGGGATTTAAAATGAGATGTTCATTTCTCCAATCTTTGCTCTTTTTTGGGAAAATAATGGATTAAATATATGGAGGACCGACACTGCAAAAATCAAAAACAAATAAATAATGACTTGGCATTAATACATTTATTTTAAAATGGGGCATGAATTGATATTTTTGTATCATTTTGCTAACTGTAAAAAGGCAATACAGAAATAATTATGTTAACTGAACACAAATACATCTAAAAAATCCATAACATCACTCAATAAGTGAATTAATACACATTTGAAAAAATATAAAAGCAAATTAAAACAGAAATGTATGCCACATTTTAAAACTTAATTAAAACTTTATCTATCTATCTATCTATCTATCTATCTATCTATCTATCTATCTATCTATCTATCTATCTATCTATCTATCTATTATTTTGACAGAGTCAGTCCTCCATAAATTTGAGCCTTCAGAGAAGAATTGCAAAAAGCCTGACAGACAAACATGTGAGTTGTATCAGTAGGCTAATGGTTGTGGCCGTGGTGGAATAAAATGTAGAGCACAATATTGCAAGTATATACTTGCATGAAATGAAAATCTAAATGAAGTACTTCAAAATTGTACAGAAGTAGCTCAAGTAACTAATACACGTCCTTAAATACTTTCCACCACTCTCTGTCGGTCTATATGTGTCAAAATAAATTCACAATGACAACATGAAGTCGAGGACAATAATTCCAATAATTTATTAAAGCATAATTTTGTAAAGCCAGTTACAAATAAAAAAAAAAAGAACAACACACATATCTCTCTCTTTCTCTTTTTTTTTAACAAGCACAATATGTTCTACTATGTAACGATGATAATAAGCATAACATAAGATAAGAACGGGCCCCACTCTGGCCGCCTGCGGCTGATAACAGGACCCTTTGTGATGAAGTTGCCCTTGGAAACAGATCTGTGATCAGATACCGCAAACTTGAATTTGTCGTTCTCCTTAGCAAATGCACTGATCGCATTTCAGCAACTCTAGGGCAACTTCTTCCTACTCAGTGTAATATCAGTGACAGACAGGACCATAGATATAGAATAATTAGAACAGACAGCATAGGGTTCCTTATTAATTATGGCTTATGGGTTACTTTCTCTGGTCTCAGCCAAAACCAAAATAACCAAAAGTTCAAAGTGGAACCTGTGAACGAGTTCTGCTTATTCTAACTCTATAGGCAGGATCCCAGTGGGCTGTGTGTATGCAGCATCGGTCGGAGCCATGATGGAAGACACTGAGGTCATGTCCTTGGTAGCTTTTTAAAAAATATATTCAGATTTGAATACTTAATACATCATTTGCCATATTCTCACCGAAATATTATTCTTGTGATGTGGGGAGGTTTTGAAACAGCATTTGGACCATGCTGGGAAGTTCAATCTTAAGACCATATAACTGTGCAGAAAGAAGTGGAATTTCGTAACATCTCTTTTGGTGCCATTGACCTCAGTATTTCTAAAATCCTGGCTTCGGCCCTGTAAGTGGCACTCCAGATAGACAACAAACAACTTAACCCGGAGATAAGTTCAACAATAAGCAGCCTGGCAAGCAAATATTGAGATTATCATTGACGCAGTTGTTCTGGTTTTGGGTTTTTAGTCCAGTTATTCCGTTTTATTTTGAAGGTTTCATCCTCAAAGGAAGAATCTGCTGGGTCCATATTTGGTTGGTTCGTACTGCGATGATTAGAAAACGCAAGACACCAAGACAGACAGATTGAAAAAAACAAAAGGCGAGCTTCAGTAACGTATAACGTGTTGTAAAAATACAAAAAGTCAACTCAGAACAAACCCAAAAGGCACAGGGAACACTGAAGACACATGATGAGTAAAAAAAGTTCTGGCAAACAGGGAGGGGAAACAAACAGAGGCAATCAAAAAAAAGGTGGGAAGCAAACAAAGACAGGAAGTGTAAAAGACACATGCCAAGTGAGGATAAAACCTCCAAATTAAAACAGAAAATAACTAAACTCAAAACCCCACAACAAGCTTTATTGGGTCATTTTTCATATCCCCCCCTGATATGGAGTTGTTATACATGAGAGGTGCTGCCATCTACCTGGGGTGCCACAGAGTCAGGTGATATTGACAAAACAGTGACTTCACCTTCAGTCCGTAAACACACACATGCACGCACGCACACAAAGCAGTGATGTGACTGTCAGCATTCTTAGTGCACAATTAAACCTTATCCAAGCCCGTATCCTCACAGTGTCACATCTGCTCCTCTTACACTGCAAAAAAAATCCATTATATATATATTTTTTATACATTATCCTTCCAAAACACACCTTGCAATACATACAGTTCAATAAGAAATAAATAACCCCTGAAAACCCTCCCTCCATGTCCCATGCTTTTCCCTTAAACTCACAATCACGACACCATTCTTAGGTTAGTCATGTAAATACGTCTCATTTCCGGGGAATACACTCAGTAAAATCTCTTTTCTCGTTTCCCTTTTCTTTTCCAGCTATTAAATACACCATGAATACGCTCACACACACACACGCACACACACACACACACACACATACACTCAGACACACACACAGCAGCATTCCAGACACAGCACTTTGGGGTGGTTAAGATAGCAGAGGGCGTACAGTAATAATACCGGTAATAAAAGATCATAAACAGTTCAGAAACACAGACAAAACCGGAGCTCTTATGCGTTATTTTTAGAGTCACTGATCTTAGTAAAGAAAAAAAAGTGATAATATCATGAGCAGACAGGGATATACAGTATTTCATGGCTCCAATTACGAGATAATAACAATGATAAAATTCATCAAAAACACTGTGGCAACCAGTGTCATTATGGTGTTTTTTTTTTTTTTTGCTATTAATCCTTACTTCTCTGTGAGTCACACTAAATGGCACAGCCAGTGAAGGATGTACAGTATTGGCATCATATTCAGACACACACCATTCACTTTGCATGTATTTTACACGAGGTGTCACATTGCATTTAGTATGGCATCTACTGTACAGTGCAGTGGCCACCGAGAAAATTCAATAACTCTTATAATGTGTGATATACAGTACAAAATGATACATGTCGGTTCGGTCTATGTGGATGTGAATATACAGTAGATAGTGTTTTTATACGCAGACACAGATAGGGGAAATGTTTTGTCTCATACTATTCTGGTTAATGTTCCTCCTCGTCGAGCCATGCACAGACTCTCCACGACCAGAGAGCCTCCGAAGCGAAAACCCTCTCCTCTTTCTTCTCAAGAATCTTGACGGTGTTCACAAATATTTAAAGCCACTTCCTTTGGCTGTCTTCTTCTTGTGGCCACACGGTGGCACTGACGAGTGAGCAAGTGAACACTGTGCTGGGCGAGTGGGCAGGTGGGAGTTCACCCCCCCCTTTTTCTTAGCAGCCCCTGAAGAAGAATCATCATCGAGTCCTTTTTCTCAGTCACGAGCAGATGCGATAACAGCCGACGTTACAGATACAACAGAGAGAAAGCAAGCAAGAAACAAGAATTCAGCGCTATAACTTAATACCAAACAAAGATGCGACGGGAGTGAGGTCACGTGAAGAGAAAGAGAGAGAGAGAGAGAGAGAGAGAGAGTCTGAAACTGGAGGAGTGAGAAAGGGTGATTTAACTGAGAAAGTGTGGCTTTTCTTCTGTCTGGCAGTGCACTGGGGGGCGAGGGTGTCTGTCTCGGCCTGGGACAGACTGGGACAGACTGGGACTGGGCGGCTGAGTTGTGCTTGTATTACGGAGTTTTGTCCGGAAAAGGAAAAACGGAAGTTTTCGAGTGTGCTTGAACATCTACATGCAGGACTAAGACTGTGTGGGGGGGGTGGGGGTGGGGGTGGGGGGGTTATGTGTGTTTGAAAGGACCGTCCCAAAATACAGGTTGTTTTTCTTTGTCATGCTTATTTTTGTAAATAGATCCCTTGTCCCCATATCCAGAGTGAAACCCAGGCCAGTAGAGTGTGCGTTTGGCTCCTGTGTCCACTTCTATCCTGCTTCTATCTTTTCCCTCGTTCAATCATAGGTGCTCATCCACCACCACCACCCTTTTGATTCAACCTTGAGGATTTGGTGCGACTGCCTCCTTCAAAACCGACCGACCGATGCAGAAGGGCCGAGGCATCTGTTACCACTGGATGAACCGAAGGCTCCGGCTGGTTGGTGGCGATCACCTGACCCAGGAACTGGCGACGCTGGTCACTGACATGATGCTGCAGCGTTTCTTCACCATCATGTTGATGTAGGCCCTCATGATCTTGGTGATCTCCCCAACCTGAAGGGGGAGAAGAAAGTGGTGGATTAATGCTGATCCTGATCTGACTGTGCACGGCTGCAATGGTGTGCGATCAGGTGATCGTGTGTTGGAAAATTTCAAAGCAATTTATTATCAAAAATATATAAAAATGTAAAAAAAAATGTAAAAAATACAGTATGGCTTTAATTCCCAGCATGAGTCATGCTCCAAAAACCTGGATCCTACACGTCCCATAATGCATCTGCACAGCATCTTTTAACCTTATAAAGCTCCCTTCAGAGCCACAGAATCCACACACAGGCTGAACTTCATATGTACAATCAAAGCGCCTTTAAGAAAATAAGGTAAAAACATGCAATAATAAAACTAAATGGATTTGTGCAGGTCATCAAGCAAGCCAATAAAAAGTGTTCCACAACATGACAAATATCTCAAAATCATTGAAAAAAATATAAACAAGAATCAAAATATTTCACAGTATGAAAAACAGTGCATCAGTGGTGAAGATAATGAAAATAATCGCCCAAACAGCCATAAAGACAAAATGCTATTGAAAATTAACAAAAAAAATCAATAAAAATAAAGAGTAAATAATGAATAATGTGGGCTCACCAGCGGTGTCTCAAAGAACATTTCCCTCTCATCCACGATGATCTTGTAGGTGCAGAGCTGTGAAGCCCCGAAAAAGGTGATGTGTTCGTACTGGAAGGTCTCCAGCGGCTTGGGCTCGCCTCGTTTATACACTGACACGTTGTCAGCGCTCACACTCAGCCACAGATCGTGAGGGAAACCTCCCTCCTTACACTGCAGAGGGGACAGCGGGGAGAAGAAAAGGTCAGTGGCGTCGGGTGTTTGCTCAGGTATCTTCAGTCCATAATTTTTTCATTTTGTTTTCTCACCTCCACATCGAAAAGAGTTGATCCATATCCAGGCCACTCCTTGATGATGCTCATGTAGTTAAGCATGGCCTGATGCTGAGGCATGCCCTGCAGCCGGGTCCACTTCTCCAGAACACTGGTCCTTGTGGCCGACGTCTCCTCCTTCACCCACATCTCCAGCATCTGCTCCTCCTCCACCTGCAGAAACACAGCTCAGTTATTTATATAATATAATATATCAAGTACTCATGATTTGCAGTAGGTACATCCACTTCCACCACTGACCTTCTGCTTCTTCAGTGACCCCGTCTTGAAGCTTCTCCTCAGGGTGCCATCCAGGAAGCTCGGAGTCTTTCGTTTCTCCACCCCGACCGGGACGCCTCCCTGTGACACTACGGTGCCCTTCCCTTCTCCCGGTCCTCCCCCTCCGGCTCCTCCAGCCCCACCTGCTGCCCCCACGCCCGGCTTGGTGGAGTGGAGGATGCGATTGCGGAGGCGTCCGATTGGATATACGGTTCCGAGGCTCCAGCCGGCCCGACCTGCCCCGTCACCATGGAGATACTGGAGGCGCAGAGCGGCCAAGTGCTGCAAAGTCTCTTCTGAGCCCGGGAAGTGACCGCTTATCAGAGATTCGTGGGCCTGAGAAAGAGAAGAAAGTGACAATTAATCATCTCACCAAATTACATCACAGGAATCAGAAGATAAAAAAAAGTCTTCATAGTCAATCAGTAATCAAACTAGGCCCGACTCATTTATAATCAACCGAAAAACGGCTGACCCTATTTCTTTCCTCTTACCTGCTCAAACATGAAAGCAAACTCCACTCCCTCCTTTGGCATGCTTTCCACATCCAAGAAGCAGTAGAGCTTGAAGTAGAGTTTCCATTCCCCTTCCTCCTCCTCTTCCTCGCTGCCCGCCAGTCTGGAAAAAATGATAAAGCAGACTCAGGATGAGTTACCACACCCAGATCGAAACAAACACAACATTAACATCATAATTAGTCAGATGGACTTCTGTGTAAACCTGTATTTACACTCTCAAGCAACTGAAGTATGTGCAAATACAAATATTACAATGAATCCCTCAGGAAAACAGTCATATATTGTACTTAGATACCTTTCAAACTTGGCCAGGACGTCTGCCACAATCACTCTGCTCTCCAAAGCTCGATCTGTGAAGGAATTATGTTCGAACAGAGAAAACAGGTTCTTGCTCTCCTCCATGGCCAAACCTCTGATCAGCTTCTCCACAACCTGCAGCGGCAGCACAAAAAACACAGATCAGTTTCCTATCAAGCGTTACCTCTTGACTTATATGTTTGTTGATGTAGCCCATACCTCTCCAGCTGTGGTGTGTGAATTGATGGAGATCTTGCAGGAGCCTCCTCCGTGGCAGTACACGGTGGTGCTCATCTCCTGTCTAACCAGCAGGGCGGCGATCTCCTCCTGGGAGGGAACAAACTCACGACTCTTGGTCTTCTTCAAGGATTCCCCGATGAAGCTGGCGTAGCGCTCGATATCTGTGCCTGGGTAGCGCTCACGCACCCTGAGTGAGATCACATGAGACGGTTGTTAATTCCACGAGTGGTACATCACATAAGCATAATCCTCGATCAAACACAAACACACACACACACCTCTTGAGGTGGAAGCGGAGGTATCTGAGGATGGCTCGACTGGGCAGGAAGGTGCAACTCATGCAGGTGAGCAGATGCCAGTGTGCCCGATTGGCTGGGCTGTTAGGCTGAGGCACATGATTGGTCTGCTTGATCACCTGACAGTATACCTGAGAAAACAGGAATACGGAGGCAGTTAGAGAGGTTTTATTCAACATTTGATGGCAAATAAACACGTCGGACCCCTTCAGAAACATGACTCTCTTATATTTTATGGTGAAAACAGTCCCTGAAATTGGCAGGTCATTCTTCGATAGAGAGACAAAACAAAATGTCTGCTAAAAGTACCTCATCCCTGAGAGGGCGCAGGTCCTGGCAGGTCTGCAGGATGCCCTGGATGATGGGCACTGTGTCTGCCAGAGTCTCCATCTCCTGCAGTGAGTTGAAAACTCGCACCGCCTCATCCTGCAGACTGGCATAGCCCTGCTGCCTTTGTACTGCACACACAAAGAAAAAAAAAAAGAAAAGAAAAAGAAAAGGGTGAACAAAGACAGAGAAATGCTAAGTGGAGCAGAAAAAAAACAATATGATGTTATGCAGATGATGCTCAAGTTGGCAGCAAAAAACAGCTATGAAAAAGCAAGAAGGATGATGCCAATTTGCAGCCAAGACGCCAGTGTTGTTTGTATCAGATCTTCATTTTTGAAGTGTGAGTCAGCTGCAGTGTATCAGGAGGGGATGCTCACAATGTGACATCTAGGTGAGACAGCTTTGTTAGCCAGTCGTCTGGTCTGTTCCAGTTGTGTTTTGGCCATAAAACCAGATATTTCTGTCACGGTTTACGTTGTTGGCTGAGTTATTTCCTCTTCTCACGTGTCATGTTTTGATTTTCACTTCCTCTCTTTGAGCTTTTCCCACCTTTCTTCCCATTTACCTGTGTTTCAAAATCAGTCCATGTGTATTTAAGCCTGTGTTTTTACCCGTTCTATGTGTCTACAGGGGCCCTCCAACAACCACGCACTGACAACACTCACTGGCTGCTCCTGATCATATGAACACCGCCTGTTAGCTGCTACTCCTGGATTTATAACCCGACCAACACAGTGGCCCGTTTGGGAACTTTCTCTTATATTACAAAAATCTCCTAAATGTGTTTCTGAAGGCATTTAAGGTGGAAAAAATAGCCATGTTAAGTTTTTGACCATTCTTAAGGAGTGTCCAGACACCAAATGCAAATGATTGGCTGGATGAGCTCAGGTTTTACTCACAGCTGGTGACCTCTCCATAAGGGAGCGGCAGCAGGGGGGCGTGCAGAGGATGCTGAGTGTATCTGAGGATGGGGTTCCTCCTGTACATTTGCTCCACGATGTCTGGGTTCACACTGTTCTCCTGAGGGGGGACACGAAGAGATTCAACTTAATGAGTGAATTTATGCTAATAAATCTGAGAGATTTCACTGTAGATGTTTCTCTCGTTGCACGTTTCACCTTGATGTCTCTGATGAGCTGCAGAGTCGGAGTCTCGATGGGGGTCTTGCTGTCTATGACTCCCTGAATGGCAGCCGTCCACCTCATGGCCTCGTTGAGCATCTTCGTGTAGAGGCGGTACGAATGCTTCCTCCCGTAAACCATGATGTTCCAGTAACCTGAGAAAGCATTTATAACAGCATCTGTTAGTTCCAGATTTAAAAAAAATATATCACCATTAAGGAAAGGTTTAATCAAAATCCTTCACTTAGTCTAACAGAATCCAGTTAATAATACATATTTCATGCATATAATGAAACTACAATCCTCACTTTACATCTGGTCGCTAACCTCACACGTCTAATCCCTCATTACATTTGCCCTTTCTGCCTTTTCCCGGCCATTTCTCTCTCCTCACCTGTCTCCCTGTGCACTCGCTCGTCCGGCTGAATGATGGAGCAGAGGGAGTTGAGGACCAGAGTTCCCATCTTGGAGGAGTTCTTCTCAGAGCTCTTGTAGTAATCCAGAGAGTTGTGGGTCAGAACGAACCAGCGCTTCTTCAGCTTCAGCGAGGTGCTCTTCGCGTTCGTCTTCATCTCCTTTTGGAGCCAGCCTGACAGATGACAAGGCGGGGAGAGAGAAAAGATGGGAGGAAGAATGAGATCAATTTAATGATCTGGGGCAAAACGTAATTGTCGTTCTAATATCAATCAAATCTATATTTTTTCGGGGAGACTTTTACTCAAGCACTTCAGTATTTGTGGTGATGACTTTCACTGTTACTAAAGTTAAAGTTAAACATGACATCTTTTACACATGACTTTTGTGTACTCTTTTACAACATTGCTAAATTGCACAGTACCCCTGTGATTGTGCATGCAAAGGTTTATATGTATCCCCCCAGAGCTCACCCCTGACAAGGAACTCCTGGCCGTCTATCCTGGCGTCTCCTTTTGGTTTCTGCAGCAGACTGATCCAGTGATGCATCTCCTCTGGTGTGTCACTGTTGCAGTGGATCACACGGTTGGCCGTGATGATGACAAAGGAGTTCGGCCTGTAAAGATCAGATTATAGACTTTTAAATTAAGAAAAAAACACCATCACATACTTAAGTATACAAAAGTTGGATAGAGATGGCATGCAGGAAGAGTAACTGACAACAAAACCAAAGGCTCGTCATCTTCTGCTCATTCTGATAAACATGAACTCAGAACAAAATGCTCCTTGACAGCATGAATCTGCCTTTCTTTTCTTTCTCTTACCGATCAGGGTTGTCTGAAGCACAAACAGAGTCGATCAGCCCCACGTCAAGAGTTCCCTGAATGACAAACAAGAAGAGAACAATTGAGAACACAAACTAATGGTGCAGCAGAACTTCTACGAATGGGAGTAACTCAAACACATAAAAAGTGACTGTCATCTTGTGTTTAGAGACTGACCACGGCGTTCTTCGGGTTGGCCTGTTCGTGGGACATCTCCAGCAGCTGCTCAGGTGTGCACACACGCACCTTACTGAGCATTTTAAACCACCCGCTGCACAGAAAGACAGATGTTAGGAGAACATACGAATCCACTCGGGTAAAAGCAGGAGCTCGTTGCTGTTTACCGTCCACCTCACCTTGCATCCTCTGGTGACTCAGCAAACACCTGATAAGTCCTCTCGTCTGTCACAATGTTCAGAGCGTTCTCCTTTTCGTGATTATCCACGATCTCCCTGTGAACACAAACAGCACACGTGTCTGAGAGATGCAGGTGTTAACCAGAGAAACAGAGAAACAGCGATGAAGAGATTGAGTGTGTTTTCCGGCTCTGGAGCTTTGTATAAATCTTACTTGGCAGCCCGGATGTCGATGGTTCCCTTCAGCTTCTCCTCGCTGTCGTTGTCGTAGTACATCAGCTTGCTGTCCCTCAGCACAAACCAGCGCATCTTCCAGTTCCTGAGGTAGAACGGGACACAATGAAAACAAAGGCAAAGACGGCCCACCGTAGATATGGAGCACCAAGTGAAACAGCTCCTTTGTATAGAAAACCTCTGATGAGAGCGGAAGAAAATATAAAATAAATGCATAAGTAGTTTGCCTTTGAGCAAACAATATTAGCTTTTCAGATTGTACTTTTATATTTCAATTTTATGCATATTGTTTGTGTTGCTTGCTGTCTTATACTTCATCTAACTTCATTTCACATGATTGTTTCTGCACGTCCAGCTCTCAAGGTGGATTTAATTTGTGTCTTTTGCTTTGATATTCTTTCATTTTTTTGTTTTGTGAATATTTCAACAGTGTGTTATATTCATCTCGTTTTCTTATAGAACAAAACCAAACCAAGCATAAAACAATGTCCCACTTTTTGGAAAAGAAACTCCAAATATATTTCAAAGGATCTGCAGTTTTGCTTTGAAGTAGATTAAAAGAGTCGAGAAGTAAAATCTCAGTAAATTCCCCAGCAGTCGAGTGGGACACTGATGTCTTCAAGCACTGCAGAGGGTTCAGAGCATCGAGTTAGACAAACATGAACACCTCGACAGGACACAGGGGCTTATTCAGAGATGGATGGTCATTCAGCTGTAATCAAGCCACCATGCATCCAGCAGCCAAACTGCTCTCATGCAGCGTGTCATAACTGTTTAGCCAAGCAGTGCTTTTAGTGCGATAAATGTGCATTTTGAACTGATTTGACAGGTTTGTAGGATCTTATGGTTCAACTTCATAATCATTCAATCATTTTTTTTTCATCTTCTTTTTGAGTTTTCTCATCGAAATCGGGATGTGGTATTAGCATGCAGCTACGCTCAGTAATAACTACAACAACCTCCGTGAGAGGGTGGAGAGGCCTCCCCCCTTCTTGTAGAGCCAGCCGGACTTGAGGGACTCTTGTTTGGACCGGAACCACATGAAGGTTTCGTCCTTCAACACGCACCAACGCCTCCTCCATGGTATCATCAGACCAGCTGAAGGGAGCAGAGAGCAATAAATGCACTGTCACGTCAAAAAAACTCCAAAAGGTGGAGACGGTTTCGCTTCAAAATAAAACCCACCCTTCATGTAGAGGTAGCCGTGGAAATATGGCGGCCCATTTCCGTTGAGCAAGGTCACTCTGCCATTATGCACTTCTTCATCGGTGTCCATCAAGCCGTCATGTTCATCGTCACTGTCTGCATACTGCAACATCACCCAAAAACATGAATTATTATTTCATATAACAACCAATGAACAAGAGTGTTTCTTTAGTTTTGTCACATGATCAGATTTTTTTTAACAATACTGGCAATTTTTTGTTAAAAGCAGTTCCACTGCTGCTCATACATATCTGCGTGCACGCGTGCGCAGATGCGTGTGAGTGTGTGTCCTCACAGAGTCAGAGCTGCCTCTGTAGGACTCGATGCTGGCGTTGGTGCAGGTCGACTTCCTCAGGTGCTCCTCGTCCGTCACGGTGGCGCTCCCTCGGTTGCTCCCCGACACAGAGCTGTCGTCTCCGGCGTTGACGGACCCCTCCTCCTCCTCCTGGTCGTAATCCGACTCTGTGTCGGCCGGCATGCTGTAGATGGGCTCCTCCCCGTCCACCAGGCTCTCCACCATGCTCACCTTCCTCTCCGTCTCTGCCTTGGCTCCCTCCTTCTTCTCCTCCTCTCCTGGGGGAGCTGGAGGTGGTGGAGGAGGTGGGGGAGGAGGAGGCACGGCGGAGCCATCTCCAGGTGGAGGGAGAGGAGGAGGGGGAGGAATTCCTTCAGCGATCACGCCGTCTGCAGGCAGAGGAGGTGGGGGAGGTGGTGCAGGAGGCACGGTGCCCTCTGCAAAAGCAGGCGGAGGTGGAGGGAGGTGAGCGAATATCTCCTGATCCAGAGGAGCGTCCGTCTCAGCAGGTGGAGGGAAGTCAGGGAGAGGGATGCACTCATCCTCAGCGTGAAACCCTTCATCTACCTCCTCCTCTTTGGACGCACTCCTGTTGGCGCCCGCGGCTTTCGGCGGTTTGGCCTCCGCGGCAGGTTTAGCCGCGACTGCTCCCAGTGCAGGATCGACGCCACCGAAGTTCAGGAGGTCGATGAGCCCTGTGGCCTTACGGGACGCCTCCTTCTTCATCCGTTTGAGCTCAGCGTCCCGGCGCAGCTGCAGCTCCTGTTTGGAGGACTCACACAGCTGGGACACCTCGTCCTCCCTCTTCTTCTGCAAGCGCTCGATCTCTCGCTCCAACTGCAGGATCTCCTCCAGACTGCGGGTCTCATCCTAGAGGAGGAAAGATGTGGGGAGAGATTTATAAGGTGTCAAATGAGACAAAAATATCACCCTTTATTCTGTAAATCACAGAGGAGAGTGTTTTTTTTTAAACTCACTGGTTTATCCTCTGTCTCATCTCCTTCCTCTGCTGCCGCCTGCTCCCCATCACCCGCCACCTTCTTCTCCTCCTCCTCTTTCTTCTTCTGCTCATCCATTTTCTTCTTCTTCTCCTCTCTGAGTTTCCGAACCCGAGTGCGCGCCACCTGACCTCGCCTGTGCCTCTGCAGCACCAGCGCCGCCTTGCGCTGCTTCACGAACCGCGTACGCTGGATGTGCTTCCTGAGGTGTTTCTGGAGGGTGACCACACTGGCACGTACACGCTTGAAGTGCTTCCTGTTGACAAAACACGGTGAATAAGTACCAGAGTTACAGGGGTTTGCAATCTCATATAAGAACGGCTACAATTCAGTTCTGTCCTTGGTTTCTTACTTGGCAGAGAAAGTGAGCAGGTGGGCTCGAATTATCATGGCAGCTTGGCGTCGGACTTCATCCCGGTCTTTCTCCAGACGCTGCTCCAGAGACTCTTTCATGAACACCTGCAGAACAAAAGGTGAAGGTTGAGCAGGAAGATTCACATTTCAGCATCCAAAAATACGTAATCCACCAATGTCAGAAACTACTTGATCTTACCTTGGTCTTTCCGAGCTGCCACTCTTTCTTGGTTTTGTCGTATTTGAGAAGCAGATCTGTGCTCCTCTTCTTGTCATCTCCCGCTGCTGCAGCCGCTGCTGCTGCTGTTTTTTTCTCTTTCACAATGATCTTATATCTGAGAGGCAGAAAAGAGTGAGCACAATGTTTTAGAGACAACAAAAGAGAGATCTTAGCAAATAATATCTCAAAGGCCTGGAATTTCAGACAGAGACAGACTTACCGAGAGAAGAAGTCTTTGAAAGTTCTGCGGACGGGGAAGCCGGCCCGACGGATCTTCACCGTCTCCAACATCCCGGAATACCTGAGCTGGTTCAGGACGACCTCCGGGCTGAACACATTTGGATTCTACAAGTAAAACGACAAAGACCATTTGAAAATGTGAGTAATTACAGGGGTCTCAATCAGTCTCTGAGACTGGAAGAACTGATAGAGGTGTGGGACAGAAACCTTTTCCATGTTGGGCTTAATGCAGCGGATGAAGAAAGGGTTGGACACACTCAGAGTGGCCATGAGAGAGTGGAGGGAGTCCTGAGGAGACAGAAAATCAAAAATAATAAACCATAACTAATACATTTAATTTATCATTTGTTTCTAAAGTTATTTGTCAAAGGAACATGCTCAAGGTCTCCAGATTTGCTGCTTTTCTCTGTGTTAAATCACCCTAAAATGAATATCTCGGACAAGGAGCATTTTTGATCAATAACTTTTCTCAGCTCACTGGCATTAACATCTCTCGTTAGCTTGTTACTGCAGGTATCAAATAATCTCAGACTGCCTGCGTTGCTCACCCTGAACTGGGAGCTGACGGTGGGTTTGCGCCGGGCGGTTCCCATCTTCTCCTCGTTGTTCCTGCTGCCGACCTTCTCAAACAGGTCGTAGATAAAGTCCAGCCTGAAGGGAAGCAGAGACATCATGGATGACACAAACGTGTCAAATGACTGAAACAGACCCACAAGTTAATATAATCTCATTCCCTGTACTCCAACAAACTATTGATTTAGTGTGTCTGAGTGTCCTGCCTGCTGTCCTTGAGCATGTTCAGGATGTCGTCTCTGAACGTGTCCCTGTTCTTCTCCAGGATCCCTCTGACATCATACAGGACCTGACCACGACAGAGAGAATCACCATAAAACTCCTTGATGTCACATAACAACATATACAGTTTGTTGCTGTGATATTCAGTTCTGTATAACCCACCTCCCCGGCATAATGTTTGATGCCAAACTGATGGTCAGCAAGCCTGGGTTTGACGTAGTAGGGGTTTGTCTACAGGAGAAATAAAATAGAATGTGACAATTTCATCCCAGCGCGGCACTTTTTTTTTTTGAATAATTCATGCAGTTTGTGTGTAAATAACTCACAGAGTGTCTGCTGTGCAGCTTCTCCAGCAGAGTGAAGTCAGTCCCTTTGGGGAATCGACTCTCTTCATTCACCAGCGCCAACAAGCCCAGTTTCTGAGAGAGACAGAGAGCTCGTTATCGCATCAGCTTTTATGAAATCAGCACCACTTTTCTAAGACTTCAGTCTGGGGTTATTAGATCAGCCGATTTTCAGAGAGCGTCTGAGGCAAGAGTCCAACACAGCTCTTAACTGACAGAGAGGTGGATTTCATTTTAACTCACTTCAACAAGAAAAATCATAGAGAAAAGTCTGGAACTTTTTTAACTCCCTGGCCAGATACACAGAGGATGTTAAAAGGATAGTTTGGCTTATTACCTTGCCATCAGACAGCCCTTTCCAACAGGGAACTGAAGCCATTACAGCCATCTTTGATGCATTCAATGCCACCAGACTACCCCACGAAACAAGGGAATCTTTGGAAGGAGTGATGTAAACAGCTTCCCCATTGGAAAGGGCTGCAAGTTGAAATATTTGGAAATGTGTCGCACCTACTGACATTATTGCGACTCCAAACATTATTTATAATACAAGTTGTGACGACTCTTCTACCTTCTCTATAAGGTCAAGACACTCCGCGTTGTCCATCCAGTCGATGGCGTCCCACTGGACACCTTCCCTGTGGAGAGTAAATCCAAACAGTTATGACGGAAAAAACTGGAAAACAGTACATATTTTTCTTCATATTACTGGACAACTTGCAGTACTGCACAGGGAACAAACCTGTGACCTCCTCCAGCTAGCAACTTTGGTCATGGTGGGACAGAATTGGATTACACATTATTCTTCGGACCTAATCAATCTATTTTCTCCCTGCTGTATTTTCCAATCAGCTCCCTAACAAACTAACGTGTATCATATTGATCTTTGTTCAGCCAGTTCCTTTTATGTGGAAAATGCACCTGTTGTACTCGAGCTGCTCCAGGGAGAAGATGTGCTTGTTGAAGTACTCCTGAAGTTTCTCGTTGGCGTAGTTGATGTTAAACTGCTCGAACCGATTCACCTGGAAGCAAAGACACATTTCCTCGTAAACAGGTCTGCATTATCCTCTGCCAGTGCTCAGCAAAACAGCTTCGGGCCCGAACAGCTCCTGAGCTCTGACCTCAAAGTTCTCGAAGCCGAAGATGTCGAGGATGCCGATGGATTTGAAGTTTTCCTTCCCCTTGATCTTCTGGTTGATCTTGAGGATGATCCAGGAGAAGCACTGGGAATACAGCGCCATGGCAACGGAGTCTCGGGAATCCACGGCCTGCATCGACGAGAGGGAAACCCCCGAGGGAGCGTTACGGACGAGCACACGAGTGTATTGGAGATCGATCAAGTAGGGGGGAGAATAAATGTGTGTGTACGTGTGTGTGCCGACCTGCTCTATAGTGAGCGGGGAGCAGATTTCCTCTCCTCTGAGGATTATGGAGCGCTGAGTCAGGACTTCAGACAGCTGGAAGGCATCCAGGCCCAGCAGCTCGCTGGCATTAGTGACCACTAAAAAAGATGTGCAGAGATGCATTACACTCCCGCACCGCATCTATCTTAGTTTCACTTTTCCTGACTCCCTTCACATGTGAGCTGACCTTGCTTGGTGGTGATCTGGGCCCCTCCTGCAGTCATGAACTCGATGTTTCCCAGCTGCAAGACTCCCGACAACAGCTTAAACATGTCTCTGATCTCCTCCTCCGTGAACTCCAACACCTTCAGAGCCTCCTACGCAGAGACAAGCAACAGGGAAAGGAGATAAGGTGGGTGAAGTGTGTTTAATATTTTTTAAATATGCTTTGCAGGCAAATGTTCAGTCAGCAATTTATCTCAGTGACAGTTGCAAACATCTGTATGAGGTAGAGCTGCTCTCCAGCCAGAACTGAACTTCTACATGGAAGACATTTTGAGAGTAAGGGGACTTTAACATGCACAGCAGGGGCAGCCATGATCTAGTAATTCAGATTACTACCAAACAAAGATCAGTTATAGCTATATAAGTTATATGAATACATTTTATTTTCAGAAATGTTTGTAAAACTCCCGTCCAATTCACAAAGACATGACATGGGAGAAGACATGCCGTCACACTGACCATCACACTGTTAAACAGCTCTTTGTCATTCAGGCTCTTGTCCTTCAGACATCCTGATTGGCTGAGGTAGTGGTAAGATTCTGCAGGGTCTTCCAGGAAGTATTGACCTGGCAGAGGAAACAAACATTGTCGTATGTGTCATATTGGGAGAGAAGTGCACTCACATTATAGATACAGCATATTCTGGAAAAGTTGCAGTGAAATTATGCAAAAGAAGTTCTTATTGTTTCACCAGTTTTGTCTCACTGCTGCAATAATCTCATAAATTCTGCTTCAAACAGACGCATCACACCCAAAAAAAGAAAGACTCTCACTTTTCTGCTCCTTTTTAGCTCCCGCCAGCAGAGCATAGAAGATGTGGTAGTTTCGTTCTCCAGGGTTTTGTCGTACCACTCGGTTCTACAGGAAAAATCAATGTAGCAGAGCCACAATTAACATTTAATTATAATTCATGGGGCAAAACTTACAAATCACTTCTAATTAATTTTAAAATGATAGGATCAGGCCGTAGACTTCAGGACTTTGGTTACCTTCTCCAGTAAATCTGAAAGATAGAGTCAAAGAAACGAAGCTCACAGTCAGCACTTACAGTAATAATACAAGAATAAAAGCACATACAGATGCTGGTGCATTTGATATAAATATACTTTAATATATAAACACAAGGATACAGTCAAAGACGCAGCCTCCCTGGATGTTTCCGCCCTCGGAGAAGTGGAGTTGGATGAATTTCCCAAAGCGGCTGGAGTTGTTGTTGTAAACAGTCTTCGCATTACCGAACGCCTCCATGATCGGACTGCAAAGAGAGCGAGAGTTAGTAACGTTGTTTCACTGACCTTTACATATCCATCAAAAAAATACTGTCTGAGCCTGCCCTTCTTTTCCTGCTTCATGTTGACAGCCCAATTCAAACACTGATTATTTAGCTCTCCTACAGTACCAGGGGCTTGTCCTCTGGCACTTAATCAGAGCTGGACACTTGAGACTTGAGATTTGGGTTTAAATGCTGTGACTCCCTAAAGGCTCCACAATCTAACATTTCCATTCAAGGTTTATTTATCTATTTTTGAAACAATTGAAATGATCGCAGTTTCCTGTTGCATGTGATTCAGATGAAGAAAAACATGCATTTATGTCACTTCCTGTGAACAATTTACATTTGACTTTTTTTGTCATTTTGAAGATGAAGATCTTCAAAATGGCAAAAAAAGAATGAAGATGTTGGTACCAGTCGCCCAATTTGAGTACTTGATGCCGTAGAACAAAAGATCTTTGGGTTTTGGACCATTTCATCAGCAGATGTGCCATGAAACCATGTTGAATTTTTATCAATCATGCAGGGTCAGCAGGTTAACCAATTACGAACACAATCATTCGACGCAGCTCTCGTCAGCATTCAGAGAGATTAAAAACTTGAGACCTGTGCTTCAGAAAATCTCAACATTTCTAGTCAAAATATGTCTTTACACTTAATAAGACAAGTTCACCTAGCAAGTAGCAGATCATTTCAGTGAGGTGATTACATGAGGTGATAAGATTTTTTTGTTATTTGGCTATTTTCACATTAAGGTAAAAAAAAACCCACCTTGTTTTTATTTTAGGTTTTACTTATTTTTGAAATGAAAGTATGCTTTTGTACTCAAAAGCGTTTAAAAACAGCTGTGGCAGTAATATAAATATATATCCCTTTCTATCTTAAGCAACCACAAAAGTGTTCCTTCTTCCTTCTCCTCATCCGTACCTGCTCTGTACGATGGCCTGCTCCACTCGCGTACTCTTCTCCGCCGGAGCGGTCCCGGCTGATTTCTGGCTCATCACCGACAGGAACTGGAGCAAAAGTTTAGTGCTCTCCGTCTTCCCTGCCCCGGATTCACCACTGAAATACACACACACACACACACACACACACACACACACACACACACACACACACACACACACACACGAACACAACCCGATTTAATTAAGCACACTGTGACCTTCTGTGACATTCCCGTATCTCAAACTCGTCTGGTCATTTAATTGATATTGGTTTGATAGATATTGCATTAACTCCCAGTCTATCTCAATCAGGATACCGAGTGAGACGACGCCTGAGTGTAATTGAAAGCATGATGTAATTTCTGAGCTTGCCAGCTTCACCTGCTGGATTCACTATTTGGTAAAGGGACTCCGCACCACTGCGAAGGAGCATGTCGCCGCGCCGAAGAAGAGGCAACTGTCTTTTCAGTCCTTGATCTTTGCTCTGACAATCAACCACTGAAATCAATAAACCCGACAATGCGACTGATTTTCACAATCATTTTAACTGCTGTCATTGTCTACCTGTCTGTGCACGTGCTCCATGTGCATACTGCTGATAGAGACCATTAAGAATACTAACAAGAATACTAGCCTGTGCGTCTTTATGCTAAGCTAACTAACTATCTTATGACTCTATGGCTTCATATGGGAACTCTGCAGTCATAGAGATACAAATGCATGTGTGACAGTGGGTAAGTAGGACAGTTGGAATTGTTTCTAAAAACGGAAATACCCTCTTCGTCTACTGCATGCTGGGATTGACGGCAGCCCCCCTGTGACGGAGGATTAAAAAAAAAAAACAACTGCTAGATGGATGGATTGATGGCTTGGACTGAATTAGAGGTAAATCTGTTTAATTCTCCATGGTTGAAACTCACCTGATGAGGACGCACTGACTGTCGTGGCGTTTCCAGATGCAGCGGTAGCATTCGTTCGCCACGGCGAAGATGTGCGGAGGGAGCTCCCCTATGTGGTGCTTGGAGTACAGGTCCACCCTCTCCGGGTCGTACAGGCCCGAGATCTGCTTGTAGGGGTTGACGGCTGCCAGGATGCTGCCAATATTGGTCTGAAAAAGAGTCCAGGAGGGACATTTCAGGTTTTGTGTCTGTATCGCTTATGAGATATTTGTCTCCATTTCTTTTTTTTCTTTTCTTCTCACTCTTAACACTTTAACAAACCGACACATATATGCAAATAACAAGCTCTCGGGAACACACACAGTGCATATATGTGACATTTTGAAGCAGCCTTGTGTTGATAATAATCTGGACAGGAGGATAAGAGAACACAGCAGGGTGGAGATCACACAGCGGGAGCGACATGCGACAAAATCGCCAGATATTAGAAAGGTGAGGTCAAATTGGTGTCATGACGGTGGAGGGAGGACGGTTTCTGCTCTGAGCCGCTCGCTTTCTGCCCCTCCGCATTAGAAAACTTCAGGTCAGTGTGCTTTCCATCGTGTCACATTTCACCCGTCTGTGCACTTTATGTTCCACACATGTGAAACTGTGCTGACGGACATAAAATGATGAACACAGTGACACAGAAAGCTCACTCAGGGTAAACTCATATGATCAGCTTAAGGGAAATCCATGTATGGACAATTTTTCATCATCGAGATTAGGTCACACCCTGGGACGCTGCCATTGGTCTGCCGACTGATAATCCTCCAGGTTTTCAGCTCATCATAAACGTCATCATGATGTGGTCGTTTTTTTGGCCTTGATCATAATTAATTGATCTCATCCATTTTAAAAAAGCACAGATTATTGTCTGTTCAGTGGTCACGGGTGAGATGAAATGGAGTTTTATAGACATCAGCTGATGTATCTATTCATTACACACACACACACACACACACACACACACACACACACACACACACAGATTAACACAGCAATAATTTCTCTTGTGATCACTGAGACAATTATGGGATCTGAGAAAGACAGCAGAGCATTTTGATGCTGATTTACTGTATAAATGTGTATTCATGCCGGTAATTAACACAAGTCATGCATGTGTATGATACTGTCTTTTCCAGTGGCACTTTTGGCCACACCCAGTTCCGCTGTGCCGAGCCTGAGCCGGACCTTCTCCAGAGTGAGACCAAAGCACTCTCGCCCTACCTCCAAGTGGGCTGCATCCACATCTCGCGACCAAAATGCTGTTTGTTGTTCTGTCAAAGCAGCTGCTCGGTGAGTGTGTAACAACTACACCTTTAAAGAAATGGAAATCAATTTGTCTGTAGTTTACTTAACTCTTTTCACTTCATAATACTCTCGCCTCCCTTTCTCTCTCTCCACCTATTCCACTTAGAGCAGATGGGTCTGATAGGATGATTTGTGTTTCCCACTAAAAGCCTCACGCATGCAAAGATTACTGGAAAAGGAGAAGGTGGGGGCTACACACATCCGACACATACTTAGACACACGTGTCCATCTAAATGCACTCACATAGATGTTATCCTTGTGGTAGCGCTGGTACAGGTTGTGCATGATGGCGGCCTCGTGCAGCTCAGCCAGCGCCGACATGTCCTCCACCCCATCGATGCTGGACTGGTGCATGGCGTACACCCGCTCCCTGGTGACCTCGGCCTGCTGCAAGTACAACACCTGGAGGAACGACAAAGACAGATGGCTTTATAGTAACGAAATGTTGTGATTTGGTTTCACCTCAGCACTTCAACACCTATTCACTCATCAGTTAGTGATTTCCTTCCTTTCCTTGCCATGGCTTTTAATAATCCCGAGGAAACACCTGAACTTGTTGCAGTCACACTTGAGGAAGCTCTTATTGGATCTGACAGCGATGGAACACAAAACAGGTGCTCCTGATGGCAAACAACGTCCACAAAGGGAATAAATATTCATGGAAATCTGCTTTGTTAAAGTAATTACATTGGTGGCTTTTGTCCTTGTTTCGGTCCTCTTTAAAGACTGTTTAAAGTGTTTTATTTGATTAGCCCCCATTAACTTCGGGTTGTGGATCCTGATAAATGGATGGATACAGGTTTTTCTTTCTCACATCTCTAGATTGGGCGTTATTCAACATTATGTTTATTTGAAAGGGAATAAAAGATGGATTTTGCTTAAAAATGGCTTTTTTAGGTGGCTGGTGTCTGTAAGTGTGAGCAACTTGATGCAGATCTGTTTCCATGAAACATATCACACATAAACACTGAAACTGATGTGCTGCGTTGTGTTGCATCAAAATTTCATTGTCTATTATGCTAGTGTTACATGGCATTGTGTCTGTGATCACGGGCAAAGAGAAAAAAAAGACATATTTCTGTTAAATCTTTATGGCGGTTCAGCTACGGAGCTGGTAATGATGCCTGCTGGTTAATTAAGGTATGGGGGAGCTCCAACGTGCTCACACACAGATTTATATATTAAAAAAAGATGCCAACACTGCAAGATCTTTCCATTTTTAGCACCAACTAGCTAATTATGATGCAACATGACGAAAAATCCACATGCTGAGAATACAGAGCATCTAACTCGACCCCAATCTCATCTATGTCATCCAATCGCCATGGAAACAGGAGAGCGGGGGGGGGGGCAAGATGGGTGGGGAACCCGGCTGTTGGAGGAGAGGAGGAAGAAGAAGAAGAAGAAGAAGGACGAAAGCAGAGAAGAAGAGCAGAGAGTAACAGATTGGATCTGGCAGAAATCACGGCCTTTGCAATTCTGGGTTGTTAATTTGTCAGCTTAGGCTCACACAGCCAGCCTCCACCCTCCGTGTGTGTGTGTGTTGCTGTAACAGATGTGTCGGACGTCTGTCGAGAGTGGCAGAGGGCCGCGCTGTGGGCGCTCAGACATCCTGTTCTTAAATAAATCTATTTCACTCCAGTAACGGCGTCCTGCACTGCACAGGGCTGTTGCATTAACATAGCAATTATTGTTTTCTATTAGATTTAATTTATATTTCATTTTTCTAATTTTGTTTTTAATTCAGTTTGGTGTCAGTAAGTTTCCAGAGGGGGCTGGTTTGTTTCTTGATGATGTTTCTTTCCTTAAAAATCTTTTCCCAATTCATCCATTTCAATTTCAATTAGCCAAAATGTTTTTTCACACATTTCTGAGTTCGTTTTTTGTTTCATGATAAAATGTCAGTAAAATGGCTGACTATATACTGCAGCGTTCCTTCTTCCTGCTTCTTTCATCTTGTGCATACTCTTGTCTGTTAACTGTTGCTGAAGGTCCATCCCGTCAGGACACTAACCTTTCCCCACTCACTCATCTGTGATGAAATGAGCCAATTACCCCTCGTCCTCCATTAGAGACAGCATAACTCATGTAGGGTTCGATGGACGACACCTCGCCGTCCTCACTGTGACCTTTCCACTTGACTCTTTGTCTTCACCTTTTTATATTCGTGGAACTTGATCAACATCCTGACAGGTTGATATCCAGGCTACGATTAGACGTATATAAGATTATTACAGGGAGGGGCCAACAGCAGTGGCCATCTTGTAGAAACTGCAGTGAGAAGTGAGACAGTGAGACAGAACTTCAACACCATAGTTCCTTCACACTCTGTTTTTGGATGAAAATTCTAGCCGTATCTTACGAATTGCTACTTTAAGTCAATCAGCTTGTTCAGATTTGCCCATAAAATCAGTTAATGCTGGTTTAGTTAATTCATCTTTTTGGCTGCTCGTCTTTCATGCAGAGTCGAGGTCAGTGCCAACTTTTACATCTTTGTATCGCGTGTTAACGGTTATGTCCTTTCCAACGTGAGTGCTGATGTGCACTGGAGACACGCTTGTCCGAGTGATGAGATGCATTAACGCGCCTGTTCGTCATGGCTCGAACAGCTGTACACATGCACAGGCACTCGGAAACTGGCGCACTTCTGCATCTGTGAGAAAAGAAGAGACGGAAAGTCCCTCCAATGATATCCGAGTCCATTAGTTTTTATATCAGGCTTTTCTCTCTCCCCCTATTTCTTTACTTTCTCATCCTATTAAATCTCTCTCTCCGGCGCTCTGCATGCCTCCATGTCTCGAACATCACTTCTGTCACCCTCATCTCTCTTTCCCTTTGTACGTCACTCCTCTTTCATCCCTTCCCCCTCCTCTCTGTCACTCGCCTCTCATTTCTCTCTAGATCTCTCATATCATCCCACTCTTCATTAATTTACCGCTCTGTCTTCTGCATGTCTCTCACTTCACTTACCGCATTTCCACCTCCTTTTCCTTCCATCCACTTTTTTTTTTTTTACTTCACGCATTATTGCCGGATTCTGCTTAAATGTGTCCCTACAACTTGTTTTTTTTCACTTCGAGTCTTTTTGATGTATCTCTCTCTGTTTACAAGAGATCCCTCCACGCTCACTCGACAGACTCACTTAACGCCTTAATGGCTCAATCTGAGACCCGAACGCCTGTAATTGAAGGCTTACTGAGAGCCATTTCAATCAGAGACTCGAGCATGCCTTCGCAATCCGGGATAAATTATAGCGGTGATAGAAGATAACCACAGCACATGTGTTGAAGGGAGGAAGGACAGGGGAAGGATGACTGATATGGCCGCTTGGGTCAGAATTCACCTTGACATGTCCCATTTCACTGGGCTTACTGTCAAGCTGATGTATGGTTAGCTGTTACTCAGTTTGTTACAGTAAGTTTACAGTATGACACTGGGTTGTGAGCTCACTGGAAAAACAAATGTGCATTGTATCCTATTCAAAATCAATGACTGTGTCAATGTTATATTCATATTACATATTTAGAGTACTGTATTGTAATATTGCAACAGTCTTTTTACTGTATGTGCCATAAAACTGCAACCTGAACATAAAAAAAATAGAAAAAGGAAACAATTTCTATGCAATTGTGTACATTTAATGTAACATGACTTCATGAAGCTAAAACATGTAAACAATTATCACAACAGTGTTTAAACTGATGGTCTGTAAGACATAAACATAGTTTGGTTGTGTGATTTGTTTTGATGGACATCTGTGGCGACAAAATTGTTTTGATTTTTGAGAAATTGAGCTTTAGCTTCTAGTAATGTGTTATAATAATTGGGAAAAACTATAAGTAGGTTACTTCACTCGTATAACTTTAGCTTATTTTTGTTTATTATCAGGAGGGTATAGGTATATAAATTTGATATTAAACAATATCATATGTGTATACCTTTGTAAAATATTTTGTTAAGTTGTGCACTTTCATTCGGTCATCTTCTCCTATGACCTTGGGGAAGGAGTCAGAAAGCGACATAGACACAGCGGCAAGAAATGCATTTAAAAAAAGATGCTGAAAATCAATGCAGCCTTGAGTGAAAAACACTGGATCCTACATTTCTCATAATTCAATCCAACAGCAGCTCTTCATTCGAACATGTCTTTCCTCAGGCATTCCCGTTGCTTTTAAACTCTCTGCCACCAGTTTGTCACATATGTTTTCTGTCATCAATCTGTGACATCATCAGGGTTCATCTCTCACACTAAAAATGTCCCTGGTGATATGTAAAAAATTGGGGGAAAAAAATGAACGCAAGACTAAAACAAATAAATGCCTGAGCTACAGTTCTGGGTTTTACAATGGCTTCTAATGCCAAAGCTGCTTTAAAATATAAAGGCCTTTAACAGGAGATAAAGCAGAGATGTTTAGGGCAAACCACTTGGGGACAACCCAAATGGAGATGATTCAGAGCGAAGGGGACGCTGTGAAGTGAAAAAGTATGTCAGGGACTGAAATAAATAGCAGCTGGAGTGGAAGAAATACAGGTTTTTGCAAACGTCTCTGTCTTCCTCTTCCATTGCCCTCTGGTGGGTTTTTAACTCACATAAACACACTGTACTGTATGTGAAGCACACACACACACACACGCACACACACACACACACACACACAAAACTACGACTACCCAGAGAGTCAAAAATAGGATGCTTCATACTCAATAATTCATTATCGGAGCAGAAAGAAAAAGAGTTGGAAACAGTGAGAGAAAACATAGAGAGAGAGAGACTAACAGACAGAGAGAGAGAGAGAGAGAGAGAGAGAGAGAGAGAGATAGAGAGAGAGAGAGAGTAAAATAGAAGTCTGTACTAGTCAACAAGCCTTTACGTTTGGCCTACTGAAGATGTCAACATTTAACTACAGATCACAAAGTTTATTATTATTATTATTTTTTAATTAATCAAACCTTAGTTTTTTCCTAAAATCACAATGTGCACTGCAGTTGTAAGCCTACATTATTCAAACAGGAGTAAATACTGCATTTGTAGAAGACTATTTTCAGCTGTGGATTAATACACATTCAGTGCACTTGCAGGTATTTAGCGATAATCGATAAACACCACGGTGCACAGACTGCGTGGCGCATAGACTCAAGTCGTCCGCAGCATCGGCCAGGACACTTCCAGCCGTCCGCGGTTAGCGACATATGCTTAGGTTAGCATGAGAAGCTGATGCTGTGCGGTGAGTGCACATGAAACGCTGAGAGACGAGTGTGCATCCTTTAGATCAGTTGCTTGGGAACAACAGACAGCCACAACAGCAACAAAGAAAGAAAAGGAGGGTGTTGGTGCTCTGCTTTTGTCATGTTGGGTGCCTTCAATATTCAGATATAACCAGGTTGGAAGTATTGGAAACATTCCTCCTCATGTTTCACGCTGCTGTACATTTTTCCTCCCTCTATTTATATGTTTTCTGGGTTTGTGCGGTGTATTCTCCTCTGTTTTCTTCCTCTTTTCTTGTGTTTCTGTGCTCCTCCAGTGTTCTTCCCAGGCCATCAGCTCCTTTCCTGCTCCCTCGATTCTTCACCTAGTTCCCCCACCTTCTCCTCAGATTTTCTCTTTTTATGGGATTTGTTGACGATACTTTTTCTCTCCGACACGCGCTCCGCTTCTTCCCTTTCATCCTTTTCTGTTCCTTCTCTCTTTTATCGCTTCATTAATACCCTGATTTGCTCACGTGAACACATTTTCACACACTTTTACACAAACACACACGGACACACACACACGTACATACTGGCCATGGAGCGGCCTTCCTGTAAAGCCCTCTGATGTCTGAAGCTGCTTTGCATGATTCAGGAGGAGAGCCAGGGGAGACAAGCCTCTTCATCTGACTTCACATATTAGCAGCAGCCAGAGTGAGGAGAACGAGCGAGAGAGATGAAGATAGAGAGAGAGTGAGAGAGAGAGAGAGAGAGAGAGAGAGAGAGAGAGAGAGAGAGAGAGAGAGCGCTGTGGGCACAGTGACCTATATATTCTGCAGCGCTCTGTTCAGCGTAAGATACAGTATCACAGAGCGCTGAACGCACCTGCAGCTTTCCTCGCTGACCTCGGATCAGAACTGGCAGACCTCCACAAGTCAGATTAGGGATAGGGAACACTGAAGGGGCTGTTCTGACTGATCCGACCCTTCAGATCAAATGTGTTGGAGGCGAAAGGGACAGCTGCAGCCAGCAGTGCTCGCCTCTTCTCGACTTTTATGTGAGATCACATACTCATTGATTTGACTCAACATTTTTTTTAATATCCTCTCAGTTCCCAGTGAAGTGTGTTCTACGTCCCATTGTTATTGACCTTTCCTCTGATGCAGCTGTCACACATCCTCGGTTTGCAGAGATTTCTTTAAAATAATAATGTGCAGTGTACAATTAACTCCAGCACGTATTGTACTGTACTCCTCTAAAAGCGCATCCTGTACCTTCATTCTGTTACCACCAATCGCTCGTTAAATGAAGGACTGAACCATCACACTACTGTCGTCACATTACATTTGTCTGTAACGCACTAGACTGCTAGAAAAGAATGATCAAGTGTGCCTTTTCATCTGTGTTTTCCTGACCTCTCCTGATAACCACAAGAATCATCAACATCAGCAGTCATTTCATGTGCCTGTGGAGACTCTAATAACAGGTACTCTTACTCAGAGAATGAATAAGTCATTCTGTACTTTTATAAAAAAAAAAACAAAAAAAACAACTAATGGGTAATGTGTAATACATTTCCTGCACTCTTAAGCTTTAACTCAATTTCTGCCCTCTCTGCCCTACAGCCCCCTTTTATCACTGGGGTGTATGACACCTTTCACATGTCGTCATGGTTTAGGATTTGGCAACGAACACTCATCCCACCCCGAGGGGCATTTCTGCACCCTTTTTTTCACAGATAGGGGAAATTGCAGGGAGACGCCGACAGAGAAAGACAGACAGAGAGCAAGAAATGGATAGAGAGACGTGCGCCTGTGTTTGCATATCAGTGTTATTGAGCGGCAGGTTAAGAGAGTTACGTTAATCTCATTATACGATACCAAGCGGGTGAGTAACTACGGGGTCCTCAGAGGGTTTGAAACACCCGAACTGTGACGACGAATGTGGGTCAGGAGATCACACACACAGCAACATCAGCCTGTTTCCAGACAAATCAGACGAAGCAACTCCTTTCTGCACTTTTCATTAGGCACATTAAACAGAGTGTGTGTCACTTATTTGTGTGTGTGTGTGTGTGTGTGTGTCTGTGTGTGAGTAAGGCATCCCTGCAGCATGTTCTGTGCTTGCGTGAGCTCTCGCTGCAGCTTTCACGCTAGCTTCTGAAATCCAGGTCACATAACACACACTAACTCATAACTCATCGCTAACCTGCGCGTGTGTATGCATGCATGATCGTACGTGTGTGTCCATGTAGTGTTTAAGTGTGTGTGTACAAGGATACAGGTGTGTGTGTGTGTGTGTGTGTGTGTGTGTGTGTGTGTGTGTGTGTGTATGGTTGTTGTGTGTCTGCGATTACATACTTCCTCATGCGCAAAGTGTGGATGTAAATGTGTCCGTTGGACACATTGGTAAACATTGGGACATCGCAGTAACATAAGTCACTGCAACCAGATCAGGAAGATCTCTGTTGAGTTGCCCGAACGTGTCTGGATCAAGAAAGAGGTTGGGAAATATAAACTAATTTCATACATGACAAGATAAAGCAGCAAATCTCTGACAATCTTCACATTGGAGCAGCTGGAACCAGAGAATGTTTGGAATACTTCCTGTGAAAAATGAGGGGAGCTGCTAATTGATTATCAAAGCAGCCGCCGATTAATTATCTGTCCATCAACTCACCAATGAATTGACTAATTGTTTCTACTCTACTTTCTCCCACCTGGGCCAGAATCCTACTGTGATGAGAACAGTTACTGGTTCATGTGTCTATCCGAGCATTAACAGGAAGACCCACAAGGACTTGCTATTTGACTTTAAATCAAGGGTAACGATGCGACAGGCTTTCTGTTCCACTAAATAAACAACACGCATCTGATCTAACCTTTATGAAATGGCAAAGGCAGAGGTTGTGCAGCTGTTTTTGCTCGCCACTTTGCAACGAAGGAAAGATGCTGATGTCTTTATTTGTTTGTAAAAAAAAAAAAAATACACAGCTAAAATACAGGTGATGAATGAGACTATCGTAGATGGCAACTGTCTTCTATGTGTGGAAATGATCCAAAAGATCGCTCGTCTTTGCAACTGACTGACATGAGAGCACAGGATAAGTATGAAACATACAGCATAAGCCCAGCCCTGCAGACATCTTCAGTAAACTTCAGATGAACTGTTTCTGATGTGGCTCAGGTGAGCAGCGTAACATTCCCTGTTCCATGAGTAGAAGGGACCATGAATGATGTAAATGATTGCCCATACACCCTCAGAGTTGTTGCTGATCTGATATGAAGGCTTGTAACATTTGCAGCCGCAGCATTTGTAACCCAGAATTGGTAACGTGGTGAACTGGGTCAGGGCCTGTAGATTACAGAACCGGAGTGACACGGCAGCTGGGGTGAGACTAAGAAAAAAAGGGGAAGTACAACAAAACGCTTAAATCTTGCATGTTTCGCAAATGTTGGCACTCGGATTTTATATTCTTTCGGCCATTAAAATGTTTCCGGTGTTTCAGCAGGCTCCATCAGATGGACATCGGAAACACAAACGCATTCACGACCGAGATCAGGAAAAACGGCGGGGAGTGATGGGAAGCCCTGGGACTGTTTGCATGGGTCAGATCCTGTTCTATCAGGGTAAAGCTCCCCATCCTGCTGATTCTATATCAAATATTCACCGCCTCCTGCAGAGCTAACATTTAAACACCAACAGCCAGCAGTGAGGGAGGGTGGAGGGAGGCAGGGGAGAGCTGGATGGGGGTTGGGGGAGGTTAAGGACGTTCATAATCCAGTGCAAAGAGAATGCCCACTCCTATAACCAATCCTCTATTTTGGGAAAATGCCTCTCCGTCCCTGATGTGCCCTCAAACGAGAACGACGAGGCGGATACATTAAAGAACGAATGCTTTCAGAGCAGCATTTTTGTGTCGTGAAGGCCAAGAAGTATGAATTCATTGTACAGAGAGAAGACGAGGATGTTCTTTGAGGGTATAGAGGCAAGGATTGAGACTTGAATGCAGGCTAAAGGACCAAGTCTATTATTAGCTCCGTGTGAACGCTGCCAACTGGAGCGCATGTGTGTGTTTGTGTGCGTGCCAAACACATCAGCCATCAAAAAGACATCAGATCCAAAGAGCAACGTGTGCACAACCTTGCTCCGATACAGATTAGACGAGCGCACGCAAACTGGTAATGAGATTAAAACATTCAATTCCATTATTTTGGGAGCAGGGTGTCAAAGGTGTCGGGGCGCAACGGCTACATGCAGCGGCGTCCTGACATCCGACATCCCGAAACAAACAAGCAACGAGCATTCGCGCTCCCATAATGCTCTCCATCTATTCCAGCTCTCCTCTGGAGGCTGAATATGTGTCAGAGATGAATTTTGCATATGTATGAGGAGGAGGAAGAGGAGGAGGAGGAGGAGGAGGAGGAGGAGGAGGAGGAGGAAGGAACTGGGGCAGGAAAGTGGAGCATCATGACCAGGAGTTTGCATCGATCCACACAGGAGAGGAGGAACCTGCACAGTTGCTTCACCTTCAGTCCAACCTTTATCTGAACGCTAATGACTCAAGTAACGGCTGCAGCTTTGCTCAGCATCTAATCTAACGCTGACACTGTTAACTCTTCGTGACTGATTTGAACTAATTAAATGTGCTCAGCCTGAGCAGTGTTTACAATTTCACTCCATTTACACTGTTATATTGAAATAAACAGTCCCCCATTATGTTTTTTGTGTAGCTGAGGCGCCGTTTTGGCCTCATGAACAGCAACATCCCTGGTTTGAAGTCACCTGGGGGGACCTGTCAGCACTGCCCACAAAATATTGATGATTTGAGTCATCAGTAGTAAAGCCACTGGTGGACTAGTGGACGAGCATGCCCGGCTGTGTCTCTAAAAAACTACAAATCTAAACGTGATGAAAACAGTCGGCAGAACAAGTTGCTTCTGTTTGCTGCGTGTGTGTCTACATTTCTTACCTCTCCATAGTCGGTTGTGACGACGAGGGTTCCGTCTCCACAGGAGTTGACCGTAGCGGGAACCAGCTGCTCCTTCTCTCTGACCCAAACACGGGCCCCCTGGATCACAGACACACACAAATACTGAAGTTAACCACTGCGACCAGTGAAGAAAAAACAGAGGGATTTGGTTACGTAAAAGTAATGAAACCCCAGGTGGACCTGAGTGAGATCTTTGAGTCAGATTTAGTAACGCTGTGTGCTCTTATTTTGAAAGGAGCTTTGGGTACACAAGAAGCACACACCACTGGTTCGCCGTTTACCCTTGATGCCGACAGTCACTTGTTAGTTTCTATAACATGTAACACAGTCTGTATGTATGATGAGAGTGCACAGACGGTCACAGATGTGTTTAATGAGAGACGAAGACTTTAACATCTGGAGTGGCAACAATGCTTGACATCTGTAAGTGCGCGCTACATGCGTGTGTGTGTGCGTGTGGTTGACTCAGGGTCAGAGGAAGTGTGCTCTCCCCGCACAGACAAAGCCCTCATTCACACAGTCGCTGACCTCCGACCCCCAGCCCTTGAAAAAGAGGCACAGAGGGGGAAGAGAGGAGGGGACACGAGGGCACGAGAGAAGAGGAAGAAGATACTCCTCTTCTCAGTCAACGGGGGCTACTGAACTACTGTAAAGACAGGAAGTGAACCACATGCTAAGTTTGTACAGTTTAATCTGTTGCACTGAGCTGTTTTGAAATGTAAGCTCAACTAGTGTAAATGACATCACAATGAACAAAATCAACTGCTAAAAAAAGACTCTAAAGAATAATTACAATATGAAGTCTAATAGAAAAGTTTGGAAGGAATTTCACTCAAAGTGCTTGAAAACTGGAGTATAATCATTTTTTAATGAAATGTAAACATTTCCAGCAAGAACAATTTTATGGGTTTGGGGGCGTTGTTCTGACAAAACAAGACATTTGAAGATGTTGCGTTGAGCTCAAAAGAAGGAATGATTTCAGTATTTTCATGATATTTTGACATTTTTAGTCCAAACAACTGATTGAAAATAATTGCAGCTTTAAAGGTGTATTCCAATCCATTTCGGTCTTGTTGCAGGAACAAAGTTTCCAGACATGAGTATCAGTAAGTTAATCAGCGAGTCTAACGCCTGAGAGGGTGTCTGATCCCTGATATGGCTCAGTGGGACACCACATGTGCATCTGAATGAAGTGAGCGACAGAGGAGGGGTGGAAATGAATTGTTTTAGCAACAGATGTCAGATGTCCCAAACCCCCCCAGCACCCCCCAGCTACTTTTATCTCTTTCACTCTCTTCTCCTTCTCGCTGCCTTTCTGTCTCTTTCTTGCACTCTTCATCAATCTGACACACACACATACTGATGGTAATAGAAAAACCAGTCGTGCCCGAGGCTACGGAGTTAACCGGGCAGAAATCATTCACACACACACATATACTGTATACACGCACACACACACTGTTGGGTAAATCGGGGTGACAAAGAGGGGAAGAATGTCTTCTGGCTTTTTTGCTAACCTTAAACTTTTGTAGTCTAACAATTAGGATACACGCACATTTTTCAGCCTTTGCTGTACTTTGTGTTTTGTGCTAGCAAATGTTAGCATGCTAACACACTAAACTAAGATGGGGAACATGGTAAACACAAGACCTGTAGACTCTCTGACAACAAATCATTGTGGATCTGTGTTTTAATGGTGTTGTGTTTGTGCTGTAACAGTTTTATAATCTTAACCCCAATTTGCCTAATTGAGTCCATTAAAGCCTGAAGTCTGAAATCCACTGCATGTTACACTGAATGCTAATTCACTCCGATCTCTCCCCCGAACAAGCCTCATACATCTAGAATCACTCCGACATCTGAAAAATTCAAGAGGCCTCCACACTCCCTCTGTTGTTCCTCTCCTCAGCAACTCTCTATATATAGACGCCTCTAGACCTTCTCTCTCTCTCTCTCTCTCTCTCTCTGCAGCCGGTCAACCTGTCTCGCCCCTAGCTCCGGCTCGTCTGCCTGGCAGATTCCAGCACACAGGGCCACTGTAATGATGGCGGTGCTGTGGCTTGACCTGATGACCGCCTCGGCCTGAGGCTCTCCTCACCAGTACTTTGCTACATCCTGTTTTAACCGATAAAATTACCTCTGACACATCTTGAGCTCTGGTCCTGAAACACACCCATTTGTGCATTAATACATTCTCCTTCTTTTTCCATAAACCTGACTGTAACATCCTTGCTTTCAGTCTCACACGCTATCTGTCTCTTCTCTGAGTAAATTGGTTTCAAGTCCTGGATCGATGTGCTTTTTCCAGAGCTATGTGCTATCTTGGAGGCAAATGCAGCGAAGGGGAGACCGAGGGTTATAAATGACCTGCCAGCGTTGCAACTAACATCTACCAACACCCTCGTACACCTCCTCCTCCTCCTCCTCTCTGTGTCCTCCTCCCCTCCCCCCAGTCTATTACCGACCCAGACGGACAAGGATGGCCATGCATGACAAACAAACTCTGGAGCTCTCTGTCTGCGCGATATACCCGGTGAAATCATAGGTTTCTGCTCTGTGAAATTCAAACCGTGCCGCTGTCACACCAGGGCCTCCAGCTTCGTCCATCACCTTTTCGTCAAGCTCCATTAAACCTCAACCAACCTCAATTGTCACCTTACCCTCAAACATGACCTCTGACCTCATCTCTCACACCATGCTCTCTAAACACCAGGAGCTGAAGGAGTACCAGAAACATACATGGGATGCTTTTCAATTGATTTTAGGAAGGAAGAATAATTAGTGCGTCTGTGACAGTTTGTTTCATTTCATAATGTTCACTGTGCCATGTGCCCACTCTGCACCTAACTGGATGAATGCACTGCTCTTTCTAACCAGGCAGCTACTTTGAAAATGTCAAATGCATTCATTTCTGGACACATTTGAGGCAAGAGGTGATCCACACAGTTGCAGAATTGTGCCTCATATAGGCCTAACCCTATGCTGGAAGTAGTTGCTAATGGATTCTGAGTGGATGATAGTCAAATTAAAATGTCATGCTGACAGCTGAGCTTGTGAGATGAAGCCTTGTGTGCAGAATTGCATAACAGCAATGTTGTCAGTGGATTAAGCAACCTGTGCTGTTTTTGTGCCCAGTTTTGTTCTGCTTGTTCTGTGGGGTTTTTTTTGTTTGTTTTTTTTTACTTTGCTTTTTTATATTTTAGGAAGCCTTTTTAACATCTTGGCCAGGGAACTATAGCCTTTTAGCTAATTCTGGCATTTTTATTCATGTATCACCATGTGTTTTATTCATTTGCACTATCCCTTCTAAATAAAATGCATTTCATTAGGGATTGATATAAAAGCCACGGCAATAATAGAGAATAGAGAGAATCTTATGAGACAAAAACAGGGCTAGTGAAGTGTGGCAACAAGTGAGGACAAGGTGTGTTGCCAGTTTTGTAAATTATTTTGGTTAAAGACCTACTGTAGGAACCACTTTGCAGGCACTCCCTTTGAATTTATGTTACGCAGTTAGCATGCTTCAATTATTTTTTTTGTTTTGCTAACTTCCTATGACAAAGTGTACACAGCGTCATGATTTTTGAGTCATTTACTGTTTTATTTTGTAGGTTCACTCCTTGTGTCATGTTTTGCTTTACACTTCCTGTCTTTGTCTCTTTACTGGGCTCTTTTTTCCTGCTTACCTGTGTTTCATTAGTTAATAAGTCCTTGTGTATTTAAGTAATTTTCAATTTTTTTTTAAAAGGAGAATGTGGCACAATTTCAACTCAATATATGGCAAAAAGACAGGCACTTTAAGACAAAGAAGGGTTGATTATACAGAGAAGATAAATGGGAGAACTATTAAGAAAATCCTGACCATCAAATAATCTTCCATGACTGAGCGCACAAAAGAGAGCTTCCCCAGAGCATTTGGCCTAGACACCAGAACAGCTGTATAGGTGTGTGTGTGTGAGTGTGTGTGCGTGCGTGTGTGTGTGTGTGTGTGTGTGTGTTTGTGTGTGTGTGTGTGTGTGTGTGTGTGTGTGTGTGTGTGTGTGTGTGTGTGTGTGTGTGTGTGTGTGTGTGATAAAGGCCTTGTTTCTGCTCGGGTGATCACATGGACGCCCATGCCATTTGACTGAGGCGTTGCCCCGGAGACAGTCTCTGATGAGAGACGCTCACGCCCCAACAAACAGCGACCATCGACCCAAACATACTATTAATGTCCGTGGGCAAACACACATTTTTAAATACACTCATGACACTAATATGAGCATCAATGCGCCATGTCTGATAGAAACAATATTACCCACATATGCTTTTGCCTCTTTTAATAAGGGAAGATCAAATAAGATACACAAAAAAGGAAAGGACACAGTAAGTAAAGATCCAGACAAAAAAATTAACCCTAACCCTGAGAGAAAAATGGTAAGATCTTTGGTCAGCAGTCCAAAACGGTAACCTCAGATTGGAGCGTTGGTGGCCAAAGACAGTCTGCAGCAAAATTTGGACAGCGAAAACACACAAACACAAATTATACGAATCAAACACAAATGAGACATGACAGGGACAGAAAAAGAGAAAAGGAGTGACTCACAGGGACAGAAGCTTATCTGACAACCTGACTGTCACTGACGGGCAGAAGGACAGAAAAGAGGAGAAGGACACGACAGAGAAAACAGGGCAACAGAGGGATGACAGTGATGATACTGGGAGATACACCAAAAACTAGAAAATGGGGGCAAAGGTTAAAAGTAAAGGAGGCTGAGGAAGACGCAGAATGACAGGAACGAGACACAAATGAATAAATGATGAGGGAAACAGCTGACCAGTCAGCAGCTAATGGAGGAAAACTAAAGAGCAGCGAAGAGGTGGGAAGACACGGTGGGATCTCTGGAGACTAAAGGTCAGGGGTGCATTCAGAGATGGCTTTGAATGTGTGTGTGTTTGTCTGTCGCTCTGTCTAGCTGTTTCAGCACACTCATTTATTACAGTTGCTTCAACCACAGAGTTCAAACAGCACCTCATACACAACCAAGACTCACAAAACACCACCAGACATCAATAATTCAACATGATAATATCTTTACTGCAGTCCAGCAGCTCTCCTGATGTTAATTCTCTCAAAATAAATAAAATAATCACAAAGCAAGATCAGCCATTAAAGCTGCACTCAGCTCGTTTCTAACTACCTCAATTCTCTGCCTGCAACATCCCTGCAATGATGGATATCTTATAGGAGAGTGGGTGTGGGTGTGGTTGAGTGCTTATCTGAGTTAATCGGGCGAGGAGGGGAGGGTCCTCCAATATGGTTCATGTCAGTCCTGAGTGGGTGGTTTCACTTCGAATGGGAATGGTCACTCACGCAAACGGTCATTCTGGTTATACATAACCTATCACCTGCCTACAGTGTAGCCTCTTGGGTGTAGCCAGTGAAGACCAGGTAACGAGTCACAGGTAACGGATGTACTGGCATACACTTCTGCTTCCACCCACTGATCATTGTTTACAGCCCGATCGGCAATCTTGGAACTGATTGTTCCTTGCTCAAATGTAAGTGATCATTACAACTCATACTACAAACAGGCTACAATTGGAAAACATCAGCTTCCGATACTGAAATCATCTCTTTGCCTATAGTTTCTGTAACTCGAGTGTCAGTCTGATTGGAGAGTAGTTAATATTCTGGGAATTCAGTGGTTCGTCACTTGGCTCCACAGTAAAATTGTTATCTTCATATTTTACTGCCTCCCATTGATGACAGAATCCCATTGGACACGCTTTGTGGCGGTCAGGATCCCTGTGGTACCAACATTTTTGTGTGTCAAATCTCCGTCAGAAGGGCTATTGTACAAGAAGCAGGTGAATTTGTGTTAAAGGGACTCCCCGCTTTCACCGCTCACCATCACTGTGATAAAGGCTCTCTGATCCATCCCCAGTAGTGCAGCCCGGCCTGTGTCAAGGACCTAAACTGTGTCAGTAATATTCCATTAAAGGTGATAATACAATCAGGACGGCGAGGCTTTCAGCAGATTATGGCGGCTGGAAGGAGAACAACAACATGTATTTATGTGTGTGTGTGTGTGTGTGTGTGTGTGTGTGTGTGTGTGTGTGTGTGTGTGTGTGTGTGTGGGTAGGTGGGTGGGTGGGTGTGTGGATAAGTGTGTGGGGGGTGTCACCAAATGGGATTACAGCTAACATTCAGCACTGTAGGTATAAACAATAACATCTGGTGACAGAAAGAAATGTTTCATTCATTTTATTACCCTTTCTGGACGTTATGCTGTTAGAAATTCTTCAGTGAATGCGTGAAAAACAGATGATTATATCCCTCAGCTTATAACGACCTTTAAATCGAATGTCTTACAGTTGCTGTCTATGTAGTTGTGGAATGTTTTATTTGTAAATTTTCATCTCTTATCTCTTTTATTATAGTTCTGAGGAACAACGCATATTTAGCTGACTATTCATTTTATGACCCTTAACCAAGAAAAATCTACACTTGACTGCTATTATATTCTTGCATACCATTACTCTTTATTGTTAAGTGTGTTTTTCGCAGTCACAGAAAGCCAGATTGCACCTGTTTTTCAATGTTTTATGGCAGCATGGTTGTCTACAGAGGAAACAATTGGCAAGAAATGGATAGCTCTTCTTCTTCAGTGGCTTTCCTCTTGAACATCTCATTGTTTATATCCCCAGTCAAAATCCCTGGCACGCTGCACATTACTCAGTCACGTAGCGTTCCCTACACAAACCTTGGGGGAAGTTATTCTTGTATCTCACTACTGTCTAGCAGCGTGTTGCATCTTAAAAATGTATTTTTATGTCTTTCTGCACGGAATGACAAAATGTTTGCCTGGAGCACTGAAACAGAAACCCGCTGCGGGATAGCAGGTAGAAAAAAGTTTCGCTTTCTCCCTTAAGGTTAGCACGGGGAATGCTACGCCACCAAAGCACAGAGTTACTGTAAGGAGTCACGAAGGGGTCACGAAAGTAATGCAGAGACCTGAAACCAAAGCTAGTCATGAAATGTTTTAAATCGCAGTAGGATTTGCCTGATCATTTCACATAATTTGCAGTCATGAGAAACTAAGAAATTGACTTCTAAACTATAATTATTCTAATCACAAACCCATATAAATTGTGCTGATGGAATAAATGCCCTTTAGTAGTGTAAGGGTTGAGATGATCTGAACTTAAAATGATGTTGGAACAAGAACATTCACCCAGAGAGTCCTCCCAGCTGTTGGTCTGACAAAACACAACGTTTGAAGACTTGGCTCTGGGAAACGATAATGGATTATTTCTGACATTTCACAGACAAAACAAAATGTCAGATAAATCACCATTAAAAATAATTGTAGGTTGCAACCACCAATTTGTTCTCCTCTTTCTATCCTGGTTGAGAACACTTAAATACTGTAACGTGGCCAACACACCCACCCACTCACCCACACACACACACAAGCGGAGGACAGTGGGTCAAAGCCCCCTCACATGGAACTACTGTAGATACAGAGCTGCCACACAGTTTCAGGCGCGACGTGTTCCCTGTTTGGCTGCTTTACTGTTATTCTGTGATATCTGCAGCTTTAGATGGGTAACCTTTGACTTGTCCTTAATTCCAAAACAAACACATGAAAGATTTATCCAAAGTAAACCAGATCAGAGTTTACTGCTTAATTACAAACGAGGGATAAAAGGCAGCGGAGGGAAGCAGCGGTTAATGGTATTTTGCGTGTGTGCGAGTGCAAGTGCGTTTGCACGGTGCAAATCCTCTTTGAGAGGCCAGTTTTGAGCAGTCTGCTAATTATCACATTCTCTCTCATCTTGGATTAAAACTACAGTCACACACCCCCACCCCCCAACAACACCCTGGCAACAAGAACTCCACGGCAACAGCGTGGAAGCAGGGCACCATGGAAACAGCCTCTCTCCTCTCCGAGCTTTGGTGGATGCTGGGAGATGGTGTTTCAGGCGGAGAGGATTGTGGGATATGTTGTACTGTATCGTATGTATTCCCATTTTATCTGCTGAATTTTGTTTGTATTTATTAATTTAGTCTGGATTTGAGTTTTTACCTAAGGACAAACTGGTTATCTCTCATTTGAGGCTATAGACCATGTGTAAAGTTTACTTGGATATCGCTGTCCATGAGGTGGAAGAAGTAGGTGTTAAAAGTAAACTGAAATCTTGTGGAAAGAAACATGATATTCTGTTGCAGTAAAGCTAATTTATGACATCATGGACCACTTACCAATCAGTGTTTTTTAATGCATGTTGTTCTGTTACATGTGAAGTGTTTTATGTGTTTTTCATCATTAAATAAACTCATTAATTCATTCATCAGATCAAAAAAAAACTTTAGTCAATCCATACTTTGAAGCCCGTAATTAATATGAGAGTACTTACTTAAACAATCAATCCATCTGTATCTACTTTGATAATCAATTAATCAGTTTCTTTAAAAATGGCCAAAATTAATTGGGTCTATAGCTGTTGTTTTGGGCTTAAGGAAATAGTATTTGCAATTTTCTTTTCTTTTCAAATCAACATTTTACAGACCAAACGAATCACCAAAAATGGATAATAATTAAAAGCTGTAGACCTATATGTAAAACAGTCCGTGGTCCAGTGCATAAGTGTGGACACACTTCTTAAAAAGAAATACTCTTCGTTCCAACTACTTCTAACAATAAGTCATTCGCCCGGTTCCATCACAGCTCTTTAGGAGAAGGGTAGGATTCTGGGAGACGCTGTTTTATTCACCCGCCGTAAAACAGTTTTAAAGCAGTTTCACACCTACACATGCAGAACAAGCCGGAGAGTGAGACGGGGAAGTAGAAGTAGAAGAGGGGAAGGAGAAAGGAAAGGCAGAGCTGGAAAAATGCCAGAAGGAGGAGGGCGACTGTGGTTGGTTGGCCGTGATGGAGAAGCACCAAGTGAGTGGCCGCAGGGAGCGAGCGAGCATCAGACGGAAGGGACAAATAGGAAATGAGAGAGAGAGAGAGAGAGAGAGAGAGAGAGAGAGAGAGCGAGAAAGAAGCAAAGCTGATGCAGCTCCTGAGCAGAACAAATGCGTTTGGAGCTGCTGAATATAGGTCACACATCTCCAGTGACTGTTCCCTCCACTGAACCAGCTTTCTGCAGAATGCACTTCATACAAAATCCTGCATAATTGGTCCACAATCTATGGACTCAAATTTAGCTCTTTATGTTTAAACAAATTCCACAAAGGTGTGAACATGTGCTGCCATTTGCAGACACTTTCTGTAGAAGCACAACAATGGCAGCTGCTGCTTTGTTACCATGCACACTTTATACACATGCAACCATATAGAATGCCTCCATATGATTAATATTTTATTGCAGAGCAGGTTCTTTGCATGAAAAATCAACCTCGATGTGAGAAAGCTTTCATTGCTCTGTAAACATTCTCGCAGGCAATAGTGCCCACTCAACAAATTGCATAGTAGTGAATGATTATTTACAGCCCTGTTCGGTTATATAGACCGAGGAGAACGACAGAAAAAAGAGGAGAAGACTGTTGACTGAGAAAAGCCAGGACAGAAAGCGAGGCTATAAACAGGCAGATATGATACAGCGGCAGTGACAGCCGGCTTGAGATAATGTCTCAAAGCTGTTCTTCCAACGTTCACACGTGTCCGTCTCTCCGGTTATCAGTTCATGGTGGCTGTGCACCTGTAATCCAGTCCGGACCCATCACACTCAAAGCAACACAAACACAAAATGTCACCCCGGACACCAAATGTCACCCTTGTCTTACACGGACACACACAAAATCATGCAGGCCTGCAGACATCTAGGACTAGAGGGTACAGGCCCAGGGTACACCTTGGTGCACAGTATTGTGTTGCTGTCATCTAAACACAGAGTGAGACAGGTTAAAGAGTCCAGTATAAGTATAAAAGCTATTAGCATAAACCTATTACACATACTAAACTGCATGACACAAATGAGCCTCATACTTACATTTACAGGGGATTTGTATTCAAGTTTGACACATTACTTCCAAATGTAATTGGAAGTTATGCTAACTTGGGAGGCTATATTCACTTCCTGTTTGCATGGCTGACAACTTGATGGTTTTTCCTTCCAGGATGGCAAAAGCATGACCCGCCCTACTCCGCCTCTGATTGGCTTACCCTGATATTCTCCCCTGAACCCTAACCAGTCTCACTCCTAATGCCAAAATCTCACCGACCCAACCAACCTGAAAGATGACATATTACTAAAGTCTTTAGTTCGCTTATACATTCCTTAAGTTCCAAGCCTATACTTCTGTGTTTTTCTTCAATTGCAGTTGCCTTTGGAAAGCATTGCAAAGTAACGTAGAACATAAGGATATTTCTCTGAAATGCATACCAGGATATCATTCAAATAGCCTACATTTTTCTGCAGTATGTTGATGTCCCTTTGGGTCATTTCTAATGTATCCACAGTATCCTTTTACTTTTCACATGTCTGTTGTCTTTCAGCCAACCAACTGGCAAAAAAAAGAGAATGATTTTCTGTGTGTATTTAGAGCGCATAATGTCACTGCGACTTCCATATTCCACTACTAACCAATCCAGTTTGAATATGAGGGGATTATACAGTAGTGTACTGCCACCTGACATTTCATGCTCGGCTGGCCGGCCAGCTATCATGTTTTCTGCCTGGGTTGAGAGCGAGCCAGCGAGGGAGGTCAGCTGTTCACTCTTTTCTGGTCCAAAGGGATGGATGTACTGTAAGTGGATGAACGCAGAGGGATATGAAGCTGCGGGATGGAGCGATGAAGGCGGCAGAGGAGTGAAACGAAGTGGATGCTGGACAGACACCTCCTGAGAGGACTGATTACTCAGCAGCAACCGCTGCATGGAGTCTTTTTTCGCTGGGTATCAGATATGCAGCTTATGCAGGACTGCGGGCCCGAATGTCATAACTCAATAAGTCACTCCATTTTCAGGTCCCACATGAGCTTTCAGAGAGCGTGGGGCGCGGGGGCTGCAGGGTTGGTGATGTGGTGGTCTGTTTTATTGACACTATGATCAATACATTACAGACAGACTGAGGGGAAACGGAGCAGGGGGAGATGGTAGCTGTTGCTGTATGATCATCCGAGCGGCTGTCATGAGTGGTGTTGTTCATTTCGGGCATTATTTCAGGGATTCTATGGCTCACACCTTGGACACCAGTGCCCACCACAACCACTCACACAAACACACCACTAAACGGCATGACATCACTGCCAATGTGAGAGGCATTTAAACCCATATCAGATTAACTTAAGGGGGGTAGGCGAGGATAAGTAGCTTGGAGAGGATGGATATTGGCATCCTAGTGAGCGGACAAGACGGCGTTTTGTGTGCGACTGACCAAAACACAAATGACAAGAAGGGTGTGTGTGTGTGTGTGTGTGTGTGTGTGTGTGTGTGTGTGTGTGTGTCAGAGATAAAGCTCAGACACCAAGCTGGATCTGAATGAGAATGGTTTTGTCAAATGCATCCTAGGATGCTGGAGGTGGAGGAATGAGCAGGAGGCTGAATACATCAACCTCAAATTCAATTAGATGCCAGTTGTTAACCATTTGTCTCCCTCCTATATCTCACCCATCCCATCCACACACACACACACACACACACACACACACACACACACACACACACACACACACACACACACACACACACACCCATCATCCATCTACTCCTCCTCCTCCTCCCCCCTCCTCAATTCCCGCAGCCGTGTACCAGACCCTTACCCACCCTATGGATCCATCCCATCCACAGTGCATTAAAAAAAAAAAAGACGCACAAATAAAAAGGGTCTCTCAGCAGCAGCATGCTGTGGGAGGGCTGTTGCTGGAGGCCAACACGGTCTACCCTCCGTTAACAGATTGCCTTTAATCCGAGAGCCAGCCTTATGGATGCAAAAGCCCGTGTCAGCTCTCGTTTGGCCAATTTATCTGCGGCTCTGCTCTGAATTAATTCACCAAGCCGGCAACCAGCCGGGCCCCGATGCTCCGCAGTGACAATAAAATAAACGGTGTGTTTGGTTTATTTGCAATCGATGGAGACATGCAGTTAAGACACATGGGCCTGGTCCTGGTGGGTCTTGTTGGGGACAAGCAAAGCAACACCTGCCGAAACGCGATGCGAATCAAAGGAGAGAGAGGGGGGGGAAAAAGCACCATCTTGCACCAGCAAAAGCATCCAGCATCGGCGCCAACATGAGCCCTGTCACACCGCGACTGTCTCATCTGTCACGGGCGTTTAGCTCCGTGATACTGTCACACAATTCTCCGTGGCTTACCTCTGTGAAAAACGCCTCCATCCTCCCCTACTCCTCCCAGACGACACGCGCCCGGCCCCGCAGAGCGCAGACACCGGCTCCGGTCTCCGGTGCGCAAATCTCGCCGAAGGAAGGGCGAGCTGGTGCGTGAGGATCCGTGAAAGGTAGCGGTGCCTGCGTATCGGTGTTTCCCATTCACCGAGCGTTAATCTGCATCTCCGGAATGTTGCGCGCAAACACACCTCAGCAGCGGCGGCGGCGACCGGGCGCTATGCGCAAAACAGCCACATGAGAAAAAAAAAATCCGGCTGTGATGAAAAATTAAAAGTGTCCACGCCAGGGATCCGTCGGAGGAGCGCTAATTGAAGCGCCCCGGTTTTCCAGGCCTGCTTCGTTTTAGCGTCCCAGTGTATATGTGTGTGTATATGTGTGTGTGTGCGTATGTGTCAGTGTGTGTTGTGTGTGTGAGAGGCTGTGAGTGGAGTGCATGGGGTTGAGAGAGAGGACCAGTCCAGGGGCAGAATGAGCTTGACGCTGCTCACCGCACACACCGACGGGGCGGTGCAGGCACAGAATCCTCCAATACAAAACACACACACACACACACACACACACACACACACACACACACACACACACACACACACACACACACACACACGTACACAGGGCAGATGTATGCTGGCGTTAAGTTTTTTTTCTGCTCAGCACCAGCATCTAGATTTTTTCTTTCTACTCCAGTCCAATTTTTATGTAGTCTAGATGAGCTGGTCTCAAAGTAGGGTGAGGGGACCTCCAGGCTTCCTTGAGGAGGTACCACACAAGTAACACAGTGACATAGTGTGGGATTATTTTGCTCAAGGGTTTTAGTCATTTGCTATAAAACATTCAAAAGATTCTGCAATAGGCGTCTAATTTGTGTCACTTCAGGGGTCCTTGCCATTAGAAACGCTGGCTCCACCACTCGGGGTAAAACACTGCTTTGGCCAGCGACTACCAGAACAGATGAAAGATCCTCGGTCCCAGTTGGCCTCATTACAGGTGTTGATCCCTAAACGGACCAGACTGACAGAAATGGAGGGATAAGAGGAGTTATGGAAAAGAAAAAAAAAAGGAAAGTAAGATAACAATCTCTCTCCTGACAAATTGAGGAACAGCACAGCTGCTTTTGTTGCTGGACTTTCTCGGGGCCACTTCACATATGAAGTGTCTAAGCTGCCACTTTCTATTGAGTCATAACTAATGGATTTATGATACTTTACAGCCTTTTCCTAGACCCCTCCTTTTATCTGCATGCGCATCAAAAGTTGAGGGGGTCTTTTCTTGGTCAAGAGCCATCCTCTATCCAAGTTTCATAGAAATCCATGCAGTGCTTTTTGCATAATCCTGCTGAACAACAAGCCAACCGATGGACGCTGGCAAACACACAACCACCTTGGTGACGGCAGCTACAGTTTTGCATTTTTCTAAGAGCCCTCTATGAATGTCTTACGTTTATGACTGCAGTCCTGAGATTTATTATCCTTCATTAATGATCTATGAACGTACGTCACTGTATATCTGATGGTTTAGTACCATTACGACCACACATGCCTACTTTTGCATGAATCTTATATAAATCACTGTTGAGTGTAATAATGAATTGTGACAAGGTGGCTTGAGTCGACATGAATATGTAACAACACAGAGGAAGAGATCTCCCTATCACCGAACAAGGTGATGTCTAAATTAGCCGTGAGGCGAGAGCTGTCAGCAGCATTCACTCTAATGTGTGTCAGAAATCACACAAAAACAGACCGAGTGAGAGGGGAGTTAATATTTCCATATGATCTTTCCCAAAAAAGCCTACCGATCATTGGATGAGGAGGAGGAGGCTTACAAGGTTAGTCGGAGCCCCTGTAGGGTGAAAAATGATACCTCACAACACACACAGGCACGTACATATGAGCAGAACAGCGGGGGCAAAAACACCCCAAAACCAAAGAGGACAACACATAACGTCCCCAGTGACACCAGTTTGTATGGATGAGGTAGAAACACACAGACAGCTGGTTTATGTGAGGTGGACCGTGCATTGGTTTTATTCTCCTCAGAAGACCAAGCTGCGGGGGCCAGGTGCAGCCATCACGAGTCCAGCAGGCTGAGGCCTCTCTGGGGGTAAAGCATTGTGAAGCTCAGCCTGTTCCCCCTGGAGCCCTGGAGGTACAGAGGGGGCCTCCTGTATGCATAGACGTATTATTTTGCCGTGTCCTCCATCTTCATCACGGAGACAGATCAAAAGGTACAGCCATAACATCGGGGGCCCCCCTTTTTTGTTAGAAGTGCGCGTCTGTAGGGGTACACACACACACACACACACACACACACACATACGCACATACATTAACAGTCAGGAAATGAGACCTGATCTTTGTAATCTTTAATATGAAGTGGCCTCAGGGGGAAAAGAGAACCCACATGGTGAACCCTGAGACTCCAGCAGCACAGGCCATGAACACTAAGCCCCTTCATGCTGGACAAACAAAGAACATATATAGTTATCTATCTACATGTAAACACATTGAAATTTGCATCAGGGTGAATGTTAACCTTCATATTAAAAGTCTGACATCTGGGAAATAATATCAGTCAACTTTGACTTGGTTTAAGTGCCAACCATCAATTACGTAAACACAGAATCCGCTTGTCCTCGTCCTGCTGTAGCCCTCAATAATTTGGTGTTTTCATGCCCAAGGATGGCTGCAAGTCACTGTAAACATCGTCTCTACCTAGAACGATCAAATTCAACTAAAAACAATTGCATTTCTTAAATGCCAAGATGCATTCAGGTACCATTATCAGCTGTTTGTTGACACAGGACTAACAGAGGTTACATCTCTGTCAGGTTGATTAGGTGGCCAGCGGCAGTGCTTACAAATCATAATGGATGCTCAAATGATCCCCGGTGTTTTCTCAGAGGTGTTTCTTTTAAAATTTAATGAAGCTCCAAAGGACACAGAGATCATTTGCCATCTTTGCGAGAAAATCTGAGATTCGTATTCTGCATATTTTGCTGCAACATTTTGAATAGACAGTACATTTACTGTTTATAGCTACCTGTTCAACCTATTGGGTTTGCTTTTACCGTTACCGTACTTTAATGAAACACTGGCATGACTCTATTTCACTTAATGTTGTCTGTACCGAATCCCTCCTGACTAGTCACTCTGGATGTGTAAAACAAATGCTCTGAACATATTTTGAAAGTCAATAAACCAAATGCGACAGACATGAAAAATCCCCAGGGTGGGAAGGCAGAGAGGGGGGAGTAGCTTTCTCTGATCACACGCCTAAAAGCCATCGACCCCCACATGTGTACAGGAACACAGAGACGCAACACACACACAAATATCAGAAAGTCTGCACTATTAAATTCTCATAACCATGACAACACCGGGTCTGAGTGAACCTCAGCCGTGAATTGTGGGATGGATTTTGTTCCCTGCGAGTCAAGAGCAGGACTCTGCTTACTCATCTGACCAAAGCTCTCTGTCTCTCTCTTTCTCCTTGATGTCTCCTTCTCTGCTTACTGTTATACATTGAATGTGTGTGTGTGTGTGTGTGTGTGTGTGTGTGTGTGTGTGTGTGTGTGTGTGTGTGTGTGTGTGTGTGTGTGTGTGTGTAAATCACAGAGAAGTGTGTGTTGGAGACAGATCATCAATAGGTCCTCGGGTTGTCTGAGTGAAAACGCAAACAGATTACCCAAGAGCTCACAGAGAAGACCACCCATCCATGCTGCTGAGTCTTCATCTAGAAACAAACAATGCTAACATATAATTAAGCACATGTATGAAATATGTGGTGTGTGATTCTGTATGTGTGTGTGTGGATGTCATATGTTTCATGTGCTGGTACAGGCGTCACTCACAATCTCACAGACAATCAGTTTTTACGACCGCAACATCCATAAATCTCTCTTCATTCATTAACCTACGTTTCTTTCTCTTGTGTGACCCAGGCTCTCTCGGCGCAGACACATCTGTTCACGGCTGTCTGAGAGGACACGCCGAGTCAAAGGGAAGCAGAGGAACTCAGTGTGAAATGCCCCGACTGATCATTACGACTTTGTGCTGGTTTACTGGTAAAATGGGGCAATCCAAAAAAAGGCCCGGAGGCAGAATTTGGTTGTGAACGAACTCTGTTTTAGCTTTTTGTAACAGTCTCAGAGAAACAAAGAGGCATTGTTTGTACCGATTCAGTGCAAGTTCTGCAGAGAAATGTTCAAAATCCATCAGCAACAACACATTATATGTAAAAAATAATCAAATATCCAATACCTAATACCCTTGAATTTAAATATTTAAAGCTTGGCTGTGTTATGTTATCTGCAACACATCAACAAAGTCACCCCTCTGCCAGCACCAGAATGAAATGCCATGACAGTAACTGCAGCAGCAGTAATTAAGACCTTGTTTTCATCAATCTGCATTATGGTTTATGCAGTTTGCAATGATCAACCCGCACACACAGTCGAGGAAGTGTAATATTGAGCAGATGAGGTTACTTAGTCTCTCTAATTTAATTTACTTAGAATTACTCGATATTAAACCTCAGCCAGCAGAGGGCAATCACCCCAGTCTACCACACTGATGTTTCAACATCAGTCACTCAAGTACATACCTTTAGAGAAACTTATGCTTGGATTTTGTTTTGCTGCCATGTTCCCTGTCATATCAAGGGTTCGCCTGTAATCCAGCCATTGAAATTCTCTTGATTGAATACTTTAGTTTGAAGTAACTGGAGAGCTGGAGTGATAATACAAGCTGCAATCAAAAGGAGGACTAAACATGTTCTCCAGGTGAGTAAAGTAAAGTAAAACAATGGAAGATAAACGCGTTGCCGCTAAACTCACCTGCTATGTTAGCATTCTGCTTGTTGGAAATGCCAATCTCTATGCACTGTAATGTTCATAAGTCACTGGATTTGCTGTTCATAACAACTGTCTTTTTCCAGTCTTTTAAACTTACTTAACACAACCCTTTTCAAACATTGGCCAGGGGAGAACAGATTAAAAATAGCCCTAGGGCTAATCTAGCATTTTTATGAATGTATAATAAGCCAAACTAAACTAGGCAGCCAGTTAGCTTAGCCTAGCACAATGACAAGGATACAAATCAGGCCTACCTGGTCTTTATGCTAAGCTAAGCTAACTGGCTTCCTCATATTTACCATAGACAAGAAAGTGGTGTCAAACCTCTACTCATACCTGTAGTTCCCTGATTTCTTGTAGGGAGGGGAAGCTTATTTTATCTGCTGCTCATACCTCCAGACAATTTCTATCCGTCCTCACAAGCCGCCCTCTTCCTCTCTTTATTGATTATCAACTACAACGCTGATATTGACCACTAACCTTTCTGTCTACCGAGCAAGTCTGAAGGACATTTTCTTGTCTGCAGGCGCAGCAATAATTCGTTTACAATACACGGACATCAGGCCAAACAGGTTACGGTGAGGGAAGGGAAAATCCATGCAGTCTGGTTTTGGAGTTCACTCCCCGAGGACAAGTATACCGAACGGTATGATTCATGCATTCATGTCTGATGCACACCTCCCCACACACACAAACACACACACATGCTCTCAGAGAGTGACATATATGATGTCACCCGATCTGTGTGACTCATGCAACACACAATGAAATCACATTTCTGAGAATAAAGGAGGACTTAAGAAGGTCATTTTGGGAAGAGACTCACTGAGCGGGCTTCTTTTTATATGGAATAAAAATGTATGCGTTTGAATTATATTATCAGCGGACCGTAGAGTGTATTATTTCTCTTACCCAGAGACAGCTGCAGACTATTTTGAAAAAAGGAATTAGGCCAACAGTGCCATATCAGCAAATTATGAATGGAGGCTTGACCTCCTCTTCTCTCCTCTCCTCACACAGGTTTACACTATTGATTCAACAATTCATATCTTATTTTTTATCATCCATATTTGTTTCGATTTTTTTTTTAAAATGTTTCTCTGTGTCGTGTACCAGATAAACCACACAGTGATTTAGATCCCCCTGCTCACCCTCTTCATGGCAAAATGATAGCAGAGATGAGTAATCTCTTTGTTCAGGTAGCTTCCTATCTCCTTCACAGACATCCCCCCCAACACACACACACACACACACACACACACACACACACACACACACACACACACACACACACACACACACACATACACACACACTGAGAAAAGCAATCACACAACCACACTGGTTAAACTTAAATCAACCACGGACAGGAAATTGATATCAGACTGATCCATTGTGTGTGTGTGTGTGTGTGTGTCTGTGATATTCTCTGTCCACAAGTGCCTGAAACATCTGTCAGGGGAAATACTGTAAGGGTTATGGGTTTAGGTTTTGGTAAAATTGATTGAACATCATCACAACAGACAACAATTATTATTAAGACATTTATTTTATTTGGGTGGCTTAACAACATCTATATCCCGTATTTCATATTTTCATTTTTCATTTAATGAAATATATCAAATTGAATAAAGGTTTTGTCAAAAATATTACTTATTTTCTGATTTTTTTCTGACTGTAAACAAAACTTTGAATCTGATCAAACACCAGTCTCCCTCTTTCAACAGGTAACACTTTTTGATGCTTGGTGCAACAGAAACATTTGAGTCTAGTACAATGTTAAATGAATAAATACATTCTTTTAAAAATTAGAGGTGGGAAAACTGGGAAAAGTGACCTTAGCATTCCTTGAATCCTTGTTATGGTCCTATAATCATAAGTTGACATAACTTAGGCAAAAGCTGAAACCTTGATTCACAATAGTTTAAAACAGTAGTCTATTGTATTGTATTATATGTTGAGAATAAAGGCAGTGAGGCAGTTAGGGTTGTTGGAAAGCCGCCCCATGCAGGGAAACCAGCAGGGAGAGGAAGAGCAATGTTTTAAATTTTAAAGGCAGGTTTAAGGAGTCTTACTCTGCACCCTGCATGTGCATGTGTGTGTGTATGTGTAGATTTCATACCTGCTGTGTTGGGTCTACATGGGTGCATGTACAGGAAGGAGCTTGATCTCATTAAGTTTGCTCGAGAGAGATGACCTCATCCTGATTCCCTTTTTCCCTACCCCCCCTTTCCTGGGCAGCACCCCCCCACCTGCCACACCCCGCCGACACCCCCAACCACCCCCCCCACCCCTGCTATCCAACCAATGGGTTGCACGGCAGCATGACAGCACGTCTTTGGATCAAATTAGCTGTCAATGCAACCCCCCTAATTCCCGACAGACAGTGGGGTAATTTAATCAGCCGGCTATAGCCTGCAGCAGAGCAGACCTGCTTAAACACACACATGCAGACACACATAGACCACAATTATCATATCGTGCAAGAACACATGGAGCAGTGGGGAAGAAAACAGATTAGCTCCAACCTAACTTGAACTTCCTTTCGTGTTGAGATCATCTGCAACATCTGCAATTTTAGCCTGCACAAATATCACTAAATAAAGTGAAATAAGATTAAATCAAGCTGTCTAAACATAAGAGATATTGGTTTATGCTGAGCTGCTTTTGGACATCATTTATTTACTTTATATGTCCCTGTTACTGGCGTTTATCAGCTAGTGAGCTTCGTTGTGACAGATTTACTGGATTAAGATGACTGAAGCCTAATCCTAATCAGAACAGATTAAATCCCACAGATTATTTTAATTACTGGATTACACAGACTCCCCCCTGACTCAAGACACCACTGCCCCTTTCAAAAAAAAAAAAAATAAAATCTCTATCCACATAAACAAACACATACTGTCACAAATGGTTGCATAATGAAGGAAAGGAATAAGAATGACCAGCCAGGTTGCAAATGCTTGTGTGTGACTTCATTTTGTGTCTCGTGTGGTCCGACTATCCACTTGTCTGCTTGTGAAACAGAAAACTAGCTTATTAATTCACTTCTGTCCGGGGAGATGGGTTAATGAAATCGTCATCACTGAGTTCAATGCACACACACACACACACACACACACACACACACACACACACACACACACACACACACACACACACACACACACACAAACACATACACAGGGATGTGTGTTAACCTTGTAACTAATGCAGTGACACAGTGAACAAAAGCCCAGCTGTCACTCCAGAAGCTTAACAATCATATATGAATATTCATCACAGCAGAGAGTGACAGAGGGCGAGCTTTTTGTCTAAAGCAGCATCTTGGTACAGTATATTCAGCTCCTCAACCCCAAAGTCTGATCGAAAGAGTGAGAAAAACTGAAGGAGCTAATTGTCGCTTTAGTATTTGTTTTTATGCTCTAAGTAAGAATCTAACTATTCGTGTATGAAAACAATACGTTGGCTATCTAAAAGTGCATGTGAATGGAAATCACCTAGCATATGATCCGAGTACGAGTGGTTACTTTCATTTTTAGGTACCTCCACAGTGCTCTGCATCAATAATGATGATCACCAACATAGAACCCACACACATTTCCCATGTTTTCCAGGTGTGCATGCGAAATCCATGTGTCTTTTTTTTGTTTGAGGGTGCATTCGCCTCTTTGGGTCGAGGGACTAGTGATATTTAAATAGTTTTAAGCTGATCCCTGGCAAATTTTCATCAAAAATGTTATCCATGCATTTCTAAATATGGTGAAAATAGGAAAAGAAAGTAACTATTAATGATAATAAGTACAAAAATACATTGCTATTTGTTTGTTACCCTAATACTGATTTGTTTTACTATATATGTGTGTGTGCATGTATTAATCATTACCCATGCACACCCTTTGAAATTATAAATGGTAGCACAGTAATGGGAATGACACAAAATTTGTATGATCATGAAGGCAGTGTTGCAGAATAAAAGCCACACTTCAATAAATGAAAAGAAATTGTGTTGAAATGTTAATTTGGTAAAAGTAAAAGGAACTTGAACTCATAATGCTTAGGGTTAAAGTATCTGATATTAAAAGTACTAAAGCATCAGAAGTATATTACATTCACATAATCCTAAATAATTGATATGATAAATATATATTTCCATGTCTGTGGGTATATTTTATGATATGGTTTTACCGGCTATCGGACGACTATCAGATCTGAAATTCTGCATTTATTTCCTGATTAACTCAATCGTCTTTGTTAAAAACATGTTACTTTGGCTCTGATGCGACATGAATACTGCAAGGTGACTAGTATCTAAAGTTACCGAATAAATGTAGTCAGTAACAGGTGCAATATTTGCCTCCACAGTATAGTTAGTGAAAGTATAAAGTAGCAGCTAATACACAAGTTAGATATAATTACCTGATAATTGTACTTAAAAACAGCAGGCTACTAGAGTAAATGAACTTAGTTACAATCCATTACTGCATGTAGGCCTCCATTTTATAACAAGGTATAAAAACATACATACAAACGTGGACAGAGGCGAAATTATAATGCTGTGCACACATGATTATCAGTTTTACAGTAGACTACATGTAAAATCTACATCCCTCTTTCCCGAGCAGCATCATCCAGGAGGAGGATGCACTTGCAGAATGAGAGTGCCTCCGACAGATACTAGCACCGACCAGGCGGTGGTAGTAAATACCCATTTAATTACACCAACCAGAGTCTGCAGGGAGCCCGTCATGGAGGCTCCATCAGGGCGTGTGTCGCTGACTTCCCTTATACACACAACCCTCCCTCAGAGCCCCGCCTCCAGCAGCACCTGATTGGCCGCTGTTGTTGCCGTTGGGGAACTCTCTTTCCGATTGGCCGACGGCCCCTGCCACTCAGCTGTGACGGACGCCACACTGCTTTAGCTGTTTCGAAAATGAAACTGGCGTCGAGGGAGGTGAAAGAAAACGAAAACAAGAGGGCGAACAGATAAAAATCCATCTCTGTTCACCTTTATAAGCTGGAAGAGCTTGAGACACGAAGGTAAGGAGCTTGGGAGGGATTGAGAGGTGGCATATTTTGCTGTGAGCGAGGCGGGCCTGTGCTGTCAGAGCACGACAACAACAACACCTGGACCAGTCCTTCGCATTTTACTGTGTCTCTGCTGGACACATGAACCGCTTCAGGCTGATGTTTCTCTTGCTTTTTTTCAGTCCCGTGCTTCACCGTGTGCACTAAGCTTCTGTCTTATATCTTACAGTCCTCCTGTGTTAGTCTGAAGAGGCCAGCTCTCAGGGAAATGTCTCTCTTCCTTTTTTTATACAGCTGGGAATGTTGAGTCAACACAGCAGCTGGATAGGACGTACTGTACTGCAATGGAGGTAAGCTTGTTGTGTCTTTATCTGATATAAACCACACCATAACTTTGCCTTTCAGGGGAAAAATAAAGCAGGACTCCATGTCTGTCCTTACACCCCAGCAATTACACCACAAACCATTATTATCACATCTAGTAAATGTTGTACATCTATCTAAGTATTTCCAATGTGCTTTCTTGCTGTTTTCTTCGATATTTTTTCTGTGTATGTTATAATTACTCCATACCATGTAGCCATGTCCTCTTCAGGAACACCTGCTGTTATTATTTTACCCACCTATCTCCTGCTATAACTAAGTACACATTTCTTGAGACAGACAGTAACCTATGTGGTTGGTTTGAATTTCGGTCTAACCGACTACAGCGGATGCAACATGAAGGGGTGACACCACAAGTCATAACGTGCAAACTGCTAAAGATTCATTTTCGTCTGTGCAACAGGAAATGTGTGAACATTGTTATTGAATGTCTCAGTCAGTTACAAAACACAGATTTGATGTGTCTTCCCCTTATATGTAATCATATCAGGCATTAGAGACTCAGGAGGTTTTGCATTGGTGAAAATCAGGCTCAAGGTTTGGCACCAAAGTCTCATCACCAATTTTTTTGTTTACCCTTTTAATAGATTCAGATAATCTGCTAGCTAACTCTGGTACAATTACTTTAATGTATGTGGTGTCCCTGTGCAAAAAGCAAAGAGACAGAAGAGACTGTCCTTTAACCAGGGAAACTAAATTTGAACCCATTTGTCAGCAAGAATCCAGCTCCCAGGCTGCTGCTCTGTCACTGTAACCTTTGACCTCCCCTCAGAAGAATAAAGCAAATTAGAATATTTGCCTTCCAAATTGAGGTTAATGTCAGTGGTAAGGCGTCAATGGAAGCTGTAGCTTGTCCAACATTTTTTCAGTAAGGGTGTGTACGTGTCATAATGGGTTGATTATTAACCACGATGTGTCACCTTGTCGCATTTTTCTTTTTATATCACTGATCTGTTTCCTTCTATTTGTCTTCCCCTTTCCCTCCCCTCTTCTCTTACTGCCACTCCAGTCTGTAGCAGTGGGCTCGGCTACTTGGTGAGACCGAAGCTGATGTCACCATGGCACACTTTGACACAGAGTACCAGCGCCTGGAGGCGTCCTACAGTGACTCTCCCCCTGGAGAGGAGAACCTGCTGATGCATGTGCCTGAAGGAGCCAAATGTATGTTTGACACGCATCACAAACAAATCTGGAATTTATCACACACACAGATTCACACCTTCCTCTTTTGCATTGGTAATGATGCCCACTCTAACAACACCATTACTGATTTGTGATCATTCTTTTGCAGCTCAGTGGCACCACATAGAAAACCTCGACCTGTTTTTCCAGAGGATATCCTTTTTTAAATGGTTTTAGGCATATGTTCTGACGTGTCCCTGAACAATGTATTGTAGTTTTACACAAAAATAGTTGCTATAAGATACATTTACAGTATTCCTTAATGTCCCTCACGTATATAATCTGCACCAGAAGAATGGATTCACGTGTATGCTGCTGGGAGAGATCTTTGAGCTGGTGTAGGTATCCTGTCCGCCAGATATGATGTTTATGAATCAATATTGTGCCTCTTGTTTTGATGTGCCCTGTAAATAAGTTTCTCTTTCCCTTTCTCTTTCTCCTCCTCCTCCTCCTCCTCGTCCTCCTCCTCCATTTCTGTCTCCATGCAGTCAGCTGCTGTTTGTGGTTGGCTTCACGGTCTTCCTCGCAAACTGTGTGGACTATGACATACTGTTTGCCAACAAGTTTGTAAATCACACTGATTCATCTAAAGTCACCTTGCCTGATGCCTTCCTCCCAGTGGATGTGTGCAGTGCCCGGTGAGTGTCAAGCATTCGAGCAGACTAACTACTTTTGTGCGGGATGTATATGATTCATGGATCAGTTATTTGACTGTTGCCTGTCCTTGATAATCTCTGATATTTGATACCAGACTCCCAGAATAGGATCACTGTCCACACTGTCCATGCCCTTTTATATAAATCCTACTAAGTAGAGTCTCTGTTGTTATTTATAAAGCTGAAATATTAGCTCCAGTGAGTTTTCATCTGCTATAAAGGCCTATTAAATTGGCCAAAGCATTCAGACATGACCTTAATGAAAGCTACATCTTTAAATCATACAAGTAAATATTTTCTCCCACAGTATCAGAGACAATGCATTTGTGATCTTCGTGCTGATTATCTCGGGGGTGTTTTGGCTTCACCGCCTTGTCAAATTCATCTACAACGTCTGCTGCTACTGGGAGATCCGATCCTTCTACATCAATGCACTCAAGATGACCATGGTGAGACATATATAAGATATTTGAAGATTTGTTTTATATTCCTTAGAAGGAGTGATTGTGCAATTTACACCAACCTGAACTGTGCTTTTTTTCCCTTTTCAGTCAGAACTCCCCTACGCAACATGGCAGGAGGTTCAGGCCAGGATAGTGGAGATCCAGAAGGAGCACCAAATCTGCATCCACAAGAAAGAGCTGACAGAGCTCGACATCTACCACCGCATCCTCCGCTTTAAAAATTACATGGTACGCTGTTTGTTTGCTGAACTATTCTTGTCTGACTGAGATACTTGCAAACATCATGCAACAGCCTACCCAAGCTTTTCTTCCTGTGCATCTCTAGGTTGCCATGGTGAATAAATCCCTCCTTCCTGTACGATTTCGACCCCCGGTCCTCGGAGAGTGTGTGTTCTTCACCCGGGGACTCAAATACAACTTTGAGCTCATCTTTTTTTGGGGTCCAGGTGTGTCAATGTTCGGTGTGCATTATAGACTGTATGAAATGAGCTATTTGCATTCGAACAATCAAATATTTGCCTGTTTGTCAAAGGAGTCCTCTTTTGACCTCCCTTGTTGTTTTTGCCCGGCTGCTCTGTAGGCTCTCTGTTTGAGAATGAGTGGAGCCTGAAACCAGAGTACAAGAGAGGAGGTAACAGGCTTGAGCTGGCAGACAGGCTGGCATCCCGTATTCTGTGGATTGGCATCGCCAATCTGCTGCTGTGCCCAGTCATTCTGGTGTGGCAGATTCTCTACGCCTTTTTTAGTTACACAGAGGTTAGTGGTTTACATGCGCATGCAAACTTTATGCAATTTCCTTTTTTTATTTGCTGCTTTAGATCATATTTTGGTGTGTGTGTGTGATCAGGTGATCAAGCGAGAGCCTGGTTCTCTGGGAGCGAGATGCTGGTCTCTGTACGGTCGATGTTACCTGCGTCACTTCAATGAGCTGGACCATGAGCTCATGTCACGCCTCAGCAAAGGCTACAAGGTCGGTATCTCCTGCAAACACTTGATGCCCTCAAGTTTCTTGTAACATTGATTGATGGAACAACATTTCGAGAGTATCTAACTTGCCTATCATGATGTATTTCTAAGTGAAACTGGGTTCAGCAGACGGGACATGAGGTTGGGAGAAATTTGATTTGTTAATGAATAAATTCTAGCTTGGACTACTGAATTTTAGCTCTGTGTTGGTAAAAGTTGAAGGCGTATTGATTTGTGGACGTCATGTTATTGGTTGATGTTGTTTGGTTCAAGCATGGGATGGATTTTGATATAAGAATTGTATTTTTTAGCATGTCTTGTTAAACAAGTGCACAGTATAACTCAGGATTTAATGTATAAGTAATAAATAAGCATCACTTCATCTCGACTATAGCTACACAGAATTTGTCTGTCAGTGCAGATTATTTTGTTTTGATTTCCTGCTATAAATACTTGCAGTAGTTCCTCTTATCCATTGCCACACAGTTAGTAATTAAGTCCACCTCTTCCTTTTTCTCTTCCTCTTCCTTTTTTTTCCTGTTTTGGTTCAGGCTGCATCCAAGTATATGAACTGTTTCCTCTCGCCGCTCCTGACTGTGGTGGCCAAAAACGTTGCGTTTTTTGCCGGGTCTCTTCTGGCTGTCCTCATCGCCCTGACGATCTACGACGAGGACGTTCTCGCAGTAGAACACGTTCTCTCGTCGATCACCCTGCTTGGAGTGTGTATCACAGTCTGCAGGTAGGAGATACGTGTGACACAGTTAATATGTCTGCTAGTCTCATCCTTAACTGGTTCAATACTAATACTATATGAAATGGCAAACAGATACAGATTTGAAACATGAATAACTGACACAAATCTTCAGCTACATGGAACTTAAGGGCTTTTAACCACTGTGAGCCATTTCTCTTTTGCCCTTTCAAAGCTACCCTGAGTAGTAATCCCTTTAATGCTCTCCAGCAGCTTATTCTGCTGTATGACTGCTGAGTTTAAGAGGGTTTCCTTCCTTAAGTAGCCTTCGACTATTAATAGCCCTAAATTAAGATAATTTGATATTTCACAATGTTCCCATGAATTAAATTAAATTGTGACATTCAAGAATCCACATAAAAAGCAACAGTGAAATATTTTCATTTGATTTTGGATCTCTTTCCCACCACCTCTCTCTTCAGATCATTTATTCCTGATAAGAACATGGTGTTTTGTCCTGAGCAGCTGCTACGGGTTATCCTGGCTCATATCCATTACATGCCCGACCACTGGCAGGGCAATGCACATAGATATGAGACTCGTGACCAGTTCTCCCAGCTCTTCCAGTACAAAGCAGTGAGTATGAATTCTGAACTAGGAATAAATATCAAGACTCTGGGTAATGGAATTAACTTGTCAAATCTATGTTGTATAGGCCTTTTCTATTGTAGACATTTTGCTATGCAATCTTGGGTGTAATTAATTAGCATTTCTGATGACTGTATTCCATTTTTATATGCTAAATTAAGGGCACTGGTAAGTGTGCCAGCTGTCTCGTGGACGTGGTTTTCTGGGACAGTTATAAATGCATTCAAGCCATCATCACTCATTTATATCAATTACACCTTTCCATTATGACGACTCAGAGTGCCTGCTGTGAAAAACACCAATAGTCACTTCGTCATATCCTCTCTTAACATTTATTTGCAACACTTAGCTTTTTTCTCTGAAACAGAGCTTTAATCCAATTCCATTGTTTGCATTTATATCTCAAAGAGACAAATATGACCACAGATTTCTGCTGCTACCTACTAAACAGATTCACAGAAGTTGTAGGGTGGGTGTTGTACCTGTAGTGCTATTTATCCAACTTGATTGTTTTACTGTGAGTTTTGGAGATATCAACTGTAGAGACGTCTGCCTTCTCTGGGATTGTGGTGCCCAAAGCACAGTATCACTGTGCAGAAGGAAGCATGCATCTCCTCATGGACAAGAGGCTTGTGCTCGTGACAGCATGGGATGAAAACATTACTGGTGTCTTCCATAGCTGAGCTGTATTGTTAGCCAGCTTGGTTAACTAGCTAGCCATGAGTTGATCCATACTTCCTTCTGCTTGGTGATGCAATCTAAATAGATAAATACCACTACTGGTAAGAGGAAAAATGTGCAGTTGGGATTTGGGGATAACTGTCCCTTTAAGTATGTACACTACCAGCTGGTGGCATTTTGAATCAAGATTTCAAACAAAAAGAATTCACCACATTTAAACATATGAATCAGAGGTTCAATATATGATCTGATGCGCTTGCAGAACCCTGTACTATACTGTTCAGGTTGAACTCCTCTGTTTTCTTTCCAGGTGTTTATTCTAGAGGAGCTGATAAGTCCAGTTGTGACTCCCATCATCTTGATCTTCTCTCTGAGAAGGAAGTCTCTGGAGATCATTGATTTCTTCAGGAACTTCACTGTGGAGGTGGTTGGTGTTGGAGACACTTGCTCCTTTGCCCAGATGGACATCAGGCAGCATGGACACCCTGCGGTGAGGGACTGCCACTATAAGTTCAGCCACATACACATGCAAAGATGGAGACACGGTTGAAAATATTTGAAGTAAGTAGTTGAATAAATCTGTGGGCACATCTTTGGGTTGACTCTCTCCCTTCTCGTCTGTAGTGGATGTCAGAGGGGAAGACGGAGGCGTCTATCTACCAACAGGCAGAGGATGGGAAGACAGAGTTATCTCTGATGCACTTTGCCATCACCAACCCTCAGTGGCAGCCTCCTCAGGAGACCACACACTTCATCAGCCAGTTGAAAGAACGAGTTCACAGAGAAGCTACGGGGGCTCCTTCAGACACCAATCCACTCTCACTCTCTGAGTCTGAGGTACAGTGGTAAACAAATATCCATGCTCAAGTATCACTGTGGTCTTCAGTGAAATCTTCAGAGGTAAAACAGATTTTCACTCTTGCCTTTTTTTTTTTATTTACTTTTGTAGCCAAGGAGCCTCATTGCAAACATCTTAGGTCCCTCTACACTGACCTCCGTACATTTCGGCAGGGACAGCTCTTTGACCAATCATGCCGCAGCTGGCATAAGCGACGGGGCATCTGCCTTACGCTCCCTCTCCCCAGTCAGCAGCAGTCTTCACCTGAGAGGCAGTTTGAGTGCAGCTCACAGGGCTGCCGGCCACACTTCAGCGATGAGCAAAGGAATGGCAGGCTCCGGGTAAGAAAATTCACCCTCTGAATGCATCTTTCTGTCCTTTTACACAGTACACTAGGGTGGCTGACCATGTTTGTAAGAGCTAAATTCAGTTCTCCTTTTATCTGTATTCCATGTAATTCATGTCCTCATTTTTTCTTTACACTTTTATATTCTCTCTCTGTAGGACTGATGCCCGGACTGTGAGCTCAGGCAGCAGTGCATGGGAGGGTCAACTTACCAGTTTGGTCCTGTCAGAGTATGCCTCCACTGAGATGAGCATCCATGCACTTTACATGCATGAGGTAATTGTGTGGTAACAGAATGGAGGACACCTGTATGAGTCATGAACTATATTTTTCTTCTTTTTCTGAATATCTTAGAGATCCTCACCTATTCCAACTTTTTTCCCCCCCCTTGTAGCTACACAAGCAGCAGTCTCGGGGCGAGCTCTCCCGTCACACGTGGCACAGGCAGGAGAGCGACGAAAGCAGCGACAGCGTCCCCGATGAAGTCAGGAGCGAACCCAACCCTCACTCCAGAAATTTCCCGCGCTCACACACTTTCCCCACCACAGTTGCCAGTCCCAGTGCCATTCCCACTTCAGCTTCTGCAGGTGCCACCGGCAGTACCACTCTGGGCCAGGAGGGGGCATCCTCGCAGAGCAGCACCCAGAGGCGCTTTAGTGGATCAGGTACCTCTGTATTTGATGATCTCTGTCTCCATGTTTTGCACATCATGCATTTGTGAGGGTAATTTACAGTGACAGTTCTGTGCTAATTTTTGACCACACTTTGTCTCTCTGTTTTCCAGACTCTTTTGGAGCTGGGGGGAAAGCAGCGAGGTCGGCCCGTGTGCCAATGGGAGGCTGGGCAGAGGACGGCCAGGCAGCGCCACGACACCACGACCCACTACCAGAGGAGAGCTCGGAGGATGAAATGCCTCCTCACATCCACAAGGTGAATGCTGTGCTTGTGTGGTTGGAATGGCTATGTTAATTTGCATGCGTGCTCTGAAAATAAATTTACATTTTTGTTCTCCTATTCTTACTTTAGGTTACATAACCATGCCAGCTGTATAAGTGTCTGCGTCCCACCCTCCGCAGATCATCGTTCATTACCAGACTTTTGTCCAGGACTGACCACAGATGAAGATGGATATGTGCAATCCCTATAAACATTTAACTAGTGGAGTCATCTGGACAGGTCGATGACTGATGCCACCATCAACTTCATCAAAGATACTATATGCCTAAACAGGCAAACAGGGTATATATCTGGATTTGTGTACTAAAAGAGGACCTATAGGATCAAGTTATTTCTAATAGCCACTTACACCATCAGAACACACTACAGTTTTTTTTTTTTTAATATCAAAAGATTGCATAATGAAAGTGCATGTGTTGCTGAGATGTTAACAGAAGTTGTGAACACTGGGAGCATTCTTGGCACTTTGTCACTATAAAAGAACAAAAAACAATGAAACATTTTGCCCACAAACATGATCACAGTAATCCAAATTCAGCTGTTTATTTGCACTACTATTTAAAAAGTGCAATGTGAAGAATGTATGGCATCGCTCACCAAAATGTGTTGAGAAAGGCGCAGGTAACACACTGACTTTCATTGTGCGTATCTCCTCTTTTAGCAGGAGGCTACGTATCCTGCCCTGTGCTCTGTATCTCAGCTTGCATTCTTCCTCTTAGCGAAACATAGAAAAGGCATCAAATCGTATTTCAGATTCACCATTCAATGCAATTGCTTGACGTTTTCAATAATATAATTTACTCCTCACATTTTAGATTGTTCATGTGAGCTTTCTAAAATCTACGTCTGACTTTTTTTGCGCAGATAGACGCTTGTTAAAAGTTAATTGTACGGCGTATCCTGGTAGTCTGCACACACGTGTACCGCGTAAATAAATGTCATAAGGGTTTTTCACAGCAAACATCCAGAAAATTCAATTAATCAAATTTAATCACAAGGGGCCAAGATTTTCTGGTGTGTAACCAGAGATGCTGTATGCAGGCACATGTTAATCAGATTTCAGCCTTGATTTTTATTATTTACCAGTCATTATTTGTCAACACACAAGGCTGTTTTTTAAGCATGTAATATTGACTTCTGTGCCATACAAAAAGCCCTCAAGCACAAATGCATGATCATCATCCATACACATCTTCTGAAGAGTTGTAATTTATCCTGCATAGTGACCCATCGTCTCCTTCTGCTCAACCACAGCATGACTCTCCTGTTCCCTGTCACCACGCCTCAATTCTTTCAGAGAAGAATTATGCACTTTAATTATCTGTTAACTCAGAGGGTGTCACTCGTTTGTATGTTTTCATATAAATAAATTGTAATTATTTTATTTATCAAAAGGGACGTGCCATGATGATTGAAAGCTATGAATCAAGGTTGTGTTATCTGTTGTGGACTGATAATACGATTAAGGAAGCAGTGATTCAGTGTGGTAACGTAAGTTTAAGTGACCATTTTTGGGTTTTAATGTTGTTGTGTATTATAGATCTTGTAAAATACCATTTTGTACAGCTGTAAATTCATCCATTAAAGACAAGGCAATGGCGTTGTGTGTAGACTGTACGGACTAATGTGACAAAATGACATGGATAGTGAATTAGTAAACTTTATACCGGGGTGTTGGTTAAACAGAAAGAAAGTTATACATGAGTAAAAGTAAAGACATTAAGCATAAAAAACATAAGTAAAAGGTAGATTATATGTATATTTACATGTATGTTAAATGAGTTTTACTTGAGTAAATGTGATTAGTTAAATGGCATCAGAGTAAATCTGCCTCCACTTCTACACATCCAGATCTACGAAGTACTTCAAGTTGAAACTGCTAAATTAAAGACAAATATATTAATATCTCATTTGCGACAGTTTGGCGCTACGATGCATCATCTTCTGAACACCACAAGGTGGCGCCTGTAGCACACAAGCTGCTCAGGAAGCAGTCTGTACTGTCCCTGTGGCTTTATAGATACCGCACCCTGTTTAGATCGACACCTCAGGATGATTTTGTTTTGAGGCTGCGCTCTTTCCTTTATATTTTATGCGTACTTTATATGTGTAGTATTGCAGACGTCCAATTCTGTGCACGCGTCGCCTCTCTAACAGGGCCCGGATAGCTCAGTCGGTAGAGCATCAGACTTTTAATCTGAGGGTCCAGGGTTCAAGTCCCTGTTCGGGCGTCGCTGTTCTTTTTTCTTCCTTCGGTCTTCGTGACCTTGTCACTGCAATATCCATTTGGCATATAGTATAAACAGTACACATTTACAGACCGAGCATTAGGCAATACAAATATTATGATGAATCAAAAGATAAATAAGGTGAACATTATATCAATATCGAAAAGTCGTTTTTATTTATATATTTATTTATTTTTTTATAAATGTTTGTTAACCCACCAGCTCAGAGTTTACATAATATACTTTAAGGAAGATTTAAAAGTTATGCAACTTTTCTCTAGGTTTCATTTCCAAGTACATGTCAAATATGTTCCTTGTTTCTTGTTACTCAGAAGGTAATCTTAGTCCTGTACACAACACAGACTCAAAACAAATGCATTTCATTGTGAATGATAATAATAATAATAATAATAATAATAATAATAATAATAATAATAATAATAATAATAATAATAATAATAATAATAATTCACTATGTGCCTATAATATTAGCAGATGAAGACCACATGCTGTTTGTAAGTCTTACGTATTGAGTTGTGGGAGTGTAAAAGGGGCTGTTACATGGTGTATGGAGGGTAGTTGTGCCCCTGCCTGCCCTGCTGGGACAGACTGCACCCCTGGTATCCATGTAGGGTGGCCGATGATAGGTGGCAGGTGTTGTGCTGCAGGGTTAGAATCATAGTGATGATGATGATGGACAGCAGTTCCCCTTGGTTTGACGTCCGGCCTCGCAAAAGCAGGGTAACCTTCCTGGAAATATAGATTTGGGACTGTTAAGTGTCAGAGTTGCGACGTCTTGCTTTATCTTTAAGTCAGAGAGTCAGAGAGTGTGTGTTTGTGTGTACCTGCCCGAAATATGTTGGTGCATAGAGACCGGGCCCCCCAGGTGGTGACATGCCCAAGGGAGGCATGGCTTTCAGCATCATATTTTGCATTATGATTTGGTGCATCTGGGCGTTTTGCATCAGCATCATTTCTACCATGTCTACACATAAAAGAAATGCACGCACATTCATAGGAATACAAGGGGATTAGACTGAATGTACATCTCTGTTTGTGGTTGCGTACCCTCTTTGATGCTGCCTGAGCGTGGCGCTGGGTAGGGCTGAGGTGGAGGAATCTGGGTAATCAGAGGCTGCTGCTGTGGCAGCTGTTGGATGATGGTGGCGGGCTGCTGGGGGAGCTGCAAAGGGACGGGAAGTAAGTCAGGCGGGGGCTTCGTTTGCATGGGTAATCATGACTCTTCTTACACTATTGAATTAATGATGATTAAAATTTAATCTTGATGGTGGAAAGAATACCAAAACAAAATAGAAAGGAAGAAAAGAAGGGGCTCTGGAGAGGTGTGGCTCACGGTCTGTTGGATGATGCGTGGAGGCTCAGGTGGAGGAGGCAGAACGGGGGTCGGCTGGTAGAATGGGAGTGGTGGAGGCGGCTGAGGGGCCATAAAGTAACGGGACCGGTCCTGTCTTCGTGACCCTCCCCAGGTGTGGGGTCTGTGGAGGTCCTCCAGCATGTGCTGCTCCTGCAGGGAGGACAACAAACAGAGACAAAAAACAAGCCCTGACAATGACATGCAGCAAGTTACTAGGAATGTCTTTCTCTTTCTTTTCTTTTCTCTTTCTTCTCTCTATAAATGATGATAATAGAAATGTACGTGTAATGTGTTGAAGATGTACTAACCCTGAGTCTTCGCAGTAGGTGCTGCTTCCGCCTCAGTGCACGGTGCAGCTGATCAAACTGTCCATCATAACTCCCTGAACAGACACAATTATGTTGACAGAAGCAACTCCCACTTTTAGTTCATTGTATCTGCCTTCTAATTATCATGTTTTGAATTAAATACAATTTCTTCCACCTTTTTTTACCAGCCCCCACACAAAAAGTGGTCAGTTTCATATCCATTTACTACCAGGTTAATTTCATAATAGTTCCTATTATCAGCTCACTGTATAGTGTATTTAATTTCTAGTGTCTACAGGTTAAGTTCATACTTTCTATAGTGTCTACAATTCATCATTAAAAAACTGTGTGTGTGTGTGTGTGTGTTTACTTACTTGCAGACTGGACAGACTCTGCTCTGTCATCCATGCTGCGTTTTTTGTTTTTCCAGCCTCTTGAAAGGCAGATGTTTAAATGTAAATTCCTCAGGTAAAACTAGAAAAAAAGAATTCAGAACAATCCAGTGAATGAAGTTCCTGTAAAATCTTTCCGCATTAACAGATTGCAGACCAGCCTCTCACCTGAGTCTTGTCATCTAATCACCCACAGAACTGCCGTGTTAAAGATCGCATGAATCAGCGTTATTGTTACATTTTGTGTTTGATGAACATCCAACAAGTGGTTGAAATAGACATAAACACACAAACAGACATGCAAATACATAGTTTTATTATCATAGTTACCTGAATTCTTGGCATTTGGAGTGACACACTCAGACTTTGTGTTCACCTGTGGAGCCAGACAGTGGTTGCCATGATACACAGAAACACTGAGACCTAACCATGACCTGCATAACTACCTGTTCTCTATGGCTTGAGACAGAAGAGAGAGTGGGACTATTATTTCACATGAAATTATCTTACCAAGATTGTTCAGAAACCATTTTCATCAAGTTCCATCAAGTTAAAGCTTAAGAATGTGACTACAGGCCAAGTTCTTAAGACTTGACTGTTTTTATTGATTGATTTTATTTGCACTATCCTGAGAACAGCAACTGGATCTGGATGATATGAATGACATGAAGGCTAATTACATACATACATACATACATACATACATACATACATACATACATACATACATACATACATACATACATACATACATACATACATACATACATACAAACAAACAGACAAACAAACAAACAAATAAATAAATAAATGTGTCATTTCATAGTAAGTTCAGTGTTGATCCAGGCTGCCAGCAGGGGATGATATAGACCTGTTGATCAGCACAAAGTCATGCGATTGTCAAGAGGTCAAGAAGTGAGGAGAAGAGAACTAAATTAGAGCGTAGACAAAATTTTGAATGGCTGAATGATCCTCAACATGGGGAACTTTCATTCCACCTCCCCTGTTTCTGTTTCACATCAACAGGTGTGTGTTTGCCTTCTTGAACGTCTTTTGCATGATTTTAATGCATCACTGCACCCAAGAGTTTAAAATCTTATGTCACAGAGAGTCTGAACTGTTTTCCTGTACTCACACTGAAAACTGCATCAAGATGATGTTGCCAATAACTCTGATTGTCATGTTGGGATTTCTGAGTCAAGGTGAGAGATTCTGAAAATGTTTGGTGCAAATTCAGTCAGTGCTCTCCACATTTACTTTTGTGTAACTTTGTCATTTCTCATTTCAGAGTCTTCTGCCAACAATTTTCTGACACAGGCTGACAAATCCAAGTCTGTTAGTCTTGGAGGGACTGTGACCATCAGCGCCACAGGGAGTTCAGATATTGGTGCTGATCTCAGTTGGTACCTTCAGAAACCTGGACAGGCTCCCAAACTTCTTATATATGATGCATCAACTCTAAACTCTGGAACTCCGTCTCGATTCAGTGGCAGTAGATCTGGTTCTGACTACACTCTGACCATCAGTGGTGTTCAGGCTGAAGATGTTGGAGATTACTACTGTCTGGGCTTTCATAGTGATGGAACGTTCACACAGTGATTCAGAGCCGTACAAAAACCTCCTTCAGTCTGACTGAAGTGAAAACGGCCTGCTGCAGGTGCAGAGGGTTGGTGAAGAGACTGTGATGAGGAGAACTGGTCCAGTGAACACAAGAGTCATCAAGCAGAACCACAATGAACCTAAAGAAAACTGAAACTAACTCAAATACATTTTTCTATACACAGTTTTCAACTTAAATCCATTTCAGTAACTTACGTAACATATTTTTGGTGTAAATTGATAAAAAAAAAAAAAACAGTTATTGTTGGACTTTAACCACTGATATAAAAAGTGTCTCTGTTAATAGCTGCACTAAACTGTGTAAAACAAAAAAGTCAAAGGCAGGAATGTCATTTTGGTTTATTAGGCTTTATTGTACTAATTAAGATTATTTCATGTTCAAAATGTGAGATTTTGTATTCAGATTTCACAAAGTAGAACCATCTCCTGTTCTTTCATGTATAATATAACATTAGTTATGATGCTGAGAATATCAAGAAGATATTTTTTATGATGAATATATGATAAAAATAAAAACAAAGACACTGACTCTTTATAATCCACAGTTTTATTAAGTGATGATTTCATGTTCAAAGTCTCTCTTTGAGACAAACTGATGATATTCAGTAAGATTTGTAAAGTACAGAAGAAGAAGAAGAAAATGCAGAAGATCAGTATTAGACAGCAACATGCAGACCGACACACTGAGCAGAGAGCTGTGAAACCTGCAGAAACATGTGAACAGAGGAGATCTGGAGCTTCATCAGGATCTCTATGAAAGCAGCAGCATCATCTCCAGACAGGAAGTGTTGCTGAAGCTCTACTCTGAGCAGCGCTCAGGCTCCAGGCTTTGAGTGACGGGGCTCTGTCCATTCAGACTGGCCTCACAGCTGACTGAGCCCGCCTTCCTCCACTGGTCTGCAGAGAGGCTCAGGGTGCTGCTCCAGCTGTAGCGGCCGTCCGTCCCCAGGACCTCCGGGCTGTGTGACACCCCTGAGGAGCTGCTGCTGCCCCCCACCTTCCAGCCCAGCCTCCAGGTGGAGGGGAAGCCCCCGCTGGACAGACACACCAGTGTGGCATCTCCCTGCTGCAGCTGCTCTCTGGAGGGGGGGAGGACGGTCAGGGTGGGCTGCACCACACCCACTGGAGGAGAGAGAGAGGGGGGGGAGGAGAGGGGGGGAGAGAAGACACAGTCATGAGAGTGAAGGCTTGGTAATAAAGACACATGACAAACTGCTCGTTTCTTATATTTGATCCAATCTAACAGAATAAGTTGTGCTGCTGCTGCTGCTGCTGCTCTCATAAATCACTCAGTATCAGACCATCAGACACACCATTCAAGTGGAAATGCAACTAGAAAGCTTCACTGATGAAGATTATTGACGACGTCTTCACGTGTGTTTCATAATGTGTGACAGTTAATAACTCGTCCCTGTGATGATTTTCTTCTGTTCAAACTGACGGAGCTGAAACACTCATGTGAACACAGTTCAAACCTTTGTCATCTGTCTCTTTCACTTCCTTTTAACCACATGTGAAATGAATGAAGCATGAACACAAAGATAAGCTGCATTTACTGATAAAATACTTTTTGTGTTTAAAAATCTTTTACATGTAAAAACTGTTTGAATGTTCAGAATAAACAACATTTCAATAAAATTAAACTTCTGTAGTTGTGTGTTTTGAGCATCAGAGGTTTTACAGTGAGGTTAATATTAAATATTTTGAAGCAAAGAACAACTTAAACTGATCATAAAAAACAGAAAATTAAAAAAGAGATGAGTTATTCGGTGCCTCTTAAAATCAAATTATATGCACCTACAATTTCTGCCAAGTTTCCTCTCAGGTTGTGATCAACTTCATGAAATAATTATGATTATCAATAACATTCAAATATGGAACTTGATCAGAATCTCAATAAATATTTGATAAAAGTCATATTCGCCATTTGTTGTATGAAATAAAAATCTCTGGTACTTACAGTCAACGACGAGTTTGGTTCCTCCACCGAAAGTCCACCACAGTGATACAAACTCATTAAGTGGCCGTACAAAAACCTCCTGCACTGTGAACAAGCATCTTTCCTCTGAAAACACTCTCTGATTTTTATAATAACACACAAATATTTATATTCACTGAATATACAAAGAACTTTCAATATGTTGGATTGAAAATATTGAATGAATACAAATAATTTCTTTCATTTTCTTGACTTTTCTACTCCTGACAGAGAAAGGATCACAGTCTGATTGTAACAAAATCACTTTTGACAATTTTATAGCAATTTATACATGATTAAATCAAAATGATGCTTTTCTGATAATCATAATTTACTGATAACTCATATTAATCAGGTAATTAATATATTCTTTATCTACTTTAAACCCTGTGAATGAATGAAAGGCAGACAAACAGACATATAACAACCACAGTGGACACAAACTCATCTTAAATCCTCGACTCCACTTCTAATATAAATATTTTCCTCTGTTCCATTAAGATCATAGATGGTGTAAATCCAAGCAGTGTTTCTCCTGATGTTGTGTCCCACGTTGCCTTCAGTGTTCAGCTGAGAGCAGAGAAATCATTTCCATAGAGAGGAGGCTTTGCATGGTCAGCTGATCCTCCAGTGAACTGAGAAGGTTTATAGTCCTGTGAGTTCAACACTGCAGGACTCACATCTGTCAGTCAACACAGCAGAAAGCACAACCACCATGACTCTCATCACCATCCTCATCTGGACGCTGGCCTGCTGCTGTTTTACAGGTTGGTTCACTCAGCAACATTTCACACATGATGTGCTGCCTTTTCTCTCATTGATTTCTGCTGATAAATCAATGATTTGTTTCTGTGTGCAGGATGCAGCGGTCAGGTGACTGTGACTCAGCCTCCAGTAGTGACATCTGCTCCAGGATCCACTGCCACTCTCACCTGTAACACCAACCAAGCTGTTTACGGTGGTGATCGTCTGTTCTGGTATCAACAGAAATCTGGACAGCCTCCAAAGCTCCTAATAACATATGTGAGCACACTTGAATCAGGAACACCAGCTCGGTTTAGTGGCAGTGGAAGAAGCTCTGCCTTCACTTTGACCATCAGTGGAGTTCAGACTGAAGATGCAGCAGTTTATTACTGTCAGAGTGTCCAACAAATCAGCAGTGCTGCTGTGTTCTCACAGTGATTTACCGTTGTACAAAAACCTCCCTCAGTCAGACAGCAGAGACTCTGAGCTGTTACAGCAGGAAGCGACTGCAGCTGCTGAAGAGGAAGAGACTCTGACACAGACCACTGAACACAGAGCTGACAGGAGCCTCACCAAGCACACACTAAGATTCACACTAATATAATTATATTGTTTAATATGCTATCTTTTTATTCCATTTCAAACATTGTTATGATAACCAAAGATCCCAACATTTTCTTTAACAGTCATTATATTAACAGCCATGAAAGACTGTAGAACACAAATCGTAAACCTGCACTGAACATTTTCAGAAAGATGCTCACCTGCTTTCTTGCTGAGTGATATCACTCTCATATCTATCCATCAGCATGAAGGCTAGAAGCAGGGGGGAAACTTTCTTACATTGGCTCTGTGCCAGTGTAAGAAAGTAACCCCACCAGCACCTTTAAAGCTAAACATTAGTTCATACAAACAGCAAAGTAGAAAGCAGATTGTTTCAGTGTAACAGGAGTATATGCCAAAATTTTTCTTTGCCAGAAACAATATTTTTTGTAGAATTTCATTAGAGTTAGAACTGAAGAAGCCTCTCGGATGAGACGTCTTCAAGAAACTGAAACAAGTCCAGCTGCCTTCAATACAGCACTTAGATTTACCAAGACCTGGATGACTGAGAACCTTCATGAACAATCTCATCTTCAGTTTGAGGTTGTCAGGTAACCAGTGGAGAGAGGTCTGTATGGACTAAACGAGCAGGGAAGCAAGCGGAGAACTCCTGTCACATAAAAAGTGCAGGAGGGGTGGACCAACATGCAGGAGAAAGCATAGAGACTGGATTCAAAGCTTTCATTTATGTTTGTTGGAAAAAGTCAAACATCAAGAGAAAAATGAGAGACAGGAACAGGCAACGCGAGCACACAACTGAACAAAGGCTGAACTGAAAACTAAACATTGATACAAAACAAACTGGTGATGTAATGAGGTGCAGGTGCAGAAGCTCAGGTGAGGAGACTGAGGTGAGGAAGCAGGAGAACAGGAAAGGAGCTGATTGGCTGGTGAAAACACTGGGAACAGGGCGGGGCTAACCAGGCTGAAGCAGGACAGGTGTGGAGGGAGAAGCAGGCCGGGGAGGAGCACAGGAACACAGGAGGGAAACAAAGTGCAGACAGACCACAAACATCCAGAAAACACAATAAAAGCAGACAGAAATGTCAGAACCACGACAGCTTTACAAGAGCTGATGGTCACATTTACTTGTCTGTAGGGACATGCAAGCTGTTTCCACATGCTGTCAGTCTCAGCTAAGTTAAAGCTCGATTAATATATCCTTCCTCTTGCACCTTCCTCAGTTCCTGACTGAGCACAGGGCTCAGACTCTCTCGCTGTATTTAAAGAATGATGATATTTTTCAGATGCATCTTGACCTGAAGAAACAAATGAGATTGAGTGTTTTTCTCACCAGTATTCTGTCCATCAATATGCTATCAGAAGCCACAACTAGTTAACCAGAAGTCTCAACAACAGGATTGAGGGAAATACTGAGTACATTCAAAATAAGTCAATAATCCTGTCAGTTCATAGTGAGGTCAGCAGGGGGTGATATAGACCTGTTAATGAGGACAAAGTCATGTAAAATCATGAAGAAGTGAAGTGCAGGATGTTTAAAATGAGGAGAACAAATGTAAAACAGCTCAAAGTCAAAATGTTCTAGATGGACTTTAAAGTGTCACATGATCTTCAAGATGATGAGCTGTCACTCCACCTCACCTCCTCTGTTTCTGTTTCACATCAACAGGTGTGTGTTTGCCTTCTTGAACGTCTTTTGCATGATTTTAATGCATCGCTGCGCCCAAGAGTTTAAAATCTTATGTCACAGACAGTCTGAACTGTTTTCCTGTACTCACACTGAAAACTGCATCAAGATGATGTTGCCAATAACTCTGATTGCCATGTTGGGTTTTCTGACTCAGGGTGAGAGATGTTGAAAATGTTTGGTGCAAATTCAGTCAGTGCTCTCCGCTTTTACTTTTGTTTAACTTTGTCATTTCTCATTTCAGAGTCTTCTGCCAACACTTTCTTGACTCAGCCAGACAAATCCAAGTCTGTTAGTCTTGGAGGGACTGTGACCATCAGCGCCACAGGGAGTTCAGATATTGATGATGATCTCAGCTGGTACCTTCAGAAACCTGGACAAGCTCCCAAACTTCTTATATATGAGGCATCAACTCTAAACTCTGGAACTCCGTCTCGATTCAGTGGCAGCTATTCTGGTTCTGACTACAGTCTGACCATCAGTGGTGTTCAGGCTGAAGATGCTGGAGATTACTACTGTCTCGGTGTTGGGTCAACATTCACACAGTGATTCAGAGCTGTACAAAAACCTCCTTCAGTCTGACTGAAGAGAAAACGGCCTGCTGCAGGTGCAGAGGGTTGGTGAAGAGACTGTGATGAGGAGAACTGGTCCAGTGAACACAAGAGTCATCAAGCAGAACCACAATGAACCTAAATAAAACACAAACTAACTCATAGACATTTTTCCATACACAGTTTTTAACTTCAATGATTTTCAGTGAATTCAGTAATTTTACATGCAAACTGATAAAGACCAGTTATTGTTGGACTTCAACCTCTGAAATGAAAAAAGGTACAACAGTGTCTCTGCAATAGCTGCACAAAAAAAGTCTGAAACTTAAACAGTTCAAAGCAGGAATGACATTTTCAATTTATTACACTTTATTTTATTAACTAAAATGATTACATGTTCAAAATGTGAGATTCTATGTTCAGATGTCACAAAGTAGAACCATCTCCTGTTCTTTTGTGTATAATATAACATTAGTTATGATGCTGAGAATATCAAGAAGATATTTTTTATGATGAATATATGATAAAAATAAAAACAAGATCTATCATAATCCACAGTTTTATTAAGACATTGTTTAAATCTTTATGCCACATTTCTGTTGAATGAAACATTTATCTTGGACT